>NW_027131927.1:6600000-6940000 GCF_026122565.2 Emydura macquarii macquarii
GTGTCCAGGCCTTGTGCTCTCACCCCCCTTCCCTTCTCTTTGCAGTTAGCTTACCCCTTATGAACTAAACTCACCCCCAAAATTAAGATGCTGTTTGCTGCTGCCACATTGTTCAGTACTCCTGGGTTCTCTCCCCATCTCTGGGAGAGGAGTTGGGTCTAGTGGTTAGAGCAAGAGGGGGGGGGGGGGCTGGGAGCCAGGACTCCTGGGTTCTAATGGTTAATTCCCCTTTGAAAAATCTGCACTTTATTTCTAGTCTGACTTTCTCTCATTTCAGGTCCCAGACATCCAATCTCACTCTGCCTTTGTCTGCTGGCTTAGGGAGCCCTCTGCCCTCAGCAATCTCCTGTGCTCGCAAAGGCAGCGAGATGCTGGGGGGCGGCGGTGCCTGCGTCAGCCGGTCTCCCAGGAGCACCATTGTGTAATGGGAAGGGGTGTGATTGGGTTACGTGCGCCCCAGCGCTCCCCACTGGGGATTAGTGGCCAAGGAGGTAATTAGTTAATTGTGGCCCCTCAGCTCACAGACTCCTTTGTGCTTGTTCTGGTGCCTTAATCCCCAAACCAGCAGCTGGATCAAGCGTTCTCCTGACAACGGCCGGGGTGCTGGGGAACCGGCAGGGTAACAGGAGCCTTTGGGGAGAAATGAAGCCAAAGCCAGGTAAACAGCCAAGGGAGGGCAGGTGGGAGCTGGAGGGGGGAGATGTGCTGGCCACAGGGGGGCTGTGCTGGGAACCCGAGCTCTGGGGTTCAGGTTGGGGTAGAGGCAGTGGGGCAATGAGTTTACAGTTCTCAGCCCTTTCTCACATAGAAAAGCTTGCCACGTTTCCCCCCCCACACACACACATGGCTGCTGAGGGACCTGGCGTGGGGATAGCAGGGGCTGTGGGTCAGGACTGAGGGGCTGGCAGAGCTGTGTGTGGGGATTCCAGGGCTAGAAACGCACAGGGGGTTGTGGGTTGGGGGATACGGGACCCTCCTACCCTTTCTGTCCCCACTGGCAGTGTGGTGGTGGTGTGTTTTTTAAACAGCTGCTGCACTTCACTCCAAAGGTGGCTGTGTCTCAGCGCTGGGCGAGGGGTCCCTGTATAAACAGCCCCTGCACTCCACCCCAGAGGCAGCTGCATCTCAGCACTGGGTGAGGGGTCCCTGAAACCTGGCCATAATTCCCTGCTGAGCTAGACTCTTCCACTAGAGATGTCGGGAGCCCCCTTCCCCATGTGCTGTCACAGCCCCTCTTCCTGGGAGAGCGTCCAGCTGTGAGGTTTGGGGGCACCCCATTCCCCATGGCCCCAGGCCCAGAGCTCCCAGTGCCCCTCCACGCTGCGAATCCAGTGCCACTGGCACCTCCCCTCACCGCTGCCAGGTAATCGTATCACCCCCCTGTCCCGGCCTGATTGGTTCTAGGTAAATCCGGCAAAAGCTCCCCGGCTCCTTTTGCAGCGCCCTGCCCTTAAATAGGGGCCGGGACTTCAGCCAGCGCCACTCGCACGCCCTGCCCCCCACTTCCCCGGCTGCTCCCCTGGGCTCTGCTCCTCCCGCCCCCTCCCCCGACTGATACCCCGACCACAGGGCTCTGCTCCTCCTGCCCCCCCATTCCTCCAGCTGGTCCCCTTCTTACTAGGGCTTTGCTCCTCCTGCCCCCACTCGCCTGGCTGATTCCCCTGCCCCCTGTGCACCTCTCCTCTGGCCCCCAGGCTTCACTCCCCACCCTACACCTTTGTCCCCAGAGCCCTGCAGCCCTGCCCCCAGGACTCTGGTCCCCATTCCACTCCCTCCCAGGCTCCGTCATCCCCTTGTCCTACTGACAAGGGCCATGGGTAGCTTCAGCAGCAGCAGCCTGGAGAGCAGTGCCCAGCTTGGGATGCTCGCCTCCTGGCCCCTCCTCATTGGACACGGAGTCCCCGGCTTTGCCCCCATGACAGGACCCCTGAACCCAGCTCCAGGCTTCCCCCCAGCCCGGCCAGCCAGTCCCCCCCGGCGGGTGGCTGACTTCTCCATCTGCTCCCTGCTGGCCCTGGGCAGCTCGGAGGGGCCGGGGGAAAGGGGGCACCAGGAGGAGCTGGGCAAGGGGGCTGCAGCGTGGGGGGCAACCCCACAGGGCTATGCGTGGATCCACTGCTCCCACTTCAAGCCGCCTCGTCTGGCAAGTAAGATCCCCCGTTCCAGCACCCTTGGGGTGAGCTGCACGGTGCCCTGGGCTGAGCTCCGCTGCCAGCCGCCCACGGCAGCTCTGCACAGCCCGGGCTTCACTCCTGGCTCCCCCAGAGACGCCCAGCAGCTTGGGTGAGTAGGATCTCGGCCCCTCCGGCACCAGACTGGGGCCAGCACTGAGTGTGAGCGGAGAGTGCTTCTGCTGAGCCCCCGCCCCACTCCCCACCATGCAGTGCCCCCTAGCGCCCCATTGGGGCTGTGGCTTCCAGAAGGAAATGTGTGGGGCTGGTATCAACAGCAAGGGGTCTGGGCGCGCTAGTCCTTCCTCTCCGGCTGCTGTGCACGCCCCAGTTCACCCCTCCCCTCTCCCCTCCCTTCCTTGCAGAGGCAAAGCGGGGGGGCAGCCCCGGCCGGGCCTCCCGCAGCCCCCGCGTCCCGTTCTCCGCGGCCCAGATTGGCGTCCTGGAGGGCAGCTACCGGCAGACTCGCTACCTGAGCAGCGGGCAGGTGGGGGAACTGGCGGCGCTGCTAGGGCTCAGCGAGACTCAGGTAGGAGACTGGCCTCGGGCTATCGACTACGGGCAGGGCCTGGGTGAGCCAGGCGGGGAATTAACCCAGCCAGATCCTCTCGTTATCAGCATTTGTTAGAGCTCAGTGACGGGGATCCCCGGCGGGGGGCACCCTAAGGGCAGGCGGCCCATCGGTGATGGGGATCCCCGGCGGGGGGCGCCCTAGGGGCAGTTGGCCCAACCGTGATGGGGATCCCCAGTGGTGGGCACTGTGACAGAACCCCTGAGGTACCACCTGGGCGCTGTAGAACCGCTGGTACCCATATCAACTATTTAGCTGGGGGGGAGCCCTCCACTAGTCTCTGGATGGTGACCCCCAGGCAGCCTCTCCAGACCCTGTTATCTCCCAACCTGACAGCAGGTGGCACCAGATGCCCAACTGCATTCAAGGAATGCCCCAAGCCCCAGCTGGCATCCCAGGACCACCCATCTAGCCCTGCTCGGGGAGATTATGGCCCCACCCACCCATCCCTCAGAGGGAAGGAACCTGCCCCAGCTTTCGCTACTAAAAAGTTTGGCTGAAGGCTTGGCTCAGAGACACCCTGGTCGAGATAAAACATTAAAGGACCCTCTGAAGTGCAGAAAAGCCGATTTGCATGCTGAGAAGAGGCGGGCGTGAAGGGACTAGAAGCAGTTACCGAAAAAACTAAAGCTAGGTCCGCAGCCCAAGTTCTACACACTAACGGTTGGAATTAGCAGTGTCTCACCCTTGCTAGCTGGTACAAGCAGTTTCGTAAATGCAGGCTGGGCAGGGCAGCCTTCCCCACCTGGGACCTGACCCCCCCCCCAAGCCCTTTTGTCTTGCAGACGACCCTTGGGGTTCATCTGTTGAACGGGAGTGGAGCCAAGCGATGCTCGATGTCGCACTCCCCCTTTGAGAGTCTCTTGCCGCTTGCTGGACCAGTCGGATGTGGGATGTGGCGGCCATGTCCCGTTGGTCAAGCACCCCACTGCGAACGTGTGCAGGGTCCCCCTAGCTCGCCTGCTCCTGCAGCACCCCCTGCTGGAGGGTCTCCCCTGACCCATGCGAACCTCTGGGGATCAGGGCTCCTGGGCTGATTTCCCAGCTATGTCGCTGGCTTGCTGTGTGGCCCCTGCTCTGTGCCTCAGTTTTCCTCTCTGTGTGGTGGGGCCGATGATGCCCAGGGGGCCGCCAGGCCCGTCGGAGGCACATTGATGGTGACAGCTGCTATTGTCTGTTACAAGGTGAAAATCTGGTTCCAGAACCGGCGGGCCCGAGAAAGGCGGGACTTCCTGAAGGAGCAACCAACCAGCAGCACCGCCCTGGAGAGGGTGGAGCCGGCCCATCCTGTCCCGCTCAGACTGGTGCCAACACCAGGGCTGGGCATCACCAGGACGCTGCTGCCTTGAGCCACGGTGGCCTCAGACGTGTGATCGCAGCGGAGGGGCCGTTTGCGGTGCCAAGTGGTTGGAGTTGCCATGGGGGCTCCCCCGGGATTGGGGGGGCGCTCTGCATGGGCTGTGCCCCCTCTACCCTATTGTTACAGAGCACCCATCAAACTACAGCCCCCCCAGCTGAAACCAGCAACCCATATCCATCCTCTGTCTGCCCTCCCACCCCAATCTTCAGCCGGAATTTAACCCCACCCCGCCTGGATGTGTACCCCAAATTCTGACTGAGCTCCGGAGGAGGGGGTGGGCCTGACACCCGCCCCCTTTTCAAAACCAGCTGCACAATTAGCACTAGAGGCCAGGGGCTCCCTGCTGGCCCTGTCCCCACAGCTCAGTTCCAGGGCAAAAGATGGCTGCACCCCTGCCTCTGCCCCCCTGCCCCTGATTTTCAGCCTCTGCCAAATCTTCAGCCAGCGACAAAGTTTTAGCTTGATGTGAGGGCCTGAGGGGATTCCAGCCGGCGCGTCCCCCCTTTGCCCCCCGCCCCCCGGGTCTGCCACCCCCTGCGGGTGAGCCAGGAGCTCAGACTGGCCCTCATCTGTGAGACATAAGGAATCAGATTTGGATCTCAGCCAGACTGGGGTCTATCTGGTGTCACCTCTGACTGCAATGGAGGCACGGCTGGTCTCTGATCTCAGAGACAGCAGTGTAAATCTGGACTCAGTCCACTGAAGTAAATGGAGTCACTCTGGTTTGACACGGAGACCAGAATCCATCCTTCTGTCCAATCTGGCTGTGCTCTGCGGTGCAATGGCACCTGTCAGGGGAGGAGGGAGCTGCCCCCAGTCCTGGGGGAGCTGCTGGGGAGTTGTGCCCTGTGTCGTGGGGGGGCAATAAACTCACTTTGATCCCAGCCCCAGGCTCCCAGGTGGTGGTTTCCTTGTGTCCCTGCTTGTGTCTGACCCACTGGCTGGGGATGGAGGGCGAGTGTTGCTTGGGGGCCAGGGCAGTGTCCTGTGTCCTGCAAGGCAGGGCTGGTGCGGGCCGTCCACACAGAGCAGGCTGCAGGGGCCAGGCCATGAAATGCAGTGGGGGCGCCCTTCCCCCAGTCTGAGTGGAGGCGGGGAGGGGGTGGAGGTGCTGCACTGCCCAGGGGCTCAGTGATGTCTGCGCGTGGGACTGAGCCACTCCCCCGCCAGCCAGTGTGTCCCCCCCATCCTTTCCCCCCAGTCAGTGTCCCCCTCATATTCCCCCCAGCCAGTGTGTCCCCCCCATCTTCCCCCCAGCCAGTGTGTCCCCCATCCTCCCCCCAGCCAGTGTCCCTCCATCCCCTTAGCTAATGTGTCCCCCCCATTCTCCCACCCAGCTGAGCCAGTGTCCCCCTGTCCTATCCCCGCTGAACCAGTGCATCCCCCCCCTGCAGCCCCTTTCGGCCCTTCCCAGTCTCTGCAACACCCCACCCCCAGGCCCAGCTGGTCTCAGCAAGGAGGGAGTGCACCCCCAGGCCCATTGCCAGCAAACACGGGGATGCAACCCCTCTTGAGCTGGGACGGCTGGATCCCATGCCCTGCTGCTCTTTGGGAACCTCAGCCTGAGGGGGGAGGGGATTCATGGTCGCCCCCCCCGTTTCCTAGCCTCCTCTGACCCCCAACCCCGGCATCAGCCGCAGCAACAAGGTGCAGTGTGCAACTGCTCTAACCACTAGACCCCACTGCCCTCCCGGAGCTGGGGCGAGAACCCAGGAGTCCTGGCAGAACAACAGATGCAAAACCTGCAGCTATCTCTTCACTGCTACCATAATCTACCCCCTCTCCACACACCTTTCCAGATCCATGGGTCCTACCCAGCCTCGCACAGCGTGTGGGGTGCACATGTCCCAGTAGAGCGATACTGGAGGTGAAACCAGCCACTCCCTGCGCCTGCCAACGAGCCCATCCAGGCCCATGAGAACAGACACAATGGCTGTGGGTGCGATCTCTCTGCTCCCGGCCGCAAAGTAAACCTGCACAATGCGGAACATAGCACGTGTGCACACAAGCCAACCCCCACACGGAGCAGGGCTCGTCCCCTCCAGCAAGAGGCAGCTGGGACACACACACACACACACACACACAGCACATGTGCACACAATCACTCGCACATCCACACATGCAGAGCTGGGACATACAAACAGAGCGTGTGTGGGGAGCAGGGGGGCAGCTGGGACACACAAACACACAGAGCGTGTGTGTACACAATCACTCACACATCCATGCACGCAGAGCGGGGTGCAGCTGGGGGGGACAAACACACACAGCGCATGTGCACACAATCACTCGCACATCCACACATGCAGAGCAGGGGGGCAGCTGGGACACACACAATCAGTCACATGCACACAGAGCGTGTGCACACAATCACTCCTCCCCCCCCACACACAGAGCAGGGCTCATCCCCTCCAGCAGGGGGCAGCTGGGGCACACAGACACACACAGAGCACCGTGTGCACACAATCACTCGCACATCCACGCACACAGAGCGGGGGGCAGCTGGGACACACAAACACAGCGCATGTGCACACAATCACACATCCACGCACACACAGCAGAGGGCAGCTGGGACACACACACACACACAGAGCGTGTGCACACAATCACTCACACATCCACGCACACAGGGCAGGGGCACACCGTCAGTCACACACACACAGTGCATGCATAGCGCATGCGAACACCCCCCCACACCCCTGGGCCCTGGGCAGTGCACCCAGCTGTCCCCTCTTTCCCAGTGGCTTGGCTCCTGGCGCTGCGCCCGGCCCGGGTCCCCTGGCTGAAGGCAGACACGGAGCCCACGTCCCCTGGCTCTGGGGCCGAAGTCCAGCCCCAGCCTCCCGATGAGTCGCTCAGGCCTGGGAGTAGGGGAAAGGTGCCTCCGCCTGATAAGCTCCCCTGCCCTGGGCTGCTGCGTGGGGGACGGGGGGACCCCCAGGACTGGGCCAGCTCCTGGCCTAGCGCCTTAAAGCAATTTCTCAAAGGCAGGCCGTGGGGGTGGAGCATTGTCCCGTGGTCAGAGCAGGGAGGCCAGGAGTCAGGACTCCTGGGTTCTATCCTGGCTCTGCCACAGACCCTTGTGGGACTATGAAACAAGGACACTTCCTTGCTCCTGCCTCAGTTTCCCACCCCTCCTCGCCTCTCAGGGGGCTCCACACATCATTAGTGCCTGGCAACCCTGGCGGGCGGGCAGTGCATGCCCCACGGCCCCCCAAAAGGCCCAGCACAACGGGGCAGGCTCGTGTGCCAGTGCGGGAGCCTGTGGAAGGGGGCATGTTGATGTACGTGAAGGGGTGGGTGGAGCTGTGTGTGAGGGTGGCGACGTGTGCAGTTGCAGGTGGCACATGCATGGGCAGGTCTCTCCAACAACAAACCAACGTCAACAGCCCCTGTGCTACCCTACAATAACAAACCAATGTCTACAGCCCCTGAGCAACCCTACAATAACAGATCAACCTCAACAACCCCTGAGACACCCTACAAAAACAAACCAACATCAACAGCCTCTCGGCTACCCTACAATACCAAACCAATGTCAGCAACACCTGAACTACCCTACAATAACAACACAACATCAACAGCCCCTGAACAACCTTACAATACCAAACCAATGTCAACACCTGAACAACCCTACAATAACAACCCAACATCAACAGCCCCTGAGGGACCCTACAATAACAAATAAACATCAACAGCCTCTGAGCTACCCTACAATAACAAACCAGGTCAACAGCTCCTGAATGACCCTACAATAATAAACCAATGTGAATAGCCTGAGCTACCCTATCGTAAGAAACCAACATCAACATCCTGTGAGCAACTCTATAATAATAAACCAATCTTAGTAGCCTCTGAGCAACCCAAGAATAACAAACCATTAACAGAGCTGAGCAACCCTACAATAACAATCTAGTTTGTGCAGCCACCATAACCCTCAGCAACCCCACGGTAACAAACTAGTGTGCACAGCCCTACCCCTACCCAAGAGCCCGTACACTAACAAATTCCCAAGCGTCGTGACTGGACACCAAGCAGTCACTCTACACTTCCCAGCTCCAGCACCCACCTTAACCCCATCCTTTTGGCTTAGCCTGGCGAAGGGGAGGAGGCTCCTGATCTGTCCAGGCAGCCCCATGGCCCTCACAGGCCAGCACAACCCCAGCGCCGGGGAGCGCAGGACCCAGGGCCAGATCCTGAGAGGCTGTGACTGAAGGTGGAAGGGGAGGGATCTACTGGGGCAGGTGTGTGAGGGACCGGAGACCGAGCTGTCCTGTGACCCACCTGAGCAACCGACATGAACGAGGTGAAAGGCTAGTTAAGGCCCCCCCAACTCCTGGCTTGAAGAGCCACGTGGGGCTCAGCACGTCGGAGCTTTTGCACAATCGTCGCTTGAGAACGGACTTCGCAGCCGATCGCTCGCTCTCTTTGGAGGCTGGGTGCTAGGTCCACAGGGGGAAACTGACCCTAACCACCCAGTGGCGTCTCAGGCCGCTCTAGCTGGGTGGTGAAACACCCTGGGTAGACAAGCCTTAAGCCGTTGCTTGGCCCAGTCATGCAGCGCCCAGGCCAGGATTGTTAGCCTCCATCTGACCGAGGGGAAACTGAGGCACGTAGGAGCAAAAAGCTGCACCCACGAGCCAGTGGCAGAGCTGGGAGACGAACCCAGGAGTCCCAGCTCCCCTTCCACTACCTGAACCCCTGGATCACAGTCGGCGCAGGGAAGGTGCTGAGGAATGACTCCGGTTGCCCTCTGCTGGCACTGCCATGTCCCCGGTGTGCGGGGCACTTGGCCGTCTTTGCTGTAGCTGAGCATCCTCGTTGGCAGAGGCCGCGCTGGCCAATGCCCTGCTGCACTGGGGTGCAGCATCCCGTTGCTGTCTGGCGCACTGCCTTGTGGGAGATTTGTGCAGGGCAGTGTGGGATACCAGCACCCCCCACAGGGGATGGAGGGTGCTTTGGTGGGAATTGCTTTTGCTCCATCCCCTGATCTGCCCTTTTTGGGCTGGTTTTAGAATCCTCCCCCTCTCCCAGTTCCCTGCTCCCCCCTTTCTCTGGGAGAGGCCTGGCAGCTGGATGGATCAGCAGAATTCCCATGGCTGGGCTAGAGACAGGCCCTGAATCTCTAGTATCTGCGGCATCCGACTGCCCCAGTGGTGGGCATGCAGCCATGAAAAGGAGAAAAGGATCCCGCCCTGCCCCTGCCCGGTAGTTCTGCTCACTGGGTGCTCGCCAGAGCCAAACCCCCCGGCTCTCCCCTGCTCATTTTCCTCCCGTCAGCACCGCGGGGCAAATCCAGGCAGATCATAATCCTTGGAGGCAGGACATCACAGTCCTGGGCTTCCCTAGCTGATCCAAGTAGTCTGAGCTTTCGGGACCCTCGTTCACCTGTTTTCTCTGCAGCCCCCAGGGCTAGAATGGTCTGTTCTGAGCTGGGCGAAACCTTGTTATGGGGTGGTTAAAACCCAGGGAGGTGGCGTGAGGGGGATGGACACACCCTTCACTTCACATTGCTGTAAGCATCATAAGACAAACGGTGTGTCTGAATCCGCCCAGGACAGCGCTTTTGCCTGAATATTAGGCTGTATGTGTATGTGCACGCGCGCGCGTGTGTGTGTGTGTGTCTGTGTGAGTGTGAGTGACCCTGGACAAAGTGTGAGAGAGAGATTTTGGGTCTGGTGTTGGCTAAAGAGGCCTCTGTACGTTACTGGTCAAAATCCAAGGCTGCATTAAAGAAACTCAGCCTCTGTCAATACCTGCTTCTAGCTCTGAAGGTTGTTAAAGAAGGGGGGACAGAGATTCCCCAGAACCCCAGGAATCTGGGAGCTGGGAGCTTTTCAACAGACCCCAAAATGCCTGCTCACTCAGGACGGGGGTGAGCTGCGCAGCTCAGGCCCTGTTGCTGGGATAACCACCCTCGGGGGCAGGGACTCAGATGGGACTTTCCGGCACATCTGGTTTCAATGGGACTTACACGGCGCCGGGGCCTGGCTCTTTGCCAGGGAGGGGAGTTTTGCCCCGGTGAGTGGAGCACCTTGGCATCTGGGCAGGGGCTTTCCCCAGAAGGGAAGGTGCATGGGGACGCAGTTCCCCCCTGACTCCACCAGGGGGTGATAGCCCATTGCGGGGCAGGAGCCTGTGGTAACTGCGTCTGAGCCGGTGCATGGGGCTGGGCGAGGCTGCCCGGCCACTAACCCGGCTGCTGCAGCTACCAAGCCAGGCCGGTGCTAGTGCCTGTCTAACTGGAGCTGGATCCCTCCAGGTGCTAGGCCCCGATCCAACTGAGCGCCCAGTTCTCCCTGCTCTCAGCCCTTTGGTGCAGGGAAGTGAAGAGTTAACCTGGGCCGCACCAAGTTATCGCAGGGGCGGGTCCCCCGAGCGATCTCACCGCTGCCACCGTCTGTCTCCTTATCTCTCCATGTCCTTGGCCCGCACCTGCCAGTGCGGTGCCGCCAGGGCTAACCATTAACCAGGACTTCCTGTTTGCCGCCAAGCGCAGCAGGACCCAACAGGGGAACGAGAAAGAGAAAAAGGAGACGGCCAACGCCAAGCTGGAGTGGGCGATTATCAGGGGGGCACCCCCTGGCATCTCTGGCCCAGAGACTGGCATCCATGGTGTGACCCTGTCAAAGGGCATGGACAAGTAAATAGAACAGGGTCAGGTTTCGAGCTACAGGGAGTAGGCAGCCCGCTGGGATCCAGAAGAGCAGGGGTTAATTCCCTGCTCTGCCCCAGACTGCCCCTCACCTGTGGCAGACTCATCCCTCCTTCCTACAGCTCTCCATTCAAACTGGAAGCTCTTTGGGGCAGGGACTGTCTCTCGCTGTATTTCTGCGCAGTGCCAAGCACGGAAGGGGCCTGATCTTGGTCGGGGAGCTTCTCGAGCAAGGGGTTTGTGCCACACGCCCTGAATTAGCAGCTTGTTATTATTACTAGTATTATGGTAATGGTTAGAGGCCCCACTGGAGATCAGGGCCCCATCGTGCCGGGCACCACCCAGACACACAGTGACCAAGATCAGGGCCCCGTCATGCCGGGCACCGCCCAGACACACAGTGATTGAGATCAGGGCCCCGTTGCACCAGGTGCTGCCCAGACACACAGTGACTGAGATCAGGGCCCTGTTGCGCCAGGCGCTGCCCAGATACAATGAGAGATGGTTCCTGCCCTGTAAAACTCCCCATCTACATAGTCCCAGTGTGGCAGGAGAAGCAAAAGGGGGATCTAATATCCCCAGAGTCACACAGTAAGCTCACGGTGGTGCTGGGGATAGAACCCAGAGGTCCTGGCCCAGTGCTGTATTCACCAGCCCCACTGGTTTCCATGGCAGCCCTACTAGACCCTGTGGGGTCTGGGCCTCACACTGATCCCCTGCGTGTAACAGCACGAGCGGCCCCGTGGCCCATTGTGGGCTGTGTCCAGAACCCCAGGGCTGGGCGGCCGGCTGCAGGTGGGGACATGAGACACTGGGCTGCTGTGTCCATGCAAATCGTGCCTAGCGATAAGAGCGGTGGAGCAGCCAGTGTGTGGCACAAGAGCAGAACTGCCCGTGGCTGGAGTCCAACGATCGCAGGAGCTGGCCGGGGTGCGGGGTGGGGGCTGGAGTGTCCATGCTCAGGGGTGGGGGCTGGGTTCCTCCGGGAGCAAGGCTGCATTTCTGCAGCCATCTCTGGCCAAAGCCCTCTGGGGGAGGCTAGCTAACACCTCCTCCCACCACCACCAGCTGGGGGGTGGGGGTCAGGGCAATACTCTCCGCTTCAGAGAGGGGAAATGGAGGCATGGAGAGGGGACGTGCCCTGCCTGAGGCCCCACAGCAAATGAATCACAGAGCTGGGGATGGAACCCAGGAGTCCTGTTTCCTGGCCACCCCCACTCTAACCACTAGCTCCCACAGCTAGTTACAGAGCCAAGGAGTCCTGGCTCTTCAGACCACCCCCCGTGTCTAACCACTAGACCCGACTCCTGTCCCAGAGCTGGGGGCAGAACCCCGGCATCTGGCTGCCAGCCTGTTCTGACCGCCCAGCACTCCACCCAGCCCTGCTGTGACTAAGCACCTGCCAAGGGGCTGGGCAGGGCATGCTGTGGCGTGCCCCATGGCAGCATGCCGTTTAACCAGTTCCGAGGGCGGCGCCTTTGGTCCAGGCTTCCTGGCGAAATGGGAGAGGGATGTGGCAGCTCCCATGTGGAATGAATCTGCTGGGTCTCAGCCCAACTCCAAATAATCCCCACCAGCGGGGGGGCAATTTCCCCCAGAGCAATTTCCGTCCTGGGCACTGAGCCCCCTGCCATCCCTCCAGCTACAACCCTCAGCCCCCCTTGGCTGTGAGTCCTCCCCAAGAGGGGTGGGCTTGGGATGAAAGCCCTGGCCTGGCTCTTAGGAGCATGTGCCAGACTCTCTGTGTGACCCTGGACTAGTTGCTTAGGCCCAGCGCCCCACCTCACTGCCACTGAAGCCAATGGGAGTTAGATGCCTAAATAAATTTGGGGATCTGGGCCTCAGTTTCTCCACGTGTCACATAAGGATAGTAATCCTTGCTGGCCTATTTCTGGGGGAAGAACTGTCTCACTCCACGTGTATGTTCAGTACTAGGACTCAGAGACCTGGCTCCCATGGGAGTTAGGCACCTTGTTGCCTTTGAGGATCTGTCACTCGCACAAGGGGGCAATGACGCTACGAAAAGGCTCAGTGCCCTCTCTCGCTTCCTCAAAAGAAGGCCTGAAATATTTGTTTCTCCTTCATGTTTTTTCCATTGGCTGTCCAGGCTTTGTCTGCTTTGCGATGTAAATCAACACTATGTAAGTGCTAGGTGTTAACTGTTATTGCTATTACCCTGCTTCCCTTGGGGGACTGTACGGACAACTGGAGAGCTGGCAGGAGAGACGCCCTGCAGCTCAACTGCAGATCCCTGAGCTGGGAAGCGCTATATGTATTTTTAATCGCTCGGCTTTAAAACTATGTTATTTAACTCAACTGCCAGAGAAATGCTTTGGAGAAAAATGCTTGTGGTGAAAGATTCACCCAGTCACCCCCTCCTCTTTCCTGAGCCCTCCCTGGCTGGAAAACCAGGGATGCAACAGACTCAACCGTCAAGATATTTCTAAGCAAAACATGAATCTTCCAGGCCTCCACCACACAGCAGCAAGAAGTGAAAAAAATAAAAGAAAGACGTGAAAAGGCTGCAACCCCAATTTTCTTTCCATTTCCGGTCGATAGTATGGAGTTACATTAACAGCCACCTCCCAGCCTTTCTCTATCTTCAACCAGAATCTCTTCAGGGAAGAGACAGTCTCTTGCTATGTGTTTAGCAGCTCCCAGGAGTCCTGAGTCCCACTTCCTCTAACCATAAGATCCCACTCCCCTCCCAGAGCTGGGGATAGAACCCAGAACTCCTGATTCCTCTGCCTTGCTGCTCTAGCCACTAGACCCCACATCCCTCCTCAGTTAGAGGTATGTTATAGAGTATCATAGACTCATAGAAGTCGAGGCCTGGCAGGGACATCATGAGGCCATCTAGTCCAGTCTCCTGTACTCATGGCAGGACCAAGCATTATCTAGACCATCCCTGACAGGTGTTTGTCTCACCTGCTCTTATCACTGGCTCCTGGGTGCTCTTCATAACAATGCGCCGTGGCCAGGCTTCTCCTCGGGGCTAGGTGCTTCCTTGATTCTGTCATGGGTGTATTCGCCCAGCGCCCGCCTGGCCAGGGCAGGGTTATGCTGCATCTCACTGCTCAGCACGCAAGGACCAAGCATCCAGGGGCTTCTGGCATCCAGGGGCTAAATCTTCCTCCGGTCCCTGAGTAGAGAGATGCGACCCTTCGGGGAGAGGGGCAATAAATGCCCAACAAGCCCAGGCTCCCACCCAGCCCTACTGGCCACGAGCAGCTGGGAAACTGTGTCATCATCTTTCAAGGTGACCTGCTCCAGGGAAATGACACCGAGTTTGTACCCTGGCTTTTAATCTTTAGGGTGGTTCAAAAAGGCCTGAGGGCCCCTCTGTTCTTGTTTTGTCTTGCTCATTAGTCAGGCTTCATCTCCCTTGCTTTTCCTGGAGGTCTCCCTGCAGGCCTGGCAAGCTCACGGACTCAGAGACTATAAGGTCAGAAGGGACCATCACACCCACCCACTCCTGTAACAGATCCCTAACCTATGACTGAGTTACTGAAGTCCTCAAATCATGATTTAAAGCCTTCAAGGTACAGAGAATCCACCAGCAAGTGACCCGGGCCCCATGCTGCAGAGGAAGGCAAAAACCCCCCAGGGCCTCTGCCAATCTGCCCTGGGAGGAAATTCCTTCCCGACCCCAAATATGGCGATCAGTTAAACCCTGAGCATGTGGGCAAGACTCACCAGCCAGACACCTGGAAAAAATTCTCTGTAGTAACTCAGAACCCACCCATCTAACATCCCTTCACAGGCCACTGGGCATATTTACCGCTAGTAGTCAAAGATCAGTTAATTGCCAAATTAGGCTGGCCAATCAGACCATCCCCTCCATAAACTGATCAAGCTCAGTCTTGAAGCCAGCTAGATTTCTTGCCCCCACTGCTCCCCTTGGAAGGCTGTTCCAGAACTTCACTTCCCTGAGGATTAGAAACCTTAATCTAATTTCAAGTTTAAACTTCCTGATGGCCAGTTTATATCCATTAGTTCTTGTGTCCACATTGGTGCTGAACTTAAATAACTTCTCTCCCTACCTGGTATTTATCCCTCTGATATATTTATAGAGAGAAATCATATCTTCCCTCAGCCTTCGTTTGCTTAGACCAACCAAGCCAAGCTCTTTGAGTCCTCCCTCCTAAGGCAGGTTTTCCATTCCATGGATCATCCTAGTAGCCCTTCTCTGCACCTGTTCCAGTTTGAATTCATCTTTGTTAAACATGGGAGATAAGAACTGCACACAGTATTCCAGATGGGGACTCACCAGCGCCTTGTATAACAGCACTAATACCTCCCTATCTCTACTGGAAATACCTCGCCTGATGCATTCTAGGATCGCATTAGCTTTTTTCATGGCCACATCACATTGGCAGCTCATACTCATCCTGTGATCAACCAATACGCGCAGGTCCTTCTCCTTCTCTGTCACTTCCAACTGATGCGTCACCAGCTTATAGCAAAATTTTTTGTTATTAGTCCCTAAATGCATGACCTTGCACTTTCCACTATTAAATTTCATCCTATTTCTATTACTCCAGTTTACAAGGTCATCCAGATCTTGTTGTATGATATCCCGGTCTTAGCAATTAGCTATCAGCAATTAGCAATACCCCCAATTTTGTAGCACACTCCCACTTTCTGTTCCAAGGTCAGTAATAAAAAGGGTAAATAAGACTGGTCCTAAGACTGATCCCTGAGGAGCTTCACGAGTAACGTCCTTCCAGCCTGACAGTTCACCTTTCAGTATGACCCATTGTAGCCCTTTAACCAGTTCCTTATCCACCTTCCAGTTTTCATATTAATCCCTATCTTTTCCAATTTAACTAATAATTCCCCATGTGGAACCATATCAAATGTCTTACTGAAATCTAGGCAAATTAGATCCACTAATTCCCTTGCTCTAAGAAATCTGTTATCTTCTAAAAAATAAAACTATGTTGTATTTTGTCCCAATTACCGTTAACCTTGATGTCCTTAACTACCTTCTCTTTCAAAATTTTTTCCAAGACCTTGCATCCTACTGAGGTCAAACTAACAGGCCTGTAGTTACCCTGATCACTTTTTACCATTTCTTAAAAATAGGAACTATGTTAGCAATTCTGCAGTCATACGGTACAACCCTGGAGTTTACAGATTCATTAAAAATCCTTGCTAATGGGCTTGCAGTTTCACGTGCCAGTTCCTGTAACATTCTGGGATGCAGATTATCCAAGCCCCCAATTTACTCCCATGAAGCTGTTCGAACTGGACATTCCAGAACCGGAAGGGGTTCTCCTGCAGGCCGCCTGTAACCGGTCGCTTTACTCAGGTGTGTGCAGCTCCAGGGATGAAAAGCTGGTGCCCAGACCCCAGATTTTGTGTCTCAGAGGCTGGGGCTGGTGTATTAGGTAACCAGTGAGCTGGGCTGGCCCATGAGTTCTGCTCCAGGAGGTAGTTTGGGTTGGGGGTCCGTGGGAGCCTAGAAGGAGAAATAAGCTGGGGGGCACAGACTGGTGCCAGAGCTCCGCTGCCAGCTGGGTGCTGTATGTGCCACCGACTGGCCAGAGAACCAGGGCTCTGTCACTGTTCCTGGAAATCAATAGCTCACCCTGCAGCTTCCCGCCCAAGCCACGAGGCCTTGAATGCCAGCTTCCCGCTCAGCCTATGGGGCAACAGCCCTGTTGCTAAAGAGGTGACTCCCACCGCCGGCTCCCAACTCCCATTAGCTCTTAGTAACAATACCAGTCCCTAGGGCTTTCCAGCCAGAGATTTCAAAACACTTTACAAAGGGGCATCATTAGCCCCATTGCACAGATGGGGAAACTGAGGCATGGGGAAGGGGACTTACACAGCATTACCCATTGTGGGGGAGGAGAGCTGGGAATGGAACCAGGTCGAGATGCGCAAGGTGCTGCTCAGATTCCCCTGTTCCCCTGCCCGGGAGGGCCAGGCTGCTGGGACCCACAGCTCCATTGGCATTCAGGCTCAGCAGCACTGAGAAGCAGCCACCCCTCCCCCCAGGTGGGCACCCAGAATAAAGAGACATCCAAACACAAGGGGAGCAATTTTAGCCTTAAATCATGCTGTGTCTCAGTTTCCCCACCTGTGATACAGTGCGGGGGCTGAGAACTGCCCTCCCGCACCCAGTGCCATCGTGAACTGGGCAGGGATGCAGACCCTGGCTAACCTTTGCTCCAGGTGTGCCGCTGAGCCCAGGTGCAGAGCCGTCCCAGCCGGCTGTCGCAAAGGACGTGGAACTGGCAGCCTGGCTGGGTAGGTAGCACAGAATGGAAGGAGGGGCAGGTACCTGCTGCCCACTGGGAGCGGGACTGCTGGGGGAACCGTGGGGTGGACAGTCCAGGCAATAATGGCAGGGGGACAGGGGAAGTGTGTGTGTGGGGAGAATTCCTGCCAGTCTGGTCACAGAGGGGAGTAGTTGGAGAAATCACCTTTCCACACAGAGGGCTCAACAAGGAGCAGAGAGACAGAGGACAGCACCCCTGTCTAGTGTTAGAGCGGGGGGGGCTGGGAGTCAGGACTCCTGGGTTCTATCCCCAGCTGTTAGAGGGGAGTGGGGTTTAGTGGTTAGAGCAAGGAAGCTGGCAATCAGGACACCTGGGTTCTAATGCTGGCCCCACCTTGCTGTGGCTGTGGAAAGGTCTCTCTCCCCTGTACTGGGCCTCATGTCTGGTCCCAGGGGAGCAGGCAGGGCGTGTTACTGTCCCGCAGACTTTCTGAAGATGGAAAGCATCAAATTAAAGGCAACTATTTATTTATTACTTATATATAAAAAGCCTCCAAGCACCTCTTGAAATCACAAACTATACATTTGCAGGAAATGCTTTCTCCTGCACTGAGATACGGCTGCCTCTGGGGAGGGGACATGGGGACTGTTTTTTCAGGGTCCCTTCACCCAATGCTGAGATGCAGCCACCTCTGGGGTGGGATGCGGGGGCTGTTTATACAAGGACCCCTCAACCGGCACCGAGATGCAGCTGCCTTTGGGGGTGGGGCCCAGGGGCTATTTAGCAGCCAGATACCTGACACACCTGATCACTAGTGCCAGGATTCACACCCCTGGCCCTCTGCCATGCCCACATGGTGCAGCAGGCCTGGGTGCTGTGTCGCTCCTGCAGGGAAGGGTTGGTGCCCTGGCCCTTTACAGCATAATGGCTGCCTATAAAAGCCCTCGGCAAACAGCTTGGGAACGGCTGTGAGGTGTTTAATGGTGGGGCTGGACTTGGGGGTGGCGGGAGGGCTGGGACGGGTGCAGCCGGACGCAGCCTCCTCTAGGGAGCGAAGGGCACCTGCGCTGCTCCCCCAGGCCTCCAGCAGGGCGCAGCCCCAGCCAGGGACCCCAGCTCCTGGGCCCCGAGGCCCTGAGTCTGCCCCCGTGGTTGGCCCTGCCCAGGCCGGTTTCGCAGCTCCCAGCAGCTAATTAAAGCCGGGGAACCACCCTCAAGCAAACAGCAGCTGCTGCTATAAAAGGCTGGATGGCAGGCGGAAAGTGGAGCGAGGACACGGGCTAGCCCCCGGCAGGGCTGAAGGTTGGGCCGGGATGAGGCTCCTGGGACAGGCCCAGCCTGGTGTGGCCCCGGTGAATTTATGATTCCCCGTTGCATGGCCTCTTGCAGCCCAGGCTCCTCATGGGAGGCACAGCCTGGGTAACCCCCATGCGCCCACCAGCTCCTCCCAAAGGGCCTCAGGCCTGTCCTAGCAACCCCAGCGCCACCCAGCAACGAGCAACGGCAGGCCGAGGAGTGCAGTGGGGGGGGGGGGCAAGATGGCTGCCGCCCAAGCCAAGGACTCATGGGAGACGGCTGGGCTCTGAACCCGCAGCAGCCACGGCGCAAGCAAGGTGCACAGTGCTGCTGGGGGGTCGCGGCGCACAGCGGCTGCCTGGCTCTTTTCGATAAACGGCTCCTCCCTAAGCAAAACCTGCCTGCTCGTGGGGCAGGGCTTCCTAAAACAAAATGGCTGTTCCAGGCCCAGGGAATCATGGGAGTTAGTGACTGGCTTTCCCGAACCACAATGGCCACCCCGTGAGCCGAGGAGGGGCGGGCACTGGCCGGGTTTCTACCCAACATGCTGGAGCTGAGGACTGGCCTTTCCACCAGCTCCGGGAGCTGGCCATGCCTCGTGTCTGTCCCAGCTGGGCTGCGGTGGAACACGGTCCGTGGTGAATTCAACCCAGCTGAGCCCGCCTGGTAGGCCCGGGCTGGATGCCCAAGCGATGGCCAGGCGGGGCAGTGCAGGGTGAGCTGGCCTGGCCGCTGCTCGCTGGGGGCAAACAGCTGCTGCTCTGCCCTTCACAGGGCAAGGCTGATCACGTCCCGGCTGCTGGTTAACCATTAACCCTGCTGCGGTTAGCTCTGGCTAGGGGCGTGGCCAGCACCGCCTGGCAGGTTGGGGTTGCTGGCACCTCTCCCGATCATCTGGCTTCTCCCTCCCCCGGGTTCAAGCCCAGCTCCCAATGGAGCATTAGGAAAAGGTCTAATATGGGGCAGCTTAACCCCCCTCTGGTCCACTCTGGCAGGGCCTGCGTTCCTTTCCCCAGCCTCTTCCTGCATTACCAGGAATCACAGGCCTGACCCTGGCTCCCATTGTGCTAGGTGCTGTACAAACACAGACCCGACGCTCCCAGCCCAGAAGAGCTACGAGTCGGGGGAGGACAGGCAGATGGGCGAAGGGGCAGCCTGAGAGCTGCCCAAGGAATTTTGCCCCCCGCTCCCGCAGCCAGCTCAGCGCCATTGCCTTGGATGGCGTGGCCGTGGGTTCTGCAGGTCGGGCTGAAATACACGCCAGCAATGGCGGGCTGTCCCCGACCCTGCCCTGGCTCGGCCCTTTGGGGCCGTCTCCCCCCAACCAAGCAGAAGGAGCTAATTCCATCACGTGTGAAAGGTCCATTGAGTAAAAACACGGAGAGTTTAACTCCCCCCGCAGCCTTGGAAACCCACCTCCCTGGAATCAACTGCTGCCTTCTTCTCCCCCTTCCCCCCGCCGCGGCCTGTCTCAGTGTCCCGCTGTCTCACACCTTGGAAGGAAACTGGCTGTGCTCACAGGAGCATCTTTATACTCGCTGCTGTGCCCGCTCCCAGCCCACCTCGCCGCACACAAAGGCCCATGTGTTCCGAGCCGTCTTGCCCGCCTCGCCCAGCTCTGGCTGCCTGCAGAGCACACAGGCCCCGGTGTTGATCTAATAATGGCTGGCTGGCTGGATATATAAAACTGCTCCGAGCAGCCGCCCGGGGACGGATGTTTTCAGGGAAGCCGCGTGAGGATGTGAGGGAGGCTGGACCGGCAGCTCCCCAGCACTTTGCCCGGCAGAAGGGCCGCTTGGCTGCTTCTTCACATACGCGTTCACCTCCCGCCCATGGCCCGTCTGCCGGAGCCGGGCTGCCTCAGCGGCCGTAGCGTTCCCAGGGGCAGCCATGGCCTGGCCTCAGTGGGACCTGCTGGCTGCTGAGCTGAGTGCGATGGCCGCTTCCTGGGAAGGATGGAGCCAAGGAGACCAGAAAGATTTAGTCGCTTCGTTTTCGTAGCGCGACCAGATACCTAGAGCAGCTCCCCAGCAGTCTGTTAGGGGGCACTGTGCTCCCCGTCATACCCCCTTTCCCAGTGCCCGGGCAGGTGCTGGGGGCTCTGAACTCCACCCCCACTCCTCCCCACACCCCTTTTCCCAGTGCCCTGGTGCTTCCCCATCCCCTCCATAGGAGCCAGGCTGAGGGTTGCTGCCCCGGCTCTGGGTCCCAGGCGGTCTCGGGGCGCTGCCCTGCCCAGCAAGGAAGGGCCATGAGGTGAGGGTCCTAGCAATCACTCGTCCCATGGCAGGCCACCTTGCAATAACACAGGGCAGTCTCTTCCACTGGTGTCCTCAGATACTGAGGACGCAGACGGTGACCCCTCCAGATGCACCCTCAGGGGTTCTGGGCACCCATGGCTTCGGCTGGAATTGTAGGTGCTTGGCACCTCTCATGGCCGAAGCATCCAAGTACAGTGGCTACAGTTTCTGAGCAAGGCCGGCCTATTAGAGACACGCCAGACAGAGAGCCAGGCAGCATGGCTGGGGCCACAACATTGGGCTGGGATATAGGAAACCTGAGCGTGTCACTGACTGTGTGTGATGCTGGGCGAAGAGTCAATTTCTATAGACCTTGGCTTCCCAGCTGTAAAATGGGGAAAGTAATCTGGCTAGTCTGCTCCACCTGTGTGTCCTAAAGCAGGGGCTGTTTCTAGCTGTGTGTCTGGGCAGCGCCCGGCACAACGGGGCCGTAATCTCGGTCACTGTCTGTCTGGGCAGCGCCCGGCCCGACAGGGCCCTGATCTCGGTCACTGTCTGTCTGGGCGGTGCCCGCGCGAGGGGCCCTGATCTCGGTCGCTGTGTGCCTGGGCAGCGCCCGGCGCGATGGAGCCCTGATTTCGGTTACCGCGTTTCTGTGCCAGGCGCTGCACAAAGACAGTGGCCCGTTTGTGCAGGGGCCTGGTCTCACGTTAATGTCCCAGGGAGAGGGAACTAGCGAAGATTGGGGCTCTGGTTCATAGACTCCAGCTCTGTCCAGCAGTTGACCCACCCCAGACATCCCCATCAGCAGGGCGAGATGTCCTGCTCCCTGATGGGTATGGGGGGGGGACACAGGCAGGAGGGGGGAAGCTTGTTCTGAAGTTTGCGGGTGTTGGCTCCAACCGAGTTCGAGGGGAAGGCATGTTTAGAGGCTGGAGGGCAGGGTGGAGACAGACAGACAGATGGGCAGGTGGGCATTTCTGGCTAGCCCCAGGGGCCTGTGAACCAGGCTGCATGTGCAGGAGGCAGTGACGTGTGAGGGGCTGGGGGCCGTGACAGAGGCGCTGGGCTCTGCAGGCAGCAGCAGCATGTGAGGCTCAAAGGGTCCTTGTCTGTCTCTCAGCAGGAGCTGAGGAAAGGGCAGGTTGCTGGGCCCTCCTGCCGCTTAGTTACACCTCTCCCGCTCGCCCGCCCTCCGTGGCCATACCTGGGGGAAACTCACCTCATCCCAGAAGGCTGCAGAGATAGTGGGGCTGGGCTGCCCCCACTGCCTCTCAGCACGGCCAGCCCCTTGGGGCGCGAGCCACTGAGGTTTGGGGGAACCCCTGAGCTATGCCCAAGGTTGCTTGAGAGCTAGGCAGTATTGCTGTGGGGCCGTGGCCCTGACACATTGTGCGTGGGTGTGTGACTCTGCATGTCTGTGTGTGTGCGTGTGTGTGTCCGTGAGTATGTCTGTCTGGGGATCTGTGTGTCTCTGTGTGTCTATGTGTATGTGTGCTTGTGTGTCCGGGTATGTCTGGGTGTCTGTGTGTCTGTGTGTGTCCGTGTGTGTGCGTGTGTGTGCGTGAGTATGTCTGTCCGGGTGTCTGTGTGGCTGTGTGCATGTGTGCTTGTGTGTCCGGGTATGTCTGGGTGTCGGTGTGTGTCTGTGTGTCCGTGTGTGTGCGTGTGTGCGCGTGAGTATGTCTGTCCGGGTGTCTGTGTGGCTGTGTGCATGTGTGCTTGTGTGTCCGGGTATGTCTGGGTGTCGGTGTGTGTCTGTGTGTCTCTGTGTGTCCGTGTGTGTGTCTGCCCGGGTGTCTGTGTCTGTGTGTGCCTGTGTGTCCGTGTCTATGTCCGCGTGTCTGCGTCTCTGTATGCATCACTGTGCAAGCGTGTGGCTCTGCGTCTCCAAGTGTGTCTCTGTGCGTTTCTGTGCGTCTGCATGTCTCTGTATGTGTGTGGGTCTCTGTGTCTCCAAGTGTGTCTGTGTATGTGTCTCTGTACACACGTGTGTCTGTGCGAGTGTGTGTGTGTCTCTGTACACACGTGTGTCTGTGCGTCTTCGAATGTGTCTGTGTATCCCATTGTTCCTGAGCCACAACCCCTCCAGCATCCACCCCTGGCCGGGTGTGGAGCTGGGGTGGGCTCCTCAGGCCCTGTGCTCCAGGGCTCCAAACCCGGGCGGGCGGGCGGGGGTGAAAGGCCCTGTGCCAGGCCGGGGTCCCTGCAGCGCCAGCCTGGGGTGGGCGGGGCCGGTTTCCCACAGGCCCTGGGCTGGGCTGACGCAGGTGCGTCCGGGTAGCCGGGCGTTCCCCAGGATCCCTGGTGTTTGCACTCGCGCGGCATGGGAGGAAACCTTTGCAGCAAAGCAAACAGAGATGACAGGAAAGCCCTGCAGGGCTGGGCCTGGGACCCTGGGACTTGGCCTCCACGGCCCAGTGAGCCCCAGGGCGCAGAGCCAGATGGGGGCATCCTGGTGGCTGGGGGGAGACATGGCTGGGAAGGGACATTTCTATAGCGGTGATTCCTCTGTGGAGTTTGGTGCTCTGTTAACAGCTCCAGGATCCCCCCACCCCAGCTTCCCTCTGCCCAACCCCTCCAGGCCCCATAGCCATCCTGCCCCTCCCCCTTTCTGCCTCATAGCCATCCTGCCCCTCCCCCTTCCTGCCCCATAGCCATCCTGCCCCTCCCCCTTCCTGCCCCCAGCCCTCCTGCCCCTCCCCCTTCCTGCCCCCCATATCCACCCCAGGAACCCCTTGGTCCAATGACCCCATCTTGGGATCACTCCCCACCCTTCCCCACAAGGCCCAGAAGACCGAGCGGGTCAGACCGGTGAGCGTCGGCTCTGGCTGGGGCTGTGTGGTGGGTTTCTGCCTGTGTGTGTCAGCGTCTCACTGCGTCTCCCCAGCCGCGGCCCACGTCGCCCCTGGACTTTTCCATTTCTAGCCAGAGCTTGTTTTCCTTTCCACCTTCTCTCCCCTGGTGTCTCCCCTTCGCCCTGCCCCACCCCGCTCCCCACACCGTGGCCTCCCCGCCAGCCGGGGCTGCCAGGACAGCTGCCTGTTTCCAGGGGGCAGCGCAGCCCTGGGCTGAGGCTGATGGGTTTAGCTGGGGTTTGACGCAGGGCTGTGGTGAGCCCCGGCGGGCTTGGAATAAACGCCGCTTTGCTAATCAGACGGACAGGGTGTGTTTCTTGGTCTGGATGGGAACAGGGGTGAAGTCAGGTCGTGGCTCCGGCAGATAAATTTAGAATCACTTGGCTTGGCTGAGCTGTTTTGAACTGCCCCCACACAAAGGAAAGATCCACATGGCAACTAGGTGCCTTCCTTACTGACCCACACGCCCATCGCTGGTGGGGGGGAGAAGGGAATGGAGTAAGCACTGAACCCCCTGCATGTTGCAGGTCAGATACTCTTATGTGCATCACAAAGAAGCTATACACAAGCAATGATCATGCTATACTGGAGCCTGCAGGCCCCAAGTGGAAGCAGGGCCCCATCATGCTGGATGCTGCCCAGACACTCAGTGACCGAGATCAGGGCCCCGTCGCGCCGGGCAATGCCCAGACACTCAGTGACTGAAATCAGGGCCTGTTGCACCGGGCAATGCCCAGACACTCAGTGACTGAGATCAGGGCCTGTTGCGCCGGGCAATGCCCAGACACTCAGTGACTGAGATCAGGGCCTGTTGCGCCGGGCACTGCCCAGACTCACAGTGACCAAGATCAGGGCCCCATCACGCCAGGTGCTGCACAGACACACAGCGACCGAGATCAGGGACCCGTCGCGCTGTGCACTGCCCAGACAGACTGAGAGACTGTCCGTTCCCTAAAGAGCTTCCAATCTAGTGGGGGTTGGTCCTGCTTTGAGCAGCGGTTGGAGTAGATACCTCCTGCGGTCTCTTCCAACCCTCATCTTCTAGGATTCTATGATAAATAGCCAAAGGGTAGGTGGGGAAACTGAGGCACAGAGAAGGGCACCAGCTGCTTAGTGGAACAGAACAGAAGCCAGGTGTCCTGAATCTCCATCCAATGCTCTCCCCACTGGAGTGCACTGTCCCCAGTTGGCATATAGCTAGCATAGCCAGCCCCTGTGCCCACCTCTTCCCCTCCCCACTGGCATTCTAGGGGCAGGGTTGGCCAGCATGCACTGTGCTCCAGCAATCCCCAGCAGGACAGTGGCCCCTTGGGAGCCACATGGAGCACAAGCCGTGCCATGCTGGAAGCTAGATCGAAGCCTGGCGTGAGGGCGCTGCGGCTGGTTCCTGGCAGCGCCCAGCACCCGAGGCTGGCACAGGGCCAGGGCCAAGGCTCAGGCAGAGCGAGGGGACAGCGCTGGGACGGTGGTGTCACTGCAGGGCCTGAGATCCAGCAGCACCACCAGCCATTCACCCTAGTGAGACATGAGCTGGGGGGAATGGGCGTGATTCGCCACCACCCTGCCCCGTGAGAACAGCAGCCCAGAGAATCAGGCCACGGTGCCGAGTGCCAGAGAACCGAGGTGCCTTGTTTAGCCCCACAAGCCGAAGGGAAGATGGGGCTGGAGCCATGCCTGCCGGAACCCCTGAGCCGCCAGGTCGTGGGATGGGGCACAAATGGGGCCCTGGCACAGCCTCGAGCAGCACTGAGTGCCCCCCTTGCTGACATGGCCCCTGTGGAACTTTGCAAGGCTGCCGACTAGCCAGAGCCCAGCTGCGCCCCCCCTGCCGAGCACCCATGGTGCCAGGGGATTCCCTGGGCCGTGCTCCGGCCGTGCAGACCCACTGCCCTGGGGGGGCTGCAGGAGGGCTTTGGTGAAGAGGAGCCACTGCAGGACAGCAGGGGGCGCTGGTCTGGGGCGACAGCTCCCTGCCCTGTCCTGGGACTCCTGCTGCAGAGGCAGGGCCCGCTCGCTGGCTTGCTCGTGCCCCGGCTGTAAAGCGGGTGGGGTCCCTTTGTCATCAGCTCCAGGATGCCAGTTCCTGCTCGGGGATTTACTGCTGAGCTGCAAAGCCATCGGCCTCCCCGCCCTGGCCTGGGGCTGGCACCTGGCGCTGGGGAGCCTGGAGTTATAGTCCGCTCTCCTCCCTGAGCCTGCAAACCCGGAGGGAGCTGGGTGCACACTGTCTTTGGTAGGTGTGTTATGATAGCAGGTGGAGGACCCATATGGGCGCCTGTCGCGCCAGGCGCTGCCTAGACCCTGACCAAGATCAGGGTCCCGTCGCACCGGACACAGCCCAGACCTAGAGAGAGACAATCCATGCCCCAAAGAACTCACAGTCTAAACAGACAAAGATTGGGAAGGGAAACTGAGGCCCAGAGGAAGGGAAGTGACTTGCCAAGGTCACCAAGGGATTCTGTCACAGAGCTGGGAACTGAACCTGGGTCTCCCTGGGACGTTGGTCAGTGCCTGAATGCCCTTGCCTCCACGCCACATTGTCAGGAAGCCTCTGTCCAGCATCGGCTTTTGGGGCTCTGGTTTCTGCCTCCATCAGGAAAGGCCTTTCCCTGGGCTGTGGGGTTTCCCAGCCCATTCACTTCGGACTAGACCCCTCCCACTGCCAGCTGGGGTGGGCCTGGGACCGAGCTCCCGCACCCAGGGCAGGGGTGGCACACACGTGTGCGCCACTCACCAGGCTGTACCTCTTGGGGGGCACACACAGGGTCCCTCCATGTCCGGAGGCCTCAGTCCAGCCCCTGGTGCCAGTGTGACACTGCTGGGAAGGAAATCGCCCAGCAGGGGCGGGGGTGGGCGGGGGGTTGGAGCCGGGTGCACTGCAGGCCAGGGGCCTTCTCCCCACAGCCTGGCTTGCTTGCGTGCAGGAGGTGTCGTTGGAATGACGTCTGGCTGCCCAGCCGGGGCACATAAAGAGCCCTTTCTGGTCGGGACGCCGTACAGCTAAAAACAGCTCTGGGAAGGGAGAGACAGAGACAGAGACAGAGCCACGTCCCCTTCCCTCCCCTCCCCGAGCCCTTGGGCAGCCCAGTCCTGTCCCGGCCCATCGGGCGGGGGGTGCAGGGTTGGACCCGGCTCCAGGCGCTGGAAAGGGACCGCTGGGTCCTTCTCTCCATAAACCTCTTTCAGTCCAAACATCTCAGTGACAGGAAAACGCAACAGAGCCTCAGAACTCTTCTTGCTGCCCGCCGCTGCACGTATGTCTGTTTATCCCCATACATCCCGTCTGCCTGTCTGTCCCTGCAGTACTGGAGCAGCTCTCTGAGCCACCACCTGCCTCCTCCCCTCCAGCCCAAGGGAATGTGTCTGTTGCTGCCACTGTCACTGAAGGCAGCTCCATTCCCAGGCCGACATGCCCAGGGGTCGAGTTTTGCCCCTCACTGATGGGCTGAGGCAGCACAGACCCCAGCCAGAAGAGTTAGAAGAGGCTGAGGGCAAGATTCCAGCTGGCATCAATTGGCCGTATCATAGAATCATGGAAGATGAGGGTTGGAAGGGACCTCAGGAGGTATCTAGTCCGACCCCCTGCTCAAAGCAGGACTAACCTCCGCTAAATCATCCCAGCCAGAGCTTTGTCAAGCTGGGCCTTAAAAACCCCTAAGGATGAGATTCCACCACCTCCCTAGGTAACCCATTCCAGTCCTTCACCACCCTCCTAGGGAAAAAGTTTTTCCTAATATCCAACCTAGACCTTCCCCACTGCAACTTGAGACCATTACTCCTAGTTCCGTCATTTGCCACCACTGAGAACAGCCTAGCTCCATCCTCCCTGGACCCCCCTTTCAGGTAGTTAAAGGCTGATATCAAATCCCCCCTCATTCTTCTCTTCTGCAGACTAAACAAGCCTAGTTCCCTCAGCCTCTCCTCATAAGTCTTGTGCTCCAGCCCCCTAATCATTTTTGTTGCCCTCCACTGGACTCTCTCCAATTTGTCCACATCTTTTTTGTAGTCGGGGGGCCCAAAACTGGACACAATACTCCAAATGTGGCCTCACCAGTGCCGAATAGAGGGGAATAATTACTTCCCTTGATCTACTGCCCCTACTAATGCAGCTCAATACGCTACTAGCCTTCTTGGCAATAAGGACACACTGTTGACTAATATTCAGCTTCTTGTCCACTGTAACCCCCAGGTCCTTTTCTGCAGAACTGCTGCCTAGCCCGTCAGTCCCCAGTCTGTAGCTGTGAATGGGATTCTTCCATCCTAAGTGCAGGACTTTGCACTTGTCCTTATTGAGCCTCATCAGATTTCTTTTGACCCAATCCTCCAATTTGTCTAGGTCACTCTGTATCCTTTCCCTACCTCCAGGGTATCTACCACTCCCCCCAGCTTAGTGTCATCTGCAAACTTGCTGAGGGTGCAGTCCACCCCATCCTCCAGATCATTAATGAAGATGTTGAACAAAACCAGCCCCAGGACCGACCCTTGGGGCACTCCGCTTGATACCGGCTGCCAGCTAGACATGGAGCCATTGATCCCGATGGTCTAGCCAGCTCTCTATGCACCTTATAGACCATTCATCCAACCCATACTTCTTTAACTCGCTGATAAGAATACTCTGGGAGACTGTATCAAAAGCTTTGCTAAAGTCAAGGTATATCACATCCACCGCTTTCCCCACATCCACAGAGCCAGTCACCTCATCATAGAAAGCAATCAGGTTGGTCAGACATGACTTGCCCTTGGTGAATCCATGCTAACTGTTCCTGATCACCTTCCTCTCTTCCAGGTGCCTTAAAATGGATTCCTTGAGGACCTGCTCCATGATTTTTCCAGGGAGTGAGGTGAGGCTGACCGGTCTGTAGTTCCCTGGATCCTCTTTCTTCCCTTTCTTGAAGATGGGCACTAGATTTGCCTTTTTCCAATCATGCGGGACCTTCCTCAATCATCACGAGTTTTCAAAGATAATGGCCAATGGCTCTGCAATCACATCAGCCAGCTCCCTCAGCACCCTCAGATGCATTGCATCCGGCCCCATGGACTTGTGCATGTCCAGCCTTTCTAAATAGTCCTGATCCTGTTCCTTCAGCACTCAGGGCTGCTCACCTCCTCCCCATTCTCCCCTAGTTCCATTGGAGTCAATTGGCCAGATCCCAGCCAGTGTCAATCACTGACATGCATCATCATTACCCACTTATTAACTTTTCCACCAAGTCCCCTTGCATTCTCTCCCAACCCACCTCCCATGCATGAGAGCAGCTCCCCATAGACCTCCACAGAGCACCTGCTGCCCTCCCTCAGATCCCCCCTTCAGATCTTTGCGCAGCACCCCACCCGGGCTGTGACGTTGGCAGATAGGTTGTGGAACCATGGATCAAATCCCCACCAGAATTAAACACCATCCCAAGCACCCAACCTGCTCTGCCAGGACACAGACACTGAAATAAAACACTCCAGAAGCAAACCCTACCAAAACACCCTGCTCCCCAGCACCCACGGGAGAGAGAATGGACACGGGACAGGTGTTGGGCATGTGGCTTAATGCCTGATGGTGGGGACAAAGGCGGGACGAGAACAGAATAGAATGGAAAGGAATCTCCAGCACGAGTTAGAATACAATAGACTCGTCAATTCCAGGTGGACTAAACTGGAAGGAGAGCTGGTCGGAAAATTAAATTTCTGTTCTGCAGAAAATTCCAGCGCTCTGCCATTTTTTCCAACCCAAAGCTGAACTTCTACATTTCCTGCAGAGCGAAAATCCCCAGACCTTTTGATCGCTTTGTTTTGGTTAGGTAACAATACCGTCTCGAGAGTGTCGTCCCATTCTAACAGAATGTTTCATTCAATCTACACGGTGCCGTCGCACACCTGTGAATAGGATATTCAGAGCCTTCTAGCAATAGGCTGTAAAATCGAAGTGGAAGGAATCAGAGAGTTCTCAAGTTGCAATGAAATGTTTTTACCGAAATGAGAAAGTGGAAATGATTCAATTTGACTTTTTCCTGTTGGAAAATTGAGGCAATGGACATGTTCCCGCGAAATGTTTGGATTTCAACAAAACTGCATTTTCTGCCAATAAACGGTTTGAAACAGATCACGCTGCCTTGGATCATCTCATTCTTCCCTTGGGCTTCCGCATCTGCCATCTGCATTTGCCGGTTATCTCCACTGTCAGCTCTTCAGGGCACATTCTGTATCCCACTGCTGTGTTTGTAATGCACCTAGCACGATGGACATTTCACTGTTAATCATTCACCCTGGCTCGGGATGTGCCCTTCCCACAGCTGTCAAGTCTCAGTCTGGTCACTATTGCTCATTCCCAATTCAGTCTGATAATGCTCCTGTTTTACATTTCTCTAATACCAAAGCAACTTGTATCTTAAGACCCTTCTACAGGATGGGGCCCAGAGAAGTACCTAGAAAGTCAGAGAGAACCCCAAAGGTTCCCAGAGCACTCTGCAGGCCGTGTGCCCAGGGATTGCTTCCCCTGGCAATGGCATGCAGCCACCTCTGGGGTGGGGTCTGGCAGTTGCACAGCAGCACAAGACTGCTGCTTAGGATGGGCAGTGAAGGAGCATCCTCGCTGCAATGGAAATCTCAGGGGAGGACTTTAGGGAGGCCAAACAGAAGCATCTGAGTTGGAAACTAGCCAGGAAACGCAGGGCTGACGTCTTGTTGTGCGTAAAAAGTGGACTGCAGATCCCTGACTCCCGCTCCTCAGCACTGAGATTCCTGGCCGCAGATCACCGACCCCTGTCCCAGACCCTTTGCTCGCAGATCCTCAGCCTCCTGGCCCTGCAGATCCCAGGCCTTCTGGACAGCAATGAATGATCCTTTCAGCTGAACAGCCCCAGGAAAGCCACTCTCCCTGCAGCATGTTTAGACTCTTGGCTGGAGCGAGTCGCTGAGAGCCAGGAGGAAAGTGAGCGAATTAAGGGGCCCTGCTGGGTTCACACTGCTGGAACATCAGAAACCACAGCTTTCCGGCTCCTTCCCCAGCTCCCAGGGACCCAGGGCTCAGACGGGAGCTGGCACAGTGCCTGGCTCAGGTTGCCCCAGATGGCAGCGGGGCTGGGACACAGAGCCCAGCTCTTCAGGCTATGGCCAAACGTGCCTGGCTTGTTCCAGTAAATGGGCTTCTCCGACTCTTACCTGGGAAAAAAGGAAATCCCTTCCTGTGCGGACAGTACTTGGCACAGCGTCACGCTGCCTTGAGAGAGAGGCCAGATCTGTGAACCCCCTTGGACATGGGGAAATCAAGGCAGGCTGTGACAGAGGGAGTTGCTGCAAGGTCACGTAGCAAGACAGGCAGAGCTGGGGAGAGAACCCAGGAGTCCTGCCTCCCAGTCCCCTGTTCTACCCACTACACCCCACCCCAGCGCTGGGGTGGCGCTCCCCATCCTTATCCCTGAGCGCTAGACACTACTGTCTCCCAAAGGAAGCTATTTCATTCTGTCTCCCGCAGTGAGAGACATTTCTTTCCACAGGGGACCGAAAGGCCCAGTTAAATAGCAGAGATTGCAGATCAGACACCCCTTGGGGGCTCAGTGGAGGTGCACAGATGATAAGGGGGCTCATTAGAGCACAGCAGGATTGGAAAACCCGGCCTGCTCTTCTGCGCACTGCACTCCGCATTCAGCACATCCCCAGTCCTGTTCCCGGGCTCCTCCGTCTTGTGCTCTGTGCTCCGGCCACACCCCCGATCCACCCTGCCTGGGTCCTGGGGGACAGAGAATAGCCACAGCGCAGAGCACTCCAGCCACCCCCCATGCGAGGACTGGGAGCAGGGTCTTCACATCGTCAGGCACTGACTGGGGAGACCCCCTGCGCAGGGGATTCTCATTAAGGCCCCTTGCAGTGCCAGCATGGGGAGCTGGGGAGGAGGGGACGGGGCAGGGATGACGATGGGGGGGAGCCCGAGGGCTCTTCTCGGGGGGGCCGGGCCGGGCTAGGTGGGCAGCACAGTCCCGGCATCACACAGGGGCTTTCTGCTGCCATGTTGTTTTTTCCAGCCTTGCATGAAAGTGCAGGGTGGCCGACACCCGCTCACACAGGCTCCATTCAGCCTCCTGGGCCCCAGCAGCCACCGCTGGCAGCCTCCCGGCCAGCCTGTCCCGGCCAGCCCGTGGCTCGGGGCAGCCTGCACGGAGCGGGTGGAGGGAGTGACTCAGAGCGGCGGGGGCGGGGGAGGTGTAGGGGAGATTCATTCTGAGATTCCCAGGCCGGGAGGGCCCAGTGATCACCTAGGCTGGGCCACTGCGTGCGCCAGGCCAGAGACCTGCCCCGGACGGAGCCGTGATCCTGCTTTGCACTAGAGCAGATCTGAGAGAGGAGAGAGAGCGCTTGGGGACAGACAGACAGATAGACAGATAGATAGACAGGAGGTATGCGGGGACAGAGAGACAGATGACGGGGTGTGCGGGCAGAGATAGGTAGATAGATAGGAGGTGTGTGGGAAGAGATAGATAGATAGGAGGTGTGCGGGGACAAAGAGACAGATGACGGGGTGTGCGGGGAGAGATCGCTTGCTCGATCTCACTGCTCTGGGCTGGGGTCAGTGAAAGCAGAGGCAGCCGCTGGCGAGACCCCCCCAGGCGGCAGAAGGGCTGCCCCATCAGTGCTACCTACGGAGAGATGGGGCCCCCCATGGAAGGCTCAGGAGGCCAAAGCCCTGGGATTCCACTTGAGCCAGTCACCCCCGACCTGACGGACTCCTCCCCTCCCCCAACATGCCCCTGGGCCGTGTCTTGTCCCAGCCCCTGAGCCAGGGTGTTCCGCGATTAGTGATTAATCAGCCCAGGGCAGTGGGGGCTGGGGCCGCTGGGGCTAACAGGCAGCGTGGGCGCTGTGTTTGTCCAGCAAACTGTCCCTGCGGTCGTGGCCAGGCCCTGAGGGGGCTGGGGACAAAGATCGCCAGGGGCCAGGCAGCAGGCGGCATGGGGGCACAGGATGGAGAGGGCAGCTCCAGCCTCAGCCCCATTGGGGGGGAGAGGGGGACGGACATGCTGGGGAGAAGGCCAAGGCTTGTTGGGGGCAGTGCGGGGAGCCCAGCTGGGAATTCCATGGCAGAGCACTTGGGGGTGAGAGCAGCATGGAGGGGTAGGGCTGGCAAGGCCTGGACCCCAAGGTGGCACTGGGAGGAAGGGGCTTGTGGGGCTGGGGCCCCATCAAGGCGCTGGGAGGAGCAGGAGTAGTGCTAGGCGGTTGTCTGGATCCGATGGCAGGGCTGGGCCCCGTCAAGGTGCTGGGTCGGGGGGGTTGGGAGCTGGGTCCCACAGCAGGCCAGGAGGGGCTTGGGGCTGGGCTAGGGGAGTGGCACGTGCTCCCACATTGGACCAGGGCCCCTGGGCTAGCCCTGAGCGCTCATTCCCAGCAGGCCTGCTGGCTCTTCCCCACCCAGTCATTGGCCACCCTCCCCAGGGAGCGGCTGCATGAGGAGAGCTCTGTGCTAGTGGAAGGGGGGCTGTGTGGGTAAAGCACTAGGGCAGAAGACCCAGGTTCTGCCTCTGTGACCTTGGGAGAGTCACATGCTCTTTCAGGGACCTATGTGCATGAGCGGGAGCTAGGGAGAAAATCCTCCCTTTGCCTATATAGAAGGGAAGCTCTTTGGGGCAAGGGACTGTCTCTCATTCTGTGTCTGGGGCCCTGATCTCGGTCACTGTGAGTCTGGGCAGCGCGCGGCGCGACGGGGCCCTAATCTTAGTCACTGTGTGTCTGGGTGGCTCCTGGCCCGACCGGACCCTGATCGTGGTCACTGTGTCTGAGCAGCGCCCGGCGCAGCGGGGCTCTGATCTCAGTCACTGTGTGTCTCTGATCTCAGTCACTGTGTGTCTGGGTGGCGCCCGGCCCGACGGGGCCCTGATCTCTGTTAGTGTGTGTGCAGCACTTGGTGTGACAGGGGCCTGATCTTGGTTGGGGGGTCTAGATTCTCCTGTCATGCAAATAATAATAATGAGACGGTGCAGCCAAACTCTTTGTCAAATGTTTGCAGAAAATCCGGTTAGTTGGTGACCAAGTCGCTGATCAAACATGGCGATGAATGAGTTCACGGAGTGGAATTTGCCCTGGGGATACACAACCACTGACATGCACTCTGTGCCAGGGGGAATTTCACCATCGGTGGTCCTGATCCTGGTTAGTTGTCCCTAGAGCTGTTGGGAGATTTTAAAGGATTTTTTCGTGGGAATTGCTTTTCCCTAGTAAAAAATTTGACATATTTTGATTTTGCAGAAACTGCAAATGAAGTATTTCCTTTCAGGTCAGTTCAACATTAGACTGCCTCTGCTAATGTGCTGCTATGTCTCCTGGGAGTTGTAGTGCAGATCCTTCATGCCCCATTCTCTCATGTGGGTCAGGATCCTTGGATGGACTACATCTCCCATGTACAATAGTCTCCGATCAAAGAGAGCTGGATGATGTATCATGGGAGTCACAAAACTGGTGCATCATGGGACACGCAGTCCACCCAGGAAGCTCAGCCCATAGAGGAAATGACTGCACGAGGCACTTGAATTACAGCTCCCATCACAGACACAGCTTTATGTCAAATTGGTTAGAAACAAAATGTTTCCTCATTTCTCAGCCAGCCTTTCTGGAATGTTTCATTCCATGAAAATGTTTGACATTTCGATTGTTTTGGACAAAATCAAATGTCAGAATATCGGCATGTCCTGCAGGACAGAAATTCTGATTTTCACTCAACTCTTCTCATGTAGCCCAATCGCTACAGAATTCACCTGACTGTAGCAACGTGCACAGGGCGGTAATCATGATGCAATCTCCTATTTAGACAGAAAAAATGTTGCAGCGAAGAAGTGTTTTTTTTTTAATGATCTTGAATACCAAAAAAAAGTAAAGACATATTTAAAACGAACCATCCACAAACACATCCCTCTCTAAAGTATGATATATTAAAACCGACTCTATTAACCCCTTCTCCAAAGCAAATATTTAAATATAAAGCCATTTACAAAAAAAACCAACAAAAAATCTAGAACAAATTTCCCCCTCAGGCATCACACTCATGGGGCCAAATCTGTGCCTGGCGTAACAATGCCCCTTGCATGTAACAGTGGAGTCCTCCCATGTGTGGATTGCGGTGGTTTGGGGATCCCCTTGAGAAGCTCTTGGAAACTGTAACATTTGGGCAGAGACTTCCATGTTCTCTGGGCACAACGAGGGCTGCTCCCAGGCTCAGAGTTCGAGGCCAGGGGCTGGATGTACAGCTCTTCTGGGACATGTCTGAATCAGACTAGGTTGCTCATCAAACACCCAATCCTAGCTGTGGAGGCCCCTCCACAGCTGCTGATCTCAGTGGTGCCGTTGTGGTAGCTAATAGCACAGAACCAAGGGCAGCATCCCAGCTGGCCTGGTGATCGGTCGGCGCGATCTCCCAGGAGGTGGCCAGGACAGGGAGGGATGTGGAATGTGTTGACCCACCTGGCCATTACCATGGAAAAGACTTTGCCCTGCTACCTTGAAAAGTTTGGCGATGGGGTGGGGATGGAGGTGAGGAGGTTGAGGGCGTTTTCCACACCGCCAAGGAAAGGAGCCTACACTCTGAATGGTGCCTGGCACAGGAGCCAATCTCTCATTCCTTCCCCCATGTCACACGTGGTGGACAATGGAAGGGAGCATTTCACAGTCGGGGGGTGGATGGGGAGATGGCGTCTACCCCTCACCCCCGATCTCTCCAAGCAGCTGTGGCTCTGGGCAGGAGCCGTTATGAGGCATTGAGCAGGGAGCGGCTGTACAGACTCTGGTAGTAGGAGCCGGTTTCGCTGAGCGAGGTGGCCGTCTCGTAGGCATGTTTGCCATCCAACGCAGGGGGGGAGCTATAGCTACTGTAGGCCATGGCCTGCTCATAGGCCTTCAGGTCGATCTTGTGGCTCTGCTCGGAGGACATCAGATTAGTGATGGAGAAGGGGTGATTGAAGTTGTACTGAGGGTCCATTTTGAGGTCGTTTGGGAGGTCCAGATTGGTGAGGGAGGGGGGGAAGTAGTGGCTATTCATTGGCTGAGAGATGGGGGAAGCTTCAGAGGCTGGGGACGAGCCCTGCACACCAGAGCAGTCCAACTGGACCAGACCCCTCTGCTCCTCAGAACCGTGGGAGGCATCTGAGTGGCCCGACTCAGCCCCTTCGGAAGCTGTGTTGGGGCTCTGGCCTTCCTGGAGCCGCTCTGGGTGCTTGGGAGCCTGCTCCTGGGGGCCGGAGGGCTTGGTGTTGGGCTTCTTGGCCTTGTCTTCGATCTTGAAGCGCTTCTGGCGCCGCAGGTAGCATCCGTTCTCGAACATGTTGCCGGAATTGGGGTGCAGGGCCCAATAGGAGCCTTTGCCCGGCTTGTCCGGGGAGCGGGCTACTTTGACGAAGCAGTCGTTGAAGGAGAGCGAGTGGCGGATGGAGTTCTGCCAGCGCTGCTGGTTCTCCCGGTAATAAGGGAAGAGATCCATGATCCACTGGTAGATCTCATTGAGGGTCAGCATCTTACTGGGGGCCTGCTGGATGGCCATGGTAATGAGGGAGATGTAGGAGTACGGGGGCTTGGCGTGAGTCAACGTGCGCCGGTACGACTTGTTGATCTCCTTGGGCCGGTTAATGCCCGAGGCCGGGTACCCCAGGGGCGCCAGGGACTGGCTCATGTTCTGGTAGGGGGCCAGGGAACTGATGGTGGGCGCCTGGGCCCCCAGTGGCGTCAGCACCGGGCTGACAGGTGACGTCACACTGGGGAGGCCCATGGGGCTGGGCGAGCTGGTCAGCCCGGTGATGGAAGGGCTGCTAAGGCCACCGTTCGGGTAGGTCACGTTTATGGAGCTGGGGGAACTCAGCGAGTTGAGCGTCATGTAGGAGTTGATGGTGTTCATAGGCCCCAGGCTGGAGGTCATGGTGCTCGCGGATGGATAGACCTAGGAGAAGCCAACGGACAGAGTGAGTCTTGCACATCAAAGTTAGCCTAGCAACTACCACAGAGGACTTCGGCCTAGTCCCGAGGCAACCTAGTCGGGGGCATCAGTTACGTGAGGCAGGGTCATGACTCACATACCACAGTCTGGCTTCTGCTCTCAGCTACACTAGGGTAAATCTGGACACAATGGACTTACTCCTGGTTTGCAGTAATGTAGTCAACAGCTGGATTCGGCCCCAAGGGGACAGGCCAGGGATGGTTTATAACAGGGAAAGTAACAACCAGAAGGGTATAAGATAGAGGGCTGTAGTCTGAACCCATTTACACTGGTGTTAACTGGAGTGAATCCAGATTTACATCAGTGGAACTCAGATCAAAATCTGGGGTTCTAAACTATTGATTTCAATGTCACTCCAGATTTACACCAGTGGAGCTGAGTTCAGAATCCAGGCCTAACTCCCTTGATATCAGGAGTGACTCTAGATTTACACCAGTGGAGCTGAGATCAGAATCCAGCCCCAACTCCCAAGACCAAACTTTCTAATGTGAAAAAGGAGCAGCAAAACCTGCTTCTTTTACTGCCAGCTCTCCTTGGGCCTGTGAAGGGGAAACAGGAAGGCCACAAACCCAGTATTTTTCCCCCTCCTCTCAGGTCACCTTTAAAGCAGAGTTTATTAAATAAACAGCTTAGTGCCATTCAAACTGGGATCAGGTTCTCAGGTGTAAGAATGGCGCCTGCTGTTTACACTAGATAGGGTTTCACTGAAAGGGCTATTGAGCCACATTTACCAGCACTGCCCAACTGCCAATCAATGCATTCGGTGCCACCTTGTTCCTCACACTGCACGTTTCCTGTCTGTGTTGCTGAGCGTTGCTACGTTGCTTTGCAGGGGCCTGATTGGAAGCCCACTGACGTCAACAGGAAAACTGCTGTTGATTTCAATAGGGTTTTGACCAGGCTCCAAATCCACCAACGATGCTCATCCTCGGAGCCAGGACTCCTGGGTTCCAATTGTAAATGGCCACAGCTCTGCAAAGTGCTTTGAGATCCCATGATGAAAAACGCACCTGTCTAAGCGCGGCTAGAAACTGGTGCGATGATGGCAGAATGGGTTTGCGACCTGGCTTCGTTCTTCTGGGACAACTGTGGGTCTGACTCTGTTCCAGGGCCATTCAACACAATGGGAAAGAGTCAGATCCTGTCAGTCCAGAAGGGGCCATTAGATCCCCCAGTCACCCCTGAGCTGAGCCCCATGACCCATCTTTGGCTGAAACATCTTCCACAAAGGGATTGTGTCCAGGCTGGATTGGGAGAAACCAAGAGCTGGTGAACCCACCCCTTCCCTGGGCACTTTGTTCCTGTGGTTAGCCACTTGTGTGACTTTAACTTCCAGCATTGGCTCTTGCTCTGCCTTTCTCTGCTAGATTTCAGAGTCCTTTAGTGCCTGCCTGGGATTTTCTCCCCATGAAGATACTTAGATACAGATCGAGTCACCTCTCCATCTTTTCTTTGATCAGCTACACAGACTGAGCTCTGTCAGTCTTTCACTATCAGGCATTTTCTCCAGCTCCTGATTATATTCGTGGCTTTTCTTACACCCTCGACAATTTGTCAACATCCCTTTTAAAATGCAGACCCCAGAGCTGGATGCAGGATCCAATTTCAGTCTCACGTATGCCGGATACAGAGGGAAAATCCCCTCCCCGCCCCAGCTCTGTTTATACAGTTACGGTTTGAGATCCTTTATTGAACAGCTCTGATTGAGTCAAGACTTGCCTGGGGAGTAAATAGTTCCAGGGAAAATTTCCAGACAGCTGCTGATTTGCCAAGGTAGGAATCAGCCCCTGAGGCTTTGGAGAGGGCAAATCAGACAGGTGGGCATCCTGCAGCCAGGAAAGACAGTGGGGCAGGACTCTGCTCTACAAAGATGATTGGGCCCCATCACCTTTCTCCCTTGTCCGGCAAAGCTCTAGAAATGAGGAGTGAGGGAAAGTGCTTGTACACCACAATGACAGGTGCCTTGTAACAATGATAGATACATAGATAGATAGATTAAACCTTTATTCAAACATAACTATTCAACATTGACATGCTATCAGGAATTCAGAAAAGAGCTACAGAAATGTGGGGGTCTGCAGGGACTGAGGGTTGAGGCATCTGTATCTGCCTGGTTGGACGAAGAGGTGACATAGGCACCATTTTTTAATGGTTAGGACTATATTGGTTTAGAAACAGGCCAGGTGAAAGCAGCTCACACCCTAGTGTGGATGCGGTTACATCGCTATAAAGGTGCTTAGGGCAGTTTAGCTTATTCCTGGAATTTTAGTTACAGCAGGATCCACCAGGCTTTTTCCCCTGACACAAACCAGATTCCTGAACCTTCACCCCAACCCAACCCAAAGCCCCACCAGTGTGCACCCAAACTTTTTTGCTCCCATGAAACCTTCATTCAAAATTCACAGGGCTCTACTGCCCAGGTGAGTTGAGCTCTTCTGTATCACTTCCAGCCTTACCTGGCTTCCCCCAGCCCTGCTGCACTATCGAGCAGCACTTTACAGACACTAATTAGTCCTTCTCTCCTTCTTATGAGGTGGGCGTCGCTAGTTCCATTGTACAGATGGGGAAACTGAGGCACAGAGTGGGGGCAGTGGGAAGCACCCAATGAAGCACCCAAGCAAGCAGGTTAATGGTAGAAAACCCCAGTCCTATGCTTTAACCATGAGGGCTTGCTCAAAGTTACCCTGGGCATCTCGTGCCACCATTGACATTGGTGCACAGTGGGCGTGAAAAGTGACCAGATCACAGCAGTTCATGCTCTGGACCTGCTTGGCACTAGTCTCAGTAGCTGTGTGAGTGGGAGGGAGATGGGGATCCAGGACCAAAGCTGGGCTGTGCCTAGGCAGCAAAGGGATGTCTATGGAGGAAGGGGTAAATCTTGGAGGCAAATGGGACGAGATGAGGGCTCCTGCATGGATGGGGACATTCTCCAGAAAGCAGCTGTACAACCTCTGCTCACTTTAAGAGCAAAAAAACAAAACAAGCGACCCGTTTCTTCAGCTGCAGACTTGTCAGTCTGGAGATGTAACTGTTGCCTCCCAGGAGTCATAGTTCAGGCACCTCATGCTCCCCATTCTCCTCTGAAGGCCGGGCTCTCGGGTTGGACTACATCTCTCATGGTGCACCATGGCCTTCTGTCATGGTGAGGGAAGGTAGTTGCATCATGGGAATCCCTGGCTGTGGTGCACTATGGGAGATGTAGTCCAGCTGAGGAAATTGCCCCTAACAGCAGAACAGGGACAGGAGGAAACTGAACTACAGCTCCCGTGAGGCAGGAATCCGAATTGAGCTACTCCAGTTTTGGGGCCTGTTGGTTTTTCAGTGAAAAGCTGAACATTTCAGACCTTCGTCACACCCAAATGTCCATCAGTGGAAAACCCAATTTTCTATCGAAATACTGCATCTTCCACTCTGCAGGATCCCTCAGCACCAATCTCCATGCCAAATTCTCCTGCTCCTGGGGCCACCTCTGGTGTAGAACGTGGCAGCCAGCAACACTGCCTCATAACGTTCCCTGACGGGAAGGAGAACACAGTGTGGCCAACCCCAAGTGTTCAAAAATCACCAATTTGGTCTCTCAAAAAATCTTGGGGTTCTACTGCTTGAATAGAAGGAACCCAGATATTTACTTTGTTTAAAGGAAAGTGGAGATTCTCACTTAGTCCCCTGACTCCAGGAGCTGGGACTTTTAGAAAAACACCGACTAGTGAGAGACTCGTAAAATTGTGAGAGTTGGCAATGCTGCAGTTTCTTCTGAATCTCCCTGTGGACTTCAGGGTGCATGCTAGCATATTAATCAAGGTCAGTATGCATGCTGCTTTGTTATTGTAGGGTTCTTGTGAGCCCTGGGCCGTGCACATTGCTTTGTTACTGTCCAGCTGCTTTTGCCACTAGTCTCCTCGAACCAATTTTTAAAGACGTTTTGCCCAGTTTGGTTTTAAAAGAGTCGTCGACTCAATGACTTTAAGGCCAGAAGGGACCATCATAATCAGCTAATCTGACCTCCTGCACAATGCAGGCCACGAACCTCATCCCCCACTCCTGCAACAGGCCCCTAACCTCTGGCTGAGTCACTGAAGTCCTCAAATAATGATTTAAAGATGTCAAGTGACGGAGAATCCACCATTTACTCTAATTTAAGCCTGCAAGTGACCTGTGCCCCATGCTGCAGAGGAAGGTGAAAAAACCCCCATGGCCGCTGCTAATCTGAGCCAGGAGAAAATTCCTTCCCGACACCAAATACAGCGATCAGTTAGACCCTGAGCGTGTGGGCAAGACTCAGTAGCCGGACACCTGGAAAATAATTCGCTGCAGTAACTCAGAGCCCTCTTCATTGAGTGTCCCATCACTGGCCGTTGGAGATATTTGCTGCTAGCAGTCGCAGATTGGCTACATGCCATTGTAGGAAATCTCATCCTATCATCCCCTCCATACATTTATCAAGCTCAGTCTTGAAGCTAGCTAAGTGTTTTGCCCCCACTGCTCCCCTAGGAAGGCTGTGCCAGAGCTTCACTCCTCTGATGGTTAGAAACCTGCATCTAATTTCAAGCCTAAATGTCCTGATGGCCAGTTTATATCCACTTGTTCTTGTGGCCTCAGTGGCGCTGAATTTAAATAACTCCTCTCCCTCCCTGGTATTTAGCCCTCTGACGTATATAGACAGCAATCATATCATAGAATCATAGAGGACATAGCGAAGGGTGAACTAGATGATCTAACGGGCCCTTCGAGCCTTAAGCACCATGAACTTTTGGCGAGCAGCGGGGGATGGGCTCCGAGAACCTGCCAAAGTTTGTTCTGTGTTCATAGAACCAGAGAAGATGAGGGTTGGAAGGGACCTCAGGGGGTATCTAGTCCAACCCCTGTTCAAAGCAGGACCAACCCCAACTAAATCATCCCAGCCAGGGCTTTGTCAAGCTGGGCCTTAAAAACCTCTAAGGATGGAGATTCTACCACCTCCCTAGGTAACCCGTTCCAGTGCTTCACCATCCTGCTAGGGAAAAAGTTGTTCCTAATATCTGACCTAGACCTCCCCCACTGCAACTTGAGACCATTGCTCCTTGTTCTGTCATCTTCTATCACTGAGAACAGCCTAGCTCCATCCTCCCTGGAACCCCTTTCAGGTAGTTAAAGGCTGCAATCAAATCTCCCCTCATTCTTCTAGTCTGCAGATTAAACAAGCCTAGCTCCCTCAGCCTCTCCTCATAAGGCATGTGCTCCAGCCCCCTAATCATTTTTGTTGCCCTCCGCTGGACTCTTTCCAACTTGTCCACATCCTTCCCGCAGTGGGGGGCCCAAAACTGGACACAATACTCCAAATATGGCCTCACCAATGCGGAATAGAGGGGAATAATCACTTCCCTTGATCTGCTGGCAATGCTCATACTAATGCAGCCCAATATGCCGTTAGCCTTCTTGGCAACCAGGGCACACTGCTGACTCATATCCAGCTTCTTGTCCACTGTAACCCCCAGGTCCTTTTCTACAGAACTGCTGCCTAGCCTGTCGGTCCCCAGTCTGTAGCTGTGCATGGGATTCTTCTGTCCTAAGTGCAGGACTCTGCATGTGTCCTTGTTGAACCTCATCAGAGTTCTTTTGGCCCAATCCTCTAATTTTTCTAGGTCATATATCCTCTCAGCCTTTGTTTGGTTAGTTTAAACAAGCCAAGCTCTTTGAGTCTCCTCTCCTAAGGCAGGTTTTCCATTCCTTGGATCATCCTAGCAGCCCTTCTCTGCACCTGTTCCACTCTGAATTCATCTTTCTTAAACATGGGAGACCAGAACTGCACACAGTATTCCAGATGTGGGCTCACCAGCACCTTGTGTAATGGTCCTAATGCTTCCCTGTCCCTACTGGATATGCCTTGCCTGAGGCATCCTAGGACTGCGTTAGCCTTTTTCACAGCTGCATCATGTTAGCAGCTCATACTCATCCTGTGATCAACCAATATACCCAGGTCTTTGTCCTCCTCTGTTGCGTCCATCGGATGCGTCCCCAGCTTAGAACAAAAATTCTTGCTCTTAGTCCCTAAGTGCATTCTTGCACTTTGCACTACTACCTTTCATCCCAAATCTATGCAAAGGCTGCCACAGGGCTTTGCAAACAGACTGAGCTGCAGAACGAGCCTCTAGGTCAAAACTTGCCCCTAGCCACCGTGGCAGGGCACTGGGACCCCTAATAATACTGGGAGAAGGGTTAGGGCAGGGGCTAAGAAGGGTTAGGGCAGGGGCTTATTTTTGCAATACAGTGTTGGCAACCCTACACAACAGCGCCCTGATCTCGGTCACTGTGTGTCTGGGCAGTGCTCAGCTGGCACGACGGGGTCACACGATGGTCTCAGTTGGGGTCTCTTTGCACCACCATAACACAAAGAGTGAGCTTTCCCTCTGCCCGGTCACTGGTGAGACGCTAGCCAAGGCTGCCCTGAGCCCCCCTGTGAAATCCCCACGTTGCTGTTCAATCTTTGCTTGGCTCCTTCCTGGGCAAGCTGGGCGGTCCGCCTGTGGGGCTGGATTCAACATTTTGCTACAAATTCACTCCCAACTCTGGCTTGGACTGGCTCCATTGCCCCTCCACAGCCTGAGTGCACCTCCCCCCGCCATCTGACCTCAGCACAGACCCATTGTCCCCCCAGCCCAAGGGACCCTCCCCTCCCCATCTGACCCAGCCAGGAGACAGCTTTCCCCAGAACCCTGTGGCTGCTTTGGCAACTCGTAACTGTCTCGGCAGAGCAGGGGGCAAAGCACGCCCCTCCTGACTGATGCAGCCACTCCTAGTCCTGGGCAGGCTGGGTTACGCACCCCCAGTTCTGTAGCAGCCTCTGCCCCGCTCAAGCCACAGAAAGAAATAACCCTTCAGCATGGCTCTGCTCCGGGGCCCCCAGGAGGCTCTCAAAGCTCCTCACAGACATGCTTGGGTCAGTATTGTCATGCCCATGCTTGCAGAGGGGGAAACTGAGGCACAGTGTTGGGAAGTGACTTGTTGCCAAGGTCCTCCAGACGTCAGCAGCAGAACTGGGAATGGAACCCAGGAGTCCTGACTTGCACCCCACCACTCTAACCACTAGATCCCACTCCCCTCCCAGAACTGGGAATGGAACCCAGGAGTCCTGGCTTCCAGCCCCCCACTCTAACTACTAGACCCCACTCCCCTCCCACAACTCAGGACAGAACCCAGGGAAAACTCCTTCCCAGCCCTGAACCTGGTGACCAGTTAGACTCACAGCATGTGGGCTAGACCCACCAGCCCAGCATCCAGAGAGAGGATTTTCTGTGCAACCTCAGAGCACCGGTCCACCACGTCTCCAGCTGTGGCTAACCTCTGATGCTTCAGAGGATGGTGGGCAAAACCCCCAGAATGCATCTGTCCAATTGTACCTCTCACTGTGACTCCCAGCTGCCCACCAGCGTCTGGAGCATTCGGAACGAGGAAGGGAAATGGGGCCTTCCTGGTGACTGGAAATTTTCTGTGTGGGTCTGTGTGCAGGCTCTCCCGGGCACATGCGTGTGCCTGCTTGTGTGTGGGTTTGTGCGCGAGTGTGTACGCATGCTTGTGTGCGTGAGTGGGCATGCGGGTTTGTGCATATGAACGTGTGCATACGCGTGTGCATGTGCACGTGTAAGTGGGTGCTAACGGGTGTAGGTGTGTGCATACAGCACGGCGTATAACGCACACGCACCAGGCCCCTCTGCTCCTGGTGTGCCAGTGCTAGCTGAGCGTGCTCCCCCAGCTGTGAGCACCGACATCCCCAGCCCAGCCACCAGGACTGTAGGCATCAACCAGCCTGAGACTGGCACGCTTTGTCTGTGTCGGGAGGAGACGGACGGTTGCCCGATTCTTTAGCAGGTCACAGGGTGGATTGAGCTGGGCCCTGAATGAGGTCAATCTCCTACCAGCATAACTGCATCCCAGGACAGGTCCGGTGGCTCTTTCTGACTGGCTCATGCGGGGCCACCTGGCGGATGCAGCCATCTGGGTGAATTTCAGAAACATCTGTGCAATTGTGAATTGGGGAGATGGACACGGGATGCCATTTGCATTGAGTGTGCAGAGAAATATCAGTGAGTAGGATGGATCCCAGCCAATGTCAATCAGCCGTAGCTTACTGAAGTCAAAGGTCCAGATCCCAGCTGGTGTCAGTCGGCCATAGCTCTGTTGGAGGCCGTGTGGAGGACATTACACACAGTGCGTACTCCTGATGCTATGGATGGGCAGAGCAGCGCCAGTTCCAGGAGAATGCACATGTTACGGAATGGACCCTGAGCCAGAACCAACAGCTGAGAGGCTTCAGAGCTGATGTTTTGGTTCTGGCCCATCTCTCAATAACACCCTGGCACCTGGGAGGACATCCTAGGCCTATCTGGCCCTTGCCTGCCATCTGATTTCAGATGCATGGGCAGGAACATGTTACCTTGTGGTACCTCTGGACCAGGTAACCTCACCCACTGCCTCCTTCCCCCTGTGTGTGGGTGTCTGGGGGAGGTGGAACAAGTGCCCAGGCCACGCTGTCACTGCCTCAGCTGAGTGTCCCCAGCTCTGGTGTCACCAGCTCCCACTTGAGGGGCTTTGGCCAGGATGTGGGGAACCTCCATTAGCCTGGGGAGACATTAGCTCAGCTGCTCGGCCCAGGTCAATATCCCATCTCTGCGTGGGAGTGACTCAGGGTCAGAATTCCTCCTGGTAATGAGGGGGTTCATAGATTCATAGAGTCCAAGGCTGGACAGGACCACTGTGATCATCTAGCCACCCTCTTGGATAACCCAGGCCAGAGACTGGCCCCACAACACTTCCTAGGGCAGGTCTTTTAGGAAAAACCATCCCATCTTCTTATAAACATGGCCAGTGCTGGAGAATCTGCCGTGAGCTTGGGGAAGTTGTTCCCGTGGTTAATTACTCTCCCGGTTAAAAATTTACCCCTTATTTCCAGGCTGAATTTGTCCAGCTTCAACTTCCCGTCACCGGCTCATGTTCGACCTTTGCCTGCGAGGCTGAAGAGCCCGTTATAAATATTTGTTCCCATGGTCGGTGTTTCTACGCCAGGGGTCAGATCAGCCCTTAACCTCCTCTGTGTTAAACCAAGCAGACTGAACTCCGGGAATCTAACCCTATAAGGCAGGTTTTCCAAACCCTTCATCAGTCTTGTGGCCCTTCCCTGACCCCTCCCCAATTTATCCTCATCCTTCTTGAACTGCGGGCACCAGACCTGGCCCCCGGATCCCAGCAGCGGTCTAACCTCTCAGCTCCTATGCAGGATTCCCTGGGGATGCATCCAAGGACTGCATTAGCCCCTTTGGCCGCAGCGTCCCACTGGGGGCTCAATGTTCAGCTGATTCTCCACCAGGCCCCCCCGCTCTTTTCAGAGCCAAGCTGCCCAGGATAGAGTTCCCATCTCATCAGAGTGGCTGATAGTCTCTGCTCCTAGACAAACTGACTTTATTGAAACGCACATTGTCTGCTTGTGCCCAAGAGTTTGCTATTACTGTGGCTGTCGGTATAATCGCACACTAAATAACTGGCTAAATGCACTACAGCCATCACACAGAAATCCCTAAACACCCAGCACCTGAGTCTGCTTTCAGTGACGCTGGCCTGGGCCTGGAGTAGCTCCACTGGCATTAACTGACTTGTTCCCCATTTCCACTTCTGTAAACTCAGACCCGGGTCCAGTGCATAAAATGTCTTGGCTCCCTGGTAGGAGCTAGCATTAGTTCCCTGGCTATGGAGAGGGGTCATGGGCCAGGGGACTGGGCACTGGCTTGGTACTCAGAAGATCAGAGTTCAAGGCACTGTGCATAAGTTTCCCTCACCACCCTTGCCTATTTGGGCTGTACTCTTTGGAGTAGGGACCATACCTGGCTATGGGTCTGTCCTGATCTCAGTTACTGTGTGTCTGTGCCACACCTGGCACAGTGGGGCCCTGATCTTAGTGTGTGTCTGGGAAGTGCCTGGCACAATGGGGCCCTGGTCTCGGTCACTGTGTGTCTGGGCAGTGCCCATGTAACATACATATGTATATATATATATATATATGGGACCAATGTAATATTCATAGTAGGACTCGGGATTAGACTGCAGGGTTGGAGCCTTAGATGGTAAAATCTTTGGGTTTGCAGATCCAGATCCTTTCCTCAGTTCCACTAGCACAACTGCATTTACACCAGCGTCACGGACATGAGAATCTGGCCCTGCACCTTTAACTGCATTGAACAGCGCCATGCACAGGTGTGGTGCTACAGAGCTAAGAAGCAGAGAATTTCACAGCTGGGCCTCCATGGGCTTTGCACGTCCCACACACACCTGCTATCCAATTCCTGGGTTAAGCACCTCTGCTGGGAGGGTGATTAACCCGGACAGCAGGAAAGTGGTGGATTTGCCATCTCCTGAAGGCTCAGGATGCAGCTGGGCTGCCTTGCTGGCCGAGATGCTTGAGCCCAAGACAAGTGCCGAGGTTTCATACAGTGCTGATGGGGGGATGTTCTGTGGCCTGTGTTGTACGTGGGTCTGGCTGACAAAGGACACAGGTCTGGATGGGGCCTTCTGGGTTATGGAGTCCAGGCCCTGCTATCACAGCAACCCTGGGAGATCATCCCGGTGAGAAACTTCTCCCGCTCCACCTTCAAACAAGTTCAGCTGTTTGCTCCTCCATGTTCCCTGGGAGAGGCCGCTCCAGACTCCCACCTCCCCTCCAATGGCTAGAAACCTTCTTCCCATTTGCAGCCTCCACTGATTCCTGGCCCATTTATCCCCAGTTGTCCTGGTGCCAACACTACCCCTTAGCTTCACAAGCGCTTCTCCGCCCCAGGGCTTCCGCTGCTGGTGTGTTTCTAGAGAACGGCAGCTCCCCTCGCGGCTTGCCTCTCATAGGTGCAACAAGCCCCTGCCCAGCTCCTTCAGTCTCCTCTTGGGAGATGGGTGCTCCTTTCCCCAGATCAGCTGAGCAGCACAGCTGCCGCCCACGTGATGACCTCACGGGCTCTTCTGGCCTTCCCATCTACGAGCCTATGAATTCCCCAGCTGCCTTCTCTCAACCCGGACCGGCAGCACCTAACAAGCTGTCCTAGAGCGTGAGCCTGAGTCAGCCTCTGTTCGGTCTTTGTGGATCCGGCGCAGAGTGGGATGCATAACACACCCTGAGCTGCGGGTTACATAAACACGGACGCTCGGCTCTCTGTTCCTCAGTTTCCCCTCTGTATAGTGGGGATAATGGTAAGCACCACCTCTGTAAAGCACTTGGAGCTCTCCTGATGAAAAGAGCCAGAAAAGAGCTGGGGATTATTAATTATTATGATTTACTATTAATATTCATGTACTTTGTCATTCCAACAGCCCACAGGCCTGTCTGAACAAAAATCTGCTGTGCTTGTCCTGTTCGTTAGCCTTTTCATTATTCTCTTAGTCCAGATGGCTCAGTTATTTTCCCATCTGGTGATCTGGACTCAGAGCCAAGGTTAAAACCAACACTTTCCCCCTAATGATTATAATACACATCAGAATTTAGACCATCATAAGTGATGATTAGTAGTAATGTTAGGGTAAGATCTAGAGGCTCCAACCAAGATCAGAGCTTCATTGAGCTGGTCGCTGCCTAGACACACAGTGACCAAGATCAGGACCGCATCGTGCTGGGCGCTGCCCATACGCACAGTGACCGAGGTCAGGGCCCCGTTGCGCCGGGCGCTGCACAGACACACAGTGACCGAGATCAGGGCCCCGTCGTGTCAGGTAATGCACAAGCAAAGTGAGAGACAGTCTTTGCCCCAAAGAGCTCCCGGTCTGAACAGCCGAAGGAAGGATTGTTACCTGCATTGTGATAAGAAGGAGCTAAGGCCCTGGGAGATTTGGGGACTGACCCAAGGTCACACAAGGAGATAGTGGCAGAGTTGGGAATCAAGTGTGAGGCTTGTGCTTTAAGCAAGGCTGAGTAACCTCAGGGTGCTCTGCAAATATTAACCAAGTCACCCTCCCCACCCCCTTCTGGCAGGTAGGCCAGGGTAATTAGCCCCACTCTACATAAGGGAAACTGAGGCACCACGTGAGTGGCAGGGCTGGGAAGACTGTTGAAGAGTCCCAGGTCTTGGCCCATTGAGCCAGCTGGCATTATTAGCTCCCAGGATCTCCAGTGTAAATATTGATTTCCCCCTTCCCCCACTCGCCTTCTGCTTCCTATTTCCTTGCTGCCTGATTGCTTTTCAGTGCTTATCTCCCTGTCCTTGCGTCAGCGCCATGTCATTCAGCAGGGAGATCCTGCTACAGATCATGACTGTCTGCAGCGAGCGGGTATGGCCAGAGCAGAGAGCCTTTCTGGCCATGGACAAGCCTAGGTGGTATTTGGATGTCAGGAAAAAGTCTGCGAAGAAACATTTTCATCTAGTTACTCCCAATTCTAAATATTCTACTAACTAGATAGATAGATAGATAGATAGATAGATGGGGTGTATGGGGATGGATAGACAATCTCTAATCTTTTCATACATTATTATTGTTATTTTTACAAGGCACCACGCCTCTTGCCTGAAGGCAAACACCCAGCTGTGTACGTCTCCTGTGCCTGTGCGTGTGACTCCATGCCCCAGGCGTGCAGTGTGAGTTCTGCCCATGTGGGCCTCTCTGCAAAGCACGTGTGTTTGTGGCAGGGCTTCTGCATGGATCCATGTTGCTCAGCATGGAGGCATTGCAACAGCAGAGGATTTTGGTGTCTCTCACGGCCCGGGTGGCCCCAAATCCTTTCCAAACAGGGCTGCAGACAGGGTGATTGTGTAAGAGCCATTATCCCCTCGCAGCTGCTCACCCGCAGCCTTGGACATTAGCATCAGCTCTATTGCAAGCCGGGGGCAGGCCAATCCGGACACCAGGGTTCTCTGCCCCTCCCTTGAATGGCAGAGGCCGCCCTCCCCCACAAGCCACGCACACAACGCACAGGTAGGCTGGGAACTCACGACGCTGTAGACAGTGCCCCCCGGTTCTCCCCACTGGAGACTGTGCCTATTACGAAGCCGTGCCCCCCATGCAATCACCCAGATGCCCTCAGCCCAGGCCGCGCGCTGCAGCGAGCTGAGCCCATGGAGGAGGGTTAGTTTAGGCCCATCACTGTTAGTTTAGGCCTAAAAACCCTGAGATTGGCTGATAAATCAAACCCAAAACATCTGGGAGGCGGTTTGTCGGGCATCTGGATTTGGGCCCTCCTCTTTCCACCGCCTGTTCCACGCACCCACTTGGGCTAGATGTGGAGATGATTTTAAAACCAGGGAGAACCGAGATTCTCCCATATCCCAGGTGATGGCGCTTGAAGAAGCAGGCCGCCAATTCCCAGGCTCTGGAGAGCTGGCACCACCATATTGAGTGCCTCGGCTCAGCTCAGCCCCTTTTAGCAGTCTCCTGCTCCCCCCGACTTCCCAGTTAATTTTCACCCCTGCGGCCGCCTCTCAGCTACCAGGGCTGTGCCAGATCAGCACTCCAGTCGGTGCTGGGCTTGCTGGCCAAATCCAGCCCTTAGTGAATAACCACCAGGGGCTCAATCCTGGGGCCACACCCACTAGGTCAAACCCTGAGGTGCCGGAGTCTGTGCTAGGGGAGTGATGGAGGAGGAAGAAGGAGGGTGGGGTGGGGTGGGGTAGGGCAGAGTGGGGAGGCTGGCCTGGGACTCAGCAGATCAGCTTTCAGGTCTCAGCTCTGCTACAGATTCTTCTTGTGACCTTGGACAAGACATTTAATCTCCCTGGGGCCCTGGTTTCCCCATCTGTTAATGGGAAGCAAGAGTTCTTCCTTTGTCTGTTTAGACTGTAGGGGCTGTGTCTGGGCCGCACCTGGCACGACGGGCCCTGATCTCGGTCACTGTGTGTCTGGGCCGCACCTGGAGTGACGGGCCCTGATCTCGGTCACTGTGTGTCTGGGCCGATCTTGGTCACTGTGTGTCTGACAGGCATTCGGCCCGGCAGCACCTGGCACAGGCCCTGATCTCGGTCACTGTGTGTCTGGGCAGCACCTGGCGCGGACTGTGTGTCTGGGCAGCCTTGATCTCGGTCACTGTGTGTCCGGCACGACAGGCCCTGATCTCGGTCACTGTGTGTCTGGGCAGCACCTGGGCGATGGGCCCGGTCACCTGGCAGTGCCTGGCGCGATGGGCCCTGATCTCGGTCACTGTGTGTCTGATGGGCCCTGATCTCGGTCACTGTGTGTCTGGGCAGCACCTGGCACAACGGGCTCTGATCTCGGTCACTGTGTGTCTGGGCAATGCCTGGCCCGACGGGGCCCTGGTCTCAATCCACCTAATAATAAACATCCAGTCAATAGACCAAGCCCTCGGCTCTTAGAGGAGCCACTTGAGATTTTGCCTGAGCCAGGATTTAGCTCAGTGCCTAGAGTCCCCTGAGCTGGAAGGGACCTTGGGGTCCTTTCCTGCTCGTGGCAGATGTCTCAGTGCTGACTCCAGCACCCACTCCTCTTTCTGCATCGGAGCAGGAAGAGAATCTGCTCCCCCGGCACCCACCTGGGCCCAAGGAAAGAAACAGTTAGTAAGGGGCGGAGCAGGGAACCCGACACGTGAACTGGCCCCAGACCCCTTGGTCACGGTTCCTCCAGACACGGCCGTTTCCGAGCCTCTTTGCTTCTGAAGAGCCCAGGGCACAGGGGACAATCAGGCCATTGTGCAGGGCCCAGGACAGGGCGCGGGTGCTGCAGGCTGGGAAGGGACCGGCTCTCCAAGCCCAGGCTGTGGGATGTGCTGCAGTCCAGCTCCAGTGCTGGGGATGGAGGCAGAGCCGGGCAGTGGGCGGGGCGGGAGACTTCCTGATGCAGGAGAAAAGGCTCACCGTCAGGGCTGGGAGAGAGACACTGAGGGGTCAGGCTGAGACGATTCCCCTTCTGTGCTGGGGACTCCAACCACATCCAGGCCTCTGATCCTTCATAAGATGAAGTCAGCATTTTTCAGATGCGGAAACTGAGATACAGAGAGGGGCAGTCCAAAGTCACAGTGCAGGTCAGTGACAGATCCAGGCCTAGGACCCTGCCGTACTCCTCTCTGCTCTAAGCACTAGACCCCACTCCCCACCTAGAGCCGGGGATAGAACCTAGGAGTTCATGGACCCGAATCCCATCGCACTAGATACTGCCTCACCAGTGCTGAATAGAGAGGAATAATCACTTCCCTCAACCTGCTGGCAATGCTCCTACTAATGCAGCCCAATATGCCATTAGCCTTCTTGGCAACCAGGGCACACTGCTGACTTATATCCAGCTTCTTGTCCACTGTAACCCCCAGGTCCTTTTCTGCAGATCTGCTGCCTAGTCCATTGGTCCCCAGTCTGTAGCTGTGCATGGGATTCTTCCATCCTAAGTGCAGGACTCTGCACGTGTCCTTGTTGAACCTCATCAGATTTCTTTTGGCCCAATCGTCCAATTTGTCTGGGTTACTCTGTATCCTATCCCTACCTTCCAGGGAATCTACCTCTCCCTGCAGCTTAGTGTCATCTGCAAATTTGCTGAGGGTGCAATCCACCCCATCCTCCAGATCATTAATGAAGATGTTGAACAAAACCGGCCACAGGATCGACTCCTGGGGCACTCCGCTTGTTACCGGCTGCCAGGTAGACATGGAGCCATTGATCACTACCCATTGATCCTGATGATCTAGCCAGCTCTCTATCCATTTTATAATTCATTCATGCAACCCATACTTCTTTAGCTTGCTGATAAGAATACTGTGGGAGACTGTATCAAAAGCTTTGCTAAAGTCAAGGTATGTCAAATCCACGACTTCCCCACATCCACAGAGCCAGTCACCTCATCATAGAAAGCAATCAGGTTGGTCAGGCATGACTTTCCCTTGGTGAATCCATGTTGACTGTTCCTGGTCACCTTCCTGTCTTCCAAGTGCCTTAAAATGGATTCATTTGAGGAGCTGCTCCATGATTTTTCCAGGGATTGAGGTGAGGCTGACCCCTCTGTAGTTCCCTGGATCCTCTTTCTTCCCTTTCTTGAAGATGGGCACTATATTTGCCTTTTTCTAATCACGTGGACCTCCCCCAATTGCTATGAGTTTTCAAAGATAATGGCCAATGGCTCTGAAATCACCTCAGCCAACTCCCTCAGCACCCTCGGATGCATTGCATCTGGCCCCATGGACTTGTGTATGTCCAGCCTTTCTAAATAGTCCTGAACCTGTTCCTTTAGCACTGAGGGATGTTCACCTCCTCCCCATTCTGTGCTGTCCAGTGCAGTAGTCTGGGAATTGACCTTGTCTGTGAAGACAGAGGCAAAAAAGGCATTGAGTACTTCAGCTTTCTCCACATCCTATCACAAGGTTGCCTCCCCCATTCTGTAAAGGGCCTACACTTTCCCTATCCATGTTGGATTCCTTTTCTTGGTCTTCTGGTGTCTGAGTATTTAGGCTGAACTTGGGTCAAGGTTTCAAGCTTTTCTCCACAACCACCAGGGTGAGACACTTACTTCATTAAAAAAAAATGCAAGCTGCGTTTCTGGTGAGTTCACGTGACTCCTGGAGGTGGAGCTTTGAGAAGCATGTAGCAAAGTCTGAGTCACACAATAAAAGTGGAGGAGTTGGCAACACTGCGGGGGTGTGTGTGTGTGTGACATGCACTTGAGTATATGGGTGAGGTGGGTGTCAATGGCCCTACTTCAGAGTGTGTGTGTGTCTGTGCGGGTGTGAGAATGAGCCTGTTTTAAGGTGTGTGGGGGCATGACCCTGCCTTAGAAAGCCTGCTGATATCTAAGGCGTTTAGGAACTGGGATCCCTGTCCCAGCTCTCTCTCATCCCCGGTGCTATTGTGCAGTGGTGCTAACTCTCGTCATCTTCTCGTGATAGCTGGTGTTGTCCTTAGAGCCCCAGCTCCTGGAGTCATGTGAGTCAGCGAGAAGCTCTGCTTTCCTTTGGGTTTTTAATCACCATCCAGCACTCCTAGTTTCTGAGAAATGCTTGAAAGGGTGACTCCAAAGGGCTCCAAAGCCAGGTGAGGAAGACAGAGAGCCCCGGAGAGAGCTCACTGTTTCTAAGCCAATCTTGTATTTGCTCCCCAACTTGATGCTTCAGCCAAACCTTTTTTTCTAGAAACAAAGGTCAACCTGCTAGAAAGGATCAGATCCCCTGGTGTAAATCAGTATTGCTCCTTTGGCTTCAATGGAGCTCGTTTACCCCAGCTCAGGTCTGGCCCCATTGATCCCAATGGAGCTACGGCCAACTGACACCAGCTGGGATCCAGCCCATTGATCCCAATGGAACTATGCAGATTTGCTCCAGTGATGGTCCCAGATGTTTCAGCTTCCAGTTTCCATTCTTAAAACTGAAAAGGGTTTAGCAATAAATATGAACTAAAACAAGCGCCTTCTGCCTGTGCTAGAAACCCACTTCCCTTCTTTCTAGTGGGGACATTTTTATGTCGAAGACGTAGCTCACCAATTAAGCGCTGCGTAAAGGAAAGAAAGAAGGAAAGACGGACGAAGGCTAGCAGGGCTGCATAGCAGGAAGGCCCGTGTTTTATACTCCTAGTCCAGATGACGTGTTTTGGTGGAACAGCTTTTCCCGTCATGGAGCCGGCTGGGGCCACCTTCCAGTGGCTGGTGGCTGGAATGCAGTTCTGGACACATGCACAGATGGATCCAAAGCACATACAGCAGCACCTTCCCCCCCCCCCGAAGATTTCACAGCAGCGCCATGTGCTGGCCTCTCACCATTGTCCATTTTACAGAGCGGGGTGAGTGACTCACCCAGGTCTCACTGTGAGTCAGAAGCGGAACCGAGACCGGGACCCTGCTTGCACCTGCTTTAACCACTAGATGCCACTCTCCCTTTCCCTGCCAGCAACAGAACCCAGGAGTGCTGACCCCCAGCCTTACTGCTTTAACCACTAGACCACTCACAGCGTCCTAGAGCAAGGAACCCAGGCATCCTGCCCCCCGTTCTTCATGTTCTAACCACCAGAAAATCAACTTCTCCAAAAGACCCTCCCGCCCTGGGCCATTACTATGCAGTTGCAAGCTGCCACCTAGGAAATTCTTCAGTGTAATTTCCTCCACCCCACCCCTCCCGCAACAGAAGCCTGAATCTCCTCTAACACCGTTTGTAGGCTATGGAAACTCCACTGGCTTGGGTGAAATTGCTCCAGTGGGAGAGGAGAATCCACCCCCAAAATCTATCCAGGTAACTAAACCAGCCTGTGCTTACGCACAGGGCAGGAAACTGACATGCCTGAATCAGACAGATGCAGGGAGCTATGCAGAGCAAGCCAAATGCATGCGATGAGTTTCTAGTGCAAATGGCACTGCTCCCTTTGCTGCAGCGCTCAGCCCTGTGGGTGTCCTGCTGTTTGATCGGGATCCATGCCCTGTGATGATAATGTTACAGCAGAAGTCACTAGATGGTGCCGTCACACATGGCCACCCGGCTTCTTTCTCTGCAGTGTACAGTCTTTGCAGAGAAGCTGCCTCTTTCTTAAGCTTTTTACACTGGTTTTAGCCCAACCATGCCAATAACCAGAGCTGGGAAGGGAATTCACTGTCACTAGTTTGGATAAAAATGTGGACTTCACCTGATCACTGGCATGGGAGCCTTTTTGCCTGCCAGCAAGTTGGCCGAAAGGGAAAGCGTCACTGATCCTGGTGCAAACACGCCTTGGTGTGACTATTCACATTTAGAAAGCTCTCGGAAGGCAACCAGGGGGCCGATGTAACTGGCTTAGGGAACCAATCGCATCTTACAGATAGGATGAACTTTAGGACCCCCTCCCAATCTGCCAGACAAAGATCTAACAAGATGCAATGATTGGTGGATCAAGCTGGACAAATTACGACTGGAAATAAGGTGAACATTTTGAACGGTGAGATAAAACGGAACTGTTTCCCGAGGGTCGTGGTGGATTCTCCATCACCGGCAACTTTTAAATCAAGATTGGATGTTTTTCTAAAAGATCGGCTCTGGGAATTATTCTGGAGAAGCTCTATGGATTGTTTTATCGAGAGGGTCAGAATAGATGATCATAATGATCTCTTCTGACCAATAAAAGTGGGGCCTGGGTCTTTACTGGACCCGCTGCCATGGGCTGAATCTCAACCTGGCCTGAATTCCTTGCTGTGAATGAAGAATAGATGTTGTATTTTTCAGTACAGCTGACTGGAAAATGGAAAGAAAACCATGGCAGGATTTTTTGCCCCCTGCCCTGTGTTCCAATTATGTTTCCTACCCGAGATAATAGACATTAGCCACAGAGGAAAGCAGAGTTCTGGGTAAGGATCCAGCGGCTCTCAGTTCTATTCCCAGCTCTGACACAGCCCCCCTGTGTGACCGGAGGCAAGTCCCTGCCCCTCTATGCCTCAGTTTCCCCAACTGCAAAATAAGGATAATACCTTGTCTTGTTATTTAGGCTGTGATCTCTTTTCAGGGCAGGGCCTATCTCTCCCTCAGTGCCTGCAGCGGCCGGCATGACGGGGCCCTGATCTCAGTCACTGTGTGTCTGGGCAGTGCCCGGCGTGACGGGGCCCTGATCTGAGTTAGGCATTATAGTTATTCAATTAACCACTGTTGCATTTTATTTTCCTAGATGGCTGCTCTGATAGTGCAGCAAGGTTTATTTGTCCAGATTTTGCCACATGGTGAATTAAGAAACAGGCACAAAATCTCAGGCCCAGCAACTCCAGAAGCGCTTGCAGTGGTGGGAATGGGCTGAAGCATGGCTGGGGGTTAAATGGAAAGCCAGGAGAGCAGATCTGTTGTGACCCTGATGTCTTTGCCTCTGGCTCAGGGGAAGTCAAAGGAAGGGTTGTGGTGGAATAAAGGGCTCTTCCTGTACAGGGTTGATCCTGAACATCCTGAAGGTGGGTGTATGGGAGACGAGTCCCCGGTCCAGTATCACTTGCAGAACATGGCTGCTCTTTGGAGACTGGCCACTACTTTTTGAGCCGCTCTGTGCTAGGAAAACCTGCTGGTGGAGGCTACATGGCTGCAGCTGCCTCAGGGCAAACCCTCATGTAGACTCACTGATGTGGAATGGGGCTGGCATCAATGCGGTGACACGGCTGCAGGGCTGCAGCTACCAGAAACCCAGAGTAGACAGGAGATCTGGTGTGTAAATGGGAGCTGAGCACGACTGACAGTCTGGCTCCAAGGGACTGAGAAAAGGAGGATTAGTGGCTGCTTTGGGGAATCACAGGCCTTTTTATTAGAGTACTGGCTACAAGACACCAGCAAGGACACCACAGACACACAGTGACCAAGATCAGGACCCCATCGCGCCAGGCGCTGCCCAGACACACAATGACTGAGATCAGGGCCCCATCACACTGGGTGCTGCCCGGACACACAGTGAGAAACAGTCTCTGCCCCAAAGATCAGGACACAGCTAAGGGAGCATGGGAAACTGAAGCATAGAGCGGGGAAGTGACTTGTTTGCCTAATAAGCCAGTAGCAGAGGCAGGAATAGAAGCCAGTCTGGGGAGTTCAGTTCCCTGTCCAGGCATGGGAACACCTGGCCTGGGAAAGGGAAGAGTTTTGGTGATTTATGCTGATGTCAAGTACCGTAAAGCTAGAAGCTTCTGTGGAGTGTCTTCTGCCTGGGGGTCTGGCCCACTGACTCGAATGACTGACACTGGCTGGGATCTGGCCCCATTGACTCCAATGGAGCTACGGCCGACTGACACCGGCTGGGATCTGGCCCATTGACTCCGATGCAGCTATGTTGATTTTCACCCGATGAGGATCTAGCCCCATTGCTTACAGTGGAGTCACTCCTGGTTTACACCAGGTAGAGATCTGGACCTTTACTTCCCCGGCAGGCTGTGGGCTGGGCTCCCCTTCTGGCTCCAGGCTCTGGCGTGGTTTCTGGGTGGAACCCCCCCGCCCCCATCACCTGCCCCGTGTTTGCTCTCCTGCTGGCGTGTTTGCCAAGGGAGCACCTGGCCCCGATCGCTGGGGATCGCCGGCTCCTCCTGCATGGCATCACCGTGGGAGGGGGGCTGGCCCCAACCCTGCCCCAGCTGCAGTCCAGACTGGGCCAGTTGGGGTGGGACTTGCACAGGGGAGGGGGCAGCTGAGTCATGGGGAGCATGGCAGGGAACAGCCTGGGAGTGACCCCCAGGTGGCCAGGATCTCTGTCGGCTGGGAGCCCCAGACGTACCCCTTGCGTCCCGCCCCGGCGACCCAGCCACCTGGCTGGCGATTCTTGTGTGACACCCATCACCGCGGTGCACAGCACGGCACACCCTCGGCTGCACCAGGCCTGTGTGCTGGAGTGGGAGCGGGCGCTGAGCCTGGTATTCCGTGCGCGCAGGGAGAGCCCAGCGCCGGCGGGGAGAAGAGCCTGCAGGCCCCCGGATGCACAGCTCAGTCAGAGAGAGTTGCTAGGCGTGCGAGTGACCCGCTCCAAAACCAGCCCCCAGTAACAATCGCCAGCAATGCGTAGATTGCGATCCATGGCCGGCCTTTGTGGCAACGTGGACGAGGGCCACGCCCGGCTTTGTCGTTAATTACATGAATTACTGTTCATTATTCATTACTGAGATGAATTGATTATTAGATTAATTGTTTTCACTGTGTTAAAGTCTGAGGGCCTTCGTCCATTTACATCCAGCCCCTACGGTACCAAAAGCCCCACCGAGAATCTATCTGTCTGTCTGTCTGTCCCCGCACACCGCCTATCTATCCATCTATCAGCTAAGGAGTGCACCGTTGTTTTAGATGCTGACGATGTATTAAACCCTGGGGGATCTTTCTTTCTCTTGTCTCCCTTGCCGAACTCTGCGCTCGCCCGGCTGTCTCTACCCCCTTCTATCTCCTCTAGGGCCAGACTGGGGTTGTGCGCACGGGGGGGTGGAGGGCGCACGGGGGGGGGGTGGAGGGCGGCCTGGTTCTGCTCTCGGCTCACAGAGGTGTCAGTCCGGCGTGCCTCCTCAGCACCGGCGCTGTCACGCGGGGTTACACTAGCATGGCCCAGGAGCTTGCGCCGAGCGGCCAGGGCCCGGCGCAGCGGGAGCACCGCCGTTAGGTCTACTTTCCTCTTGCTCACACCGGGGGCAGATCAGGAAGTGTGCGGAGTAAAACTCAAGCAAGAGGAGGATCCGGCCCATTGGCTGCCTTGGGCTTTGGATCTGGTGCAGGGGGCTGGATCCTAGTGATTCGGGCCCGATCCTGTGTGATGCTGCCAGGCCCAATTCTGCTCCTCTTCCCCTGGGGTCAGCCCCGCTCTGCCGGGCACTGCTCAGAGCTCCCAGCAGGGAACTGACTCGGACCCTTTGAAGGAGTGGGTCTGGAGAGAGGTCCAGGTCTGGAGGGCGTCACGCTGTCTGGTGCTTTGCTGACAGCTCCAGCTCCTGGAGTCCCATGATCACGGGCAAAGCGAATCCATACCCCGCCCACGTGGCGATGGAGGAAGTGGTGCCCAGACCAGGTGGCAAAGAGAGAGCTGCAGGGGGCTGGGGGCTTTGTAAAATCTCAGGGTTTCTCAGCCAGCCCGGGGCTTTGGGGCAGGTGATTTGTGAAGGCTGGGGGCGTGCGATGCCCAGGCTGGGGGTGGGGGATGGGGCGAAGGTGCCATGAGATGAGGTGGAAGGAGCGTCCCTTCCCCTGCTGTCTGCTCTAGCCCTGCCTCCTCCTTGCTCACACTCTCCTCAGTGGTCTCCAGGAGGGTTTCCTGGGAAAGCAAACCCACCGCGCTGCCTGTGCGGGGGGCTGCATGGGTGGGTGTCGCACATGTGAGGAGGGGGACCCCCAGCAGATTCACACATACGCCCCCCACCCCCCCAGATCCGAGCCCAGGTACACCCTGCCTTCTATCCCAGGCACCTCAGCACGTTTCACCCCCTTTGGCCCCCGGGAGTTTAATATCGGAAGTCGCCCGCAGGCAGAACGGGCCCCAGTACCTTTGCTGTGTGACAACAACTGCAACTTCGCCAGAAAGGAGACTGAAAAACCCCAAGCGGCAGAAACCGCCTCGGGTGTTCTTTGATATGCCGCACTGCCCCAGAGCTAGCTGCATCGCAGCTCCAGATGTAAACTGCACTTCCCAGGGGTGCTGCCCTCCCCCAGAACAGATCCCTTTAAAGGGGGGACTGGAAACCAATGTGATTTCCCCCTCGTTCCAGGTAGAAATTTGTTTGTAACGTCCATTTTCTCCCCCCCGCCTCCTCCTCCCCCGAATATTACAAAGCCACGTCCTCTAACCTGACAGCTAGAATTGGCTAAAAGCTGCCCCGCTCGCCGTACCTCCGTGGGCTCGCTGTAGTACGCGTTCCAGTCGGAGATGTCGTGCGATTCCATTTTGACGGATCCCAGCATTCCAAGCCCCGGGCACGAGGAGCCGATTTGCAGATTGTCTTCGTTAAACCCAATCCAACTCGTTTTCCAGGGCCGCTCGCTGCCTTCCTTCTCAGAGACGGCCCTGACGCAGGGAGCGGGACACGCCGCCCCCGAGCCGGAGCACGCTGGAAGGCAGAGGATGGAGTTTGCCTGGCTGCCAGGTGGGAAGATACGCGGCTGGGCGTTGATGGGAAAAGCGAGAGGCCGCGGATCTGGGACGGTGTCAGCGCCCCGAAGAACACACACGAAGAACTCAGCAGCTCCCCATGGCGAAGGGACAGTCAATATCGCGCCAGCTGCTGGGCTCCACGGCCCTCCACAACCTTGCCTGGCCGGAGCCTGCACCGCGCGTGGCACCCTCTCCCGTGGTGGTGGCGATCCGAGGACAGCAGCTTTCGCCCCTTGCCCTGGGCTCCCAGCTCGCTCCCTGCTCGCTGCACAGGGGCTTTATAGGGCAAGTCCTGATGCCACCTCCCACCCTCTGGCTCCCAATTTAAATAGTTCCCTGCTAGCCAAAGCCCGGGCCCGGCAGTGGGAGCCAGGTCGGTTCTGCCCCCTGGTGGCAGCAGAGGGACACAGCGCTGGGATGCCGGGGCTAGAACGGCCGAAGATCCAGGCCGAGACAAGGAAAGGTCGAGGCCTGCCATAGTCAAAGGTCAAGAGGCAGCTCTGTCCAGAGACCAGCTGGCTTTGCTGGCTCACGTGGCTCCAGAGCTGAGCCTGGGGCGGGTCGAACTGGGAGGGCACAAGTCAGTGCCTGGCAATGCAGCTGGAACAAGCTAGCTGGACAGATAGCCAGAGAGGTGTGGATGGGGACAGGCAGATCAGATCGGTGGTTTGCAACCTTTTTCATTTGCGGACCCCTAAACAATTTTGAATGGAGCTGTGGACCCCTTTGGCAATCTTAGACATAGTCAGCGGCCCCCCAGGGCTCTGCGGACCACAGGGGGAAAACCTCTGGCGTAGCTAAATGGGTGTGTACGGGGGTGAATGGTTAGACAGATAATCTATGCATCCCCATACACACCAATCTATCTGTCTATCTAGACAGTGTTCGGGTTGCCCAATGACACCTTGTGTCCTCCCAGAATGTGGAGAGAGGCTAAACGTAAACCTGGAGAACCAGGAAATGCAAAGTTAAGCTACACTCCCCCCGCAACTCAAGGTGAAACCTGCCCCAGAGCTGGCACAAGCCCCTGGCGTGGGTCAGGACATGGGGCAGCAAAGGCTAAGCAGCTGCAAATGGAGTGGTGGCTTCTCCATCTCTTGATGGCTTCAGCTCCAGGCTGCAGCCGTTCTGGAAGAGACGCCAGAGTCACACACAAGCAGTTGGGCTCCATACAGGGGCCAATTCACAGGGCTGCGACATAGCGAAAGGCGAACTAGACGATCTAACGGGCCCTTCTAGCCTTAAACCATGAACTTTTGGTGAGCTGCGGAGGATGGACTCTGAGAACCTGCCAAAGTTTGGTCTGTGTTCATAGAACCAGAGAAGATGAGGGTTGGAAGGGACCTCAGGAGGCATCTAGTCCAACCCCTGCTCAAAGCAGGACCAACCCCAACTAAATCATCCCAGCCAGGGCTCTGTCAAGCCGGGCCTTAAAAACCTCTTTGGGTGGAGATTCCGCTACCTCCCTAGGTAACCCATTCCAGTGCTTCACCACCCTCCTAGGGAAAAAGTTTTTCCTAATATCCAACCTAGACCTCCCCCACTGCAACTTGAGACCATTGCTCCTTGTTCTGTCATCTGCCACCACTGAGAACAGCCCAGCTCCATCCTCCCTGGAACCCCTTTACAGGTAGTTAAAGGCTGCTATCAAATCCCCTCTCATTCTTCTCTTCTGCAGACTAAACAAGCCTAGTTCCCTCAGCCTCTCCTCATAAATCTTGTGCTCCAGCCCCCTAATCATTTTTGTTGCCCTCCGCTGGACTCTGTCCAATTTGTCCACATCCTTTTTGTAGTGGGGGGGCCCAAAACTGGACACAATACTCCAAACGCGGCCACACCAATGCTGAATAGAGGGGAATAATCACTTCCCGTGATCTGCTGGCAATGCTTCTGCTAATGCAGCCCAATATTCCATTAGCCTTCTTGACAACCAGGGCACACTGCTGACTAGCCCGTTGGTCCCCAGTCTGTAGCTGTGTATGGGATTCTTCCGTCCTAAGTGCAGGACTCTGCACATGTCCTTGTTGAACCTCATCAGATTTCTTTTGGCCCAATCGTCCAATTTGTCTGGGTCACTCTGTATCCTATCTCTGCCCTCCAGTGAGTGTATCTACCACTCCCCCCAGCAGCTTAGTGTCATTTGCAAACTTGCTGAGGGTGCAATCCACCCCATCCTCCAGATCGTTAATGAAGATGTTGAACAAAACCAGCCCCAGGACCGACCCCTGGGACACTCCGCTTGTGACCGGCTGCCAGCTAGACATGGAGCCATTGATCACTACCCATTGAGCCCGATGATCTAGCCAGCTCTCTACCCACTGTGTCAGGATTAGACCTGATGGCTACAGGAGGGTAGTAGAGGGGGTCTATATTAGCCCCAGAATGAACAAATCCCTGTTCCCTGGGTGATCCAGCTGGGGCTACTCTGGGGCAATTAGGCCAATTAAGCCAGCTGAGGCCAATCAAGGAGCTTGCCCCAGCAGTTAAAAGCCTCCCTGTCAGGTAGCTGGAAGGGAGTTAAGAGAAGGAGTGGCTAGGCTAGAGGACTTGGTGCAACCACTGTCACATATTACCACCCCAAAGGTACCAGAGATGAGGGGTACCTGTCTGGCTACGACCAGGGACCCAAGGCACAGGCCTGAGGGAGAACCCCTCCCCACCCAGTTCCAGGAAGCAGATGGCGAGCAGTGGGCCAAAGAGAGGTGACCCAGGGAAGGGAGTAAGTCACAGACTGGGCAGTTTGAAGACTACTCCACACAGGGTCCCTGGGTCGGGGCCTGGGGCAGAGGGTGGGACTGGGCCCCCTGCTCCCACCCAGGCACGCCATAGTCGTAGCCGAAGAGGGCACAGTACCCACGAGAGGGCTAAACTAGCTGCCTGCACCACACCACCTTATAGACCATTCATCCAACCCATACTTCTTTAACTTGCTGATAAGAATACTGTGGGAGACCGGATCAAAAGCTTTGCTAAAGTCAAGGCATATCATGTCCACCGCTTCCCCCACATCCACAGAGCCAGTCACCTCATCACAGAAGGCAGTCAGGTTGGTCAGGCAGGACTTGCCCTTGGTGAATCCAGGGTGTCCCCCAGCTGTGCTCTGCAGTGTTTCTCTACCTTCGTGCTGGCGGCCTTCACTCCACTGTGTGTCGCTGTGGCAGGATGGGGGAGCAGCGGCAGCCTGGCAGTGCTGGGGCAGGGAAATATGGAGGGTGGGTTTGTATCTCATGTCAGAGGGGCACAAGGGACTCCTGGCCATGGGGGTTTCCAGCAGCTGGGGGCAGACATGCCCAATCTCCAGGCGTGGTGAGAGGTAAGAGAAGGCAGCCACGGCAGGACCCCTCGGGGCGAGGGCGAAGGGATGGGGCACTGTGGGTGCAGAAGGCTCCGTGGCTGGGTGCAGGCTGGGCGTGGGCCATACCCGTTCGCCTCACCTGAGCTAACCCTGCAGGTCGCCGTAGCAGAGAGACGGTGTCCAACGGCGTCCGCCAGTGCGCCTGCCTCTGTGCAGGCCTGGCCTCCCGCCGAGCAGGGGTGGCGCTGGGAGGTGGCCTGGCCCTCGCTGGAGCTGGGTGGAAAGTGCAGGAGTGGAGCCGGGACTAGCCTGGAACCAGGGCGACGTTGTTTGAAGGGGGGCCGGGCAGACATTGGTGGGGCAAGGGTTTGAGGCCACATCCCCCTGCATAGTTCTGACCCCTCCCTTCCAGCCCACACCCTATGCTTCCTCTCACAGCTGGGGCTCCCTCTGTGTCCCTCCCCCGGCCCGCTGGATCAGATGAGGGCAGGGGGGAATGTGGGGGGGGGGGTCCGCTGCCCATTCCTGGGCCTGCTGCTAACTGCACAGCAGGAACCAAGCCAAACATCTGGGGCCAGGCACTGCAGCCCCTGGAGGGGGTATTTGCCCCAGACGTGAAGCAGGCTGGATCACAGGGCGCACGGGGCGATGGGGCAAGGACAGTGTGCTGGACTTGGCATAGTGGGGGCAGGGCAGGCCTGGCGAAGGGGCGGCATGGGTGGTGCAGTGGGGGTGGACAGAGCACAGGAGAGCGGCGGGGGCAGGGCTCTGCCAGAGTGCGTCCGTCCAGGCATGGCACCCTCCTGGGGGAGCTGGGCCCGGCCAGGAGGAGTGGGTCCATGGCACGTCCCCCCATTCCTGGCAGACCGGCCCCACTCCTGGGGCAGCAGAAAGCGATCGGAAGCCTCGCCCATCAGCCCCTCCAGCTCAGCAGATCGCAGGGGGCCCAGAACTGGGGGGCAGCCACCATGGGAGAAAGCGACTCAGCTGGGGCAAATTATAGCCCTGGGGCAGAGCCCCTTACCCTGCTATGGTGGGGACTCAGCGCTCCAGAGGGGCAGGGGAGGTGGGGGGAGAGCTGGGGGGGAGGGTGCAGAAAATTTCCGCCTGTGGATCTCAAAGCTCCCTCCAGACATTACTGTGGCTGTGGGGCAGTGCCAGTGTCCGGGGGGAGGGGGTCTCTGCCCCAGGGGAGCGGAGAGGGTGTTTCCTGTCCAGACCCAATGCTGGGGAAGGGAATTCAGGGAACCTGCCCAGCACCGCACCAAGCTAGCAGAGAAGAGAGGGGACCCTGGGGGTGCAGCAGGGGGCAGAGTGGACGTGGGGCGGCGACATCCTACTCTGCCCACCTGTGACTCACTGCCCCAGCCGGGCTGGGTGGACGTGTTGGGCGGGGGCAGCGGGGAGGTGTGAGCGGCACAGCTGGGCAGGAGGGCGCGGCCCCCTTTATCATCAGCTCCTGGAGCTTATCGCTGAGCACATAGCGCCCGCCCGCCTGCCCCTGGCGTGGGGAGCTCCTCCCGCCCCGCCCCTCCCCGCTGTGGCACGGCCGGCACTGTAGGGCACTGGGCGGCTCTAGCTGGGGCCTGGCCCGGGCACCGGGAAAGTTGGCACCACCAGCACAGGGCCCAGTGCTGCATGGGGTTACTGGCCAGCCCAAGACGCCAGGGGAAGGGCACGGCCTGGGGGCCCGGAGTCAGTTTCTCACTCTGCAGAGAAGGCAGGGTGGCAAGCAGCAGACACAGCCTCACCCCACAGAATCCTGCCTTCCCGGTCCCTGCGGCTGCAGCCCGGGGAGGTGTGTGACAGCAGGGGAGGGGTGCCAGCCCCACACCCACACAGCCGGGCACAAAGGGCTTTGGGAATCCCTGGCAGGGCAGCTTGGCTCTGTGCTGCCAAGCCGGCTCTTGTCCACTCTGCCCCACAAGGAAATTCCCCGGATCAGAGCCCCCTTCCCCCCTCGCCCCCGCTCAGACTCATTGACCTGTCCAGCTCCATATCCCCCTCAACCAGACCCATAGGCCTGGCCAGCGCTGTACCCCCCGTCAGACCCAGACACTGTCCAGCTCCATACCTCCCCACATCAAAACCATGGGCCCATCCAGCCCCATAACCGCCCCCCCTCATCAGACCCATGGGACTGTCCAGGCCTGTACTCCCCTCACCCCAGTCAGACCTATGGGCCTATCCATCCCTGCCAGATCAGACCCCACGCTGCCCTATATAAGGCAGCAGACAGGCTGGGCTCTCGGCTCCCCCCCCAGCTGTTGCAGTGACACCTGGTTACACCCTTCGGTATGACAGGAGAGTGGCTCCCCCTGCTGGCTGACCCAGTCACTGCAATAGGCCCCTGCACCTACTCCAAGCCGACGCCCAGGGGCCGAGCCAACCCAGGGGGAAGAGCCTTGAGCACGGGGGCGGGGGGCATGCCCAGCTTCCTATGGATGGAGCCCCTGGGTGGGGACTGACTGTGCCAGGAGGCAGGGAAGGGGGCACCGTGCCTTTCCCCTCTAGGAGGCATTGACTCCCATCCAGCCCCAGGGCAGGGCACGGGCTGGCTCAGGAGGGCTGTGCCCCCCCATGGGCAGTAACCGTCCCCCTCGTCGGCAGCCCCAGCCACAGACTGAACCCGCCCCAGGGCCTGGGCAGGGCTGAGGCCCGTGGGTGGGGCAGTGAGGGGAGCTCAGGAGGAGTCGGGCTGTGGGGGGCCCAGCTGGCACCGTCAGCGGAGCAGAATTCCTGCATCTAACGCTACCAGATTTCTTAGCCCTGGACCCAAGAGTGGTTTGGGTGCAGAGGGGGTGGCGCTGGGGCCCAGACGCTCTCCCAGGCCAGGGATAGACCAAGGCCCCTGGCATTCTAGGCTCTCCAAGCTCAGAACAGCCTCTGGGGCCTGGAGGACGGAAGCGCCTTGCCCAGCTCACAGCAGGCGAGTGGCAAAGTCAGGCACAGAACCCAGGAGTCCTGACTCCCAGCCCCACCTGCTAACTCTTGAGTCAGCCCTGCTCGCTGCCCTACAGCGCCACACTGTGGCACCGCGCCAGCCCTGCCTGCTGGGGAGAGCGCCCCCTACTGAGCCCCCACCCCCCTCCCAGGAGCACCTGGAATTTTTCCCTTGAGAGGTCCCCAAGCAAATACTGCCTGGACCCTCCCCCTTAGCTCCTTAAAACCCGGACATAGGACAGGCACAAGGAGGGGTGTTCCCAGCTGCTGCTGAACTGCCCCCCCATCCTGCTACCCCACCCAGAGAAACCCTCCCAATCCTTCTACCTCCCCACCCCCAAAGAACCAGCCAACTTGTTTTTTAAACAAAAACAAACAGAAGAATCAGTTTATTGACAAAAAACAAAGAATCACAAATTGATTTGATCCCTGCACGGCCCCAGAGGTACCCAAAGCTGTGAGCGTCCCCCTGCCAAACACCCCTCCACATCCTGCACTCCCCCCACCAGACACCAGCTCCCCCACTGCACCCATGGGGGCCTTCCTGGGCCACCCCGCTGGGTCCAGGCATGGCTGACCCAGCAGGACTGCTCTCCCCCACCACGCATCTGCCCCCTTATAACCTCATCAACCCCCCCAACCCCAGGACAGATCCATGGGCTCCCCAAGGTGGGCATGACAGGGGAGAAGGTAAAATGGGGGGGCACCTTCTGTTCCCTCCACTCCTCCCAAGATCCTTCTACCTTTGGCCTGCCTATGCCCCAGGGTGCCACTGGCACACCACTTCCCCGCACGTGGCCCCAGGAGATGCCATGTTTTGGTGTGCGTCTGCTCAGCGTTTTGGTATGAAAATTCCTCTCCTGCAGGAGAGCACAAGGGGGTGTGTGTTTGGGGGGGAGGGGTAGGGCAGGCTCCCTCCATGGAACCCAGGGTCTAGGCACGTTTCTCTCCCATCCCCTATCCCAGATCCCTGGGGTGTCCAGCCCCTAGTGCCTGGGAGCCACGCCCCCCACCCCCCAGGAACATTCATTGCCTGTGATGGAAATCAGTGAGGGCCCCTTAAAGGGGCAGCTGGCCGTGGCAGGGGAGAGGGGGTCACCCCACCATCGCTCTTCTTTCTTTTCCCCCTTGCATATGCATTTTGTCCTTGGAACCATGGGATGCCGGTTTATTATTGTAGGGCTGCACAAGGATCTTTGTCGTTGTAGGGATGCTGGGAAGGCCCTGGGTTCTTATTGGAGGGTCACCCATGGCCGTGGGGGTTTTGTTTTCATGCTGTGAAAAGGCAGCATTGCCAAAAGAGGAACAGCCCAGCCCTTGGACTGTCCAAGCAGTTAAAGGGCCAGTCTCCCCCCCTTACAGAAGGAAACTGAGGGACAGAAAGGGGATGTGTCCAGCCCAAGGGCACATGGCAACTTGAAGCAAAGCCCAGGATAGAGGCTAGGAATCCCTACTCCCAGCCCCCCCAGCTCTGACCCACCAAACCCCACTGTCCTCCCCACTGGGGAAACAGAACCCCAAAGTCCTGGCTGCCAGCACCCCCTCAGAGCCTGGATCCTACAAACAGTAACAATAATGGCATGCCCTACCGTAAATCACCCCATCGGGCCTGCACCCCCGGTCTCCACTCAAACCTGTTTCTGTGGCCAAGGGCGCTGGGTTCCCCCCCGTCTCTCCAGAGCAGTGTCTGCCCAGCTGTAGCCCCCCAGGTCATGAACCCAGGAGTCCTGACTGCCAGCCCCGTTCTAAGGATTAGTGTGGCCTGGCTGTGCCCCAGCCCTGGAATAGCGGCGCAGGCGGGGGGGGGGGTGAGGCGCACATGGCATTAGTTTGCTGGGTATCATTCACTCCCTACTGGCCACAGCATGCGGCCAAGCCCCCTCTGCTCACGGCTACCAGTTGGGCTGCGGGTTGGGACTGAGGGGCATCAGCCGAGCCAGTGGGGCAGTCCCAGGCTGGGCCAGCAGGGCGGGACGGAGGGGTTGGCAGAGTTCACGGGCTGGCAAGGAGGCACTGGCTTTCTACTAACAGGGCCCCTGTGCTGTTCTCCCTGGTGGTGGTGGTGGGGGGCCTCCCTTATGGGCACAGCTGGGGAACCCACAATGGGGTCTGAGGGATACAACGGTTCCCCCAACCTTGGAACCAGAATACCAAGAGCCCAGCTGCTGAACAGGGAGCCCCACACCTGACCCCCAGGCCGGGCCTGGCACCCAGCTGGCAGGAGCAGAGGATGGGATATGGTGCCTTCCCCTCTAGGAGCATGAGCTCTGATCCTTACTCGGGTCAGTAACAGGCAAGAGTCACCCCCCATCCCTCCTCCACTGGGGTGCAGTGAGTTTGCTGGTTCTCAGCCACCTCCCTTCCTTTGACTGGCAATAGCCACAGCCCCAACGGCCATGGAGATTGACACATGGCACCCTCCTCCCAGGGGCAGGGGCTACCCCTGGCCTGGCCTGAGACATTAGCAGAAGTTGCATTCTCTCTGGGGTGGAGCAGACAGACCGCATCTCCAAGGCGGCCCTGGCTACTCCCCCCACCCCACCAAAAAAAAAAAAAAAAAAAAAAACAACCCATCACTCATGCCCTCATTCCCCTTATGCTGCTATGTAGCAAACCCTCCCCTCCCAACACACACAATATTCCCTCCCACCCCCGGTGGTTATGTAGATATGACCTCGTATATAAGATTGCTATGGAAATATTAAAAAATAGATTATATACAAGGCCCCAGACTGGGAAGGGTTAAAAAGGGCAATAAGTTAATTGTAGCGCCAGTTCCTCCAGAGGCCTCTTGCTGCGGGGGACCCCCACATCACGGGCAGGGGGGGACCAAATGGGCCCCCCTCCTGGCTCTCGGGTCACGGATCCCGCTCCTTTTTCACTCTGACGTCTCCGGCCAAGATGGTGGCGATCTCTCCTTGCATGAAGGCCCAGGGCACGTTGGAGCCTGCGAGGGGGCACTTCTCCCCGCTGGGGCAATAGACCTCGCCAGCCGCCCCCTGGGCTTTGATGAAATCACGGGAGCAAGGGAAGCAGAACTTGTGGCCAGGCACCGACGGGCACTGCACGAAGTGGGTGTCTTCCAGGCGCTCGTGGCAGATGGTGCAGCACAGCGGGACACTGCTGGGGCCGCCTGAGGAGTCGGGGGCGCTCTGGGCACCGGACGAGTCGCTGCCACCGGACGAGTGGGCGCCAGAGGAAGACGAAGACGCTTGCACCGGCTCGCTGTTGCGCGGTACCAGCCGGTGCTGGGCAGAGGCGGCGGGCGAGGCAGGGCTGGCGCTGTTTTGCCGGGCTGTGGTGGAATGGACGGGGTTGGCATCCTTCGGTGACTGGCTGGCTCCCAGCGCCTCGGCTACGTTCTTCAGCGCAGCGATGGGCGAGGGGTCATTGCGCAGGGAGCCCTCGGGCACGGGGGCCTGGCCGGCGGGTGTGGTGAGGTGGGCCATGCCCGGTGAGTAGATCCCGGCGGACCCTTGGGGAAGCCAGTTCTGCCTCTGCTGCTGCTCCTCCCCCGTCAGCTTCCCCGCTGCGCCCGCCTCCCCCTCCGGCTCTGGGGAGGCCTTGCGACGGCGCATAACGGGCCGGGGCGGCACGGCCCGCACCTGCGTGCTGGGCAGCACGGCACAGCTGCTGTCGAGGAACTGCTGGGGCAGGGCCTCGGGGGCGGGAGGGTCGCGGAAGAACCGGACGCCCTCGGTGAAGAGCTCGCCCAGCAGGCGCCAGTCCCCGGTGCCGTGGCGCTTCTCATACTCCAGGTACTTGTAGCCGGAGGAGATCACCTTGCCGGGGTCCTTGAGGCAGTCGTAGAACATCTGCTTGGCCAGGCCGAGGACGCCGGCGTAGACGCTGCCCGAGCCGCAGGGGTACTCGACGAAGAGCTTCAGCTCGAATTCGTAGGCAGGCCGGGGGGCGGCGTCGAAGGCGAAGACGCGCCCCACCAGCGCGTGGTCCTTCTTGAAGCGCACGCTGAAGGGGGCGCAGGCCGAGAGGGCCAGCAGCTGCTCCCGCACCACCTTGGGCTTGCCGGGCCACTCCTCCGCCCGACCCCGCAGGGCCTCGTTCAGCTCGGCCAGGCACTCGGCGCTGCGCTGCTTCTCCTTCTCGTAGTCGCCGTAGGGCGCCCGCCCCTTGCCCAGCTCGCTCAGCAGGGGCGAGGCAGCCGACAGGCTCAGCGGGGCCCCGCGGGACCCCGGCCCGGACACGGCCAGCAAGCTCTGCGGCGCCCCCAGCAAGCCCAGGCTGGGCGGCACGGCGCCCAGCAGCGCCCGCCGGGCCGTGGGGCTCTGCCGGCTGCCTTCGGGCGCGCCGCCCCCGTCCTCGCTCCGGGCCAGGCCGTTGGGGAGCCGCGGGCTCAGGCCGTAGTGGGCCCGCTCGTAGCGCTCCAGCCCGGGCCGGCCGCCCTCCAGGGCCGCGTCCTTGGCGTGCTTGGCGGCCGGCCCCGGCGAGCGCGGCTCGGGCATGTGGCTGCGCCGCAGCTGCCGCGCCGTCTCGATGAGCGGCTCGATGCGGTCGGCGCCCTCGAAGTTGACGCAGCCGCGGCACACGGCCTCGCTGAAGTCCCAGATCATGGCCCACGGCATCTTGGGCAAGTCGCACAGGTAGCACCACTGGCGGCGGGCGTGGGGCGCCGGCCCCGCGGACATGGACATGGTCCCGGCCCGGCCCGGCCGATCGAGGCCCGGCGCTGCGCTGCGCTGCGCTGCGATCCCTCCTCTCCTGTCCCGGCCCGGCCCGGCCCCGCGCTGCCGCCGGCCCTGCTCCGGGCCCTGCTCCGGCTCCTGCTGGAAAGAGAGAAACTTACATAACTCCGCCGCGGGGCCTGCTGGGAAATGTAGTCCCGCTCCGCCGCCCGGCTGGGGCAGCCTTAAAGGGGCCCGGCGCCCTCGGGGTCACCAGCCGGACTCCCCGGCCCGCCCGCTCGCCCGCAAGAAGGCGGCCCTTGGGAGAGCCAGCCAGCGGTTGATGGTCTTGTCTGTTAATATTTGGACGCGGTTTCCCCTCCCCTCAGCTTGTTATGCCAAGGGGGAAACTGAGGCACAGAGCAGCAAAGGGATTTGTCCAAGGTCAGCTGGGGATAGAACCCAGGCGTATTGGCTCCCAGCCCCTGCCCCTGCTCGAACCACTACACACTACATCGCTCTAAAACTGGCCCCAGGAGATCTCACAGCAGTATCTTCCATCTGCTCCCAGCTCCAATCCCCCTCCCCCAGCTGAGGCAATGGAGCGACCCTCTCCCGGGGCTCTGGATGGGGAGAGCGCCCCCTTTTGAGCTGCCCCTGTTCCCTGGGTTTGCCCCAGCAGGGGGCATGGTTTGGGGGCAGAGAGGAGGACCAAGTGTGGGGGGGGGGCATCCGACAGGCACCTTCCAAGCAGCAGGTGGAATGGGGGTGGGGTGGGATTGAGGCCTGAATAGCAGCCACCTCTGGGGTGGGGCCCAAACAAGCCTGCCCTCTTCTGTGCCTGGGGTGCTCAACTTCTGCCCCAGGCACTGTCGCCTCCTCCCACTGGGCCTGCGTCCCCTCCCCTCGCACCCAGCTTCTTCCTCTCTTCCACGCTCAGCCCTGCCTTCCTTATCGCTTCCACGCTCAGCCCTTTTCACCTTCCCTCTCTCCTCCCCCCTCCCTTCAAGACGGGGCTGGTCCCAGAGGGCCCCTCCCCCGCGACTCCCCCTCGCGGGGCAGGTGAGGCGGGCTTGGCTCCAGCCCCGGAAGGGTTAATAAATAGCTCGGCCCTGCCGCGGGTGGAGGAACTACGATTCCCAGAATGCTCCGCGCCCCTTCTCTTCCTCCCCTTCCACCCAGCTGGCGGCGCTGCATCCCGCCGCGGATCCGGCCCAGCGGAGGGAGGGGGGAAGGTTCCATTCATGTGACCACCCCCCCACCGGCTGGGCCCCCCCCCACCCTTCCAGGGGGGACAGGTCCGTCCGCTGCAGCCGCAGCGCCCACCCGTGGGAGCCCAGATACCCCGGTGAGGGGCCTGGGCGTGCTGGGGCTGGGAATGGCACGTGTGTGGGGCAGCGGAGAGAGGGCACGTAGAGGAGGTGGGGGGCGAGCGGAGGAGCTGGCTAGATGGGAGAGTGCGGGGATGGACGGACAGAGGGATACGTGTCGGGGGAAGGACGGATGATACTGGGGTGGCTGCATGGAGAGATCAGTGGGTACCCGCGGGAATAAACCAACAGCACCTCCGCCCCACCCCAGCTGCCCCGGCTCCCCCCAGAAGACGCCCCACAGGTCGCAGCGGCTCCGTATGAAAATGGTTTATTGCATTTCCGGGGACGGGTCGATCTTTGCAGCCGGGGGTGTCTGGATTAAGGGGTGCGGGGCGCCTCCCCAGGCAGTACCCCGGACGGGGAGGGGGGACCCCGGAGCGGGGTGACGACAAGGGGATATGAATTGATGACGCAGGAGGGGCGGAATTAGATGTTACACCCCTCCCCCTCTGGTCATGTGGGCTAAAACTACCCCTCCCCCACGTGGGGAGGTTAACCCCTTGTTCCCCGTCAGCGAAAGGGGGGTGCAGGTGAGCGCCTCACTCGCCAGCAGGGGTATGACAGCCCCCAGTGCTGAATGGGGGGGCATTTTTTACATAGCAGCAAAAATCACATCCAAGCGGTCCCTGTAAAGACATCTGGGAAGCCAGCACCCTGGGGTGTTGCTGTGGGAGGGGGTCGGGAAGGCAGCGGGCCCCAAAAGAGGGACCCCAAATCCAGAACCTTGGGCTAAAAACTCCCACTCGAACCGGGACACCAGGCTGGACCCTGGATCTGAGCCAAACCTGGGATGTGAGGCTTGGACGTGGATCCTGACCTTGGAGCATGGGGGGTGCTGTCGGAGCCCCCCTGGCAGCACGAAGACACACAGAGGAGGGTGAAGGGGGACCCTAGAGGGAGGCAACGATGGCCTGTCCCTGCCCTGGACAGCCCTGCGGCTCAGTCTTGGCCTGGGGGTGGGAACCTCACACAACCGCTGGATACTGTTTATCAATTTTACAAACCTGCCAGTGTGGCCGGACACAGTCTAGTGACACTGGCCAGTTACAGAAGTACTGCAGCAGATGGGCTGTGGGTCGGGAGTGAGGGGCACCGGCAGAGTTGAGGGGGAGCCCAAGGCTGGGCTAGCAGGGGGATGTGGGTAGGGTGACCAGATACTAAGTGTGAAAAATCGGGCCGGGGTGCAGGGTAATAGGCGCCTATATAAGAAAAAGCCTCAAATATCAGGACCATGCCTATAAAATCGGGGCATCTGGTTACCCTAGTTGTGGGTCAAGTTGAGGGGCAGCGGCAGAGCTGGTGGAGAGTCCAGGGTTGGGATAGCAGGGGCTGTGGGTCAGGATTGAGGGGCACCGGCAGGGCTGGGGGAGAGAACATTGCGCAGTCTCTGATTTCCAGCTGCAGATTCATTCAGCCCTTTTCTCTCTACCCATCAAATGTAGCAAAGCCTCAGAGCGGAGGGGAAATCGTTCCGTGTTGGAGCAGACAAGGCATCCCTGCGCCATGGGGTGTGTGGAATGATAGGATCTGGGGGGCTGGAGGAGAACTTTCCTTTGAGTGACTGAGCTCTTGCTGTCCCATGGCCAGTGCCCTGCCCCCCTCCAGTTTTGGGGGGCAGGATCTGCTGTGGGAGGTCCCAGGGCTCTGGGGATTCACAGATTCTTCCAGCGTCCCCTGCGCTTCCGAGTGGGGATCCCCTTCCTTCGCTTCAGTGGTGGGGAGCTGTGGCAGGGGGGGATCCCTGACCCCGCCGGGGCCCCCACTTCCTCGTCAGCGGGGAGGTCCCCTTGGGATTGTCCCACATTCTCCGCTGGCTCGGGCAACGCTTCCACCTTGGTGGTGAAGGACTCGGTGGGGAGTGGACTTTTGGTGGGGGGCGCCTGCTGGGGGAAGAGGCCTCCCAGGGGAGCGTCCAGGCCGGGTCCCTGAGCTGGGAGGAGGGGCAGGAGGGCGGCTACCACATCGGTGAGGCGGTCAATGCTCTGGCGCACGGTGTAGGTCAGGTCGCGGATGGCCTCGGCCGTCTCCCGCTGGGCGGCCAGGAAATCCAGCGAGAGCTCCGGGGGCAGCTCAGTGTGGGGGCGCCGGCGCCGGGGAGGCGGGAAGCCTGGGGGCCGCTCTCTGCCCAGCTGCTCTGTGGGTGAGTATCCTGGATGGGGCCGACGGCCCAGCCCGGGCGACGAGGGTGCCAGCCGCACAATCTGCAGGGAGGGCTCAGCCGAGGGGGGTGCTGGCGAGTCGCGCTCCTTGGGCAGCAGCGGGACCCCCCCCAAGGCGCAGCACGGGGGCTGGCCTGAGGGCTCAGGGCTGGAGGAGACCTTGCCCCTGGCCCGCGTCTCTGCAGAGAGAGAAGAGAGTGTCAGGGGAAGCCGCCACCACAGCAGAGGCCATGAGTTGAACTGTGCCCCCACGCACCCCCTGTGGGGCTGGGCCCAGAACTCCTGGGTTCTGATCTCCGAGCTGACACCAGCTGGCAGTTGGGTGTGAGGAGCAGGGCAGGTTGGTGCCCCCCCTCCCCAGAGGGCACGGTTAGTCCTAATTAACTAGCTGTGCCTGGAAGGAACCTCCACCCCCACCCAGAGAGATGGCCTGAGTCCCACCAACTCGACATAACCATGAGGCGCTGAGGGTGGAAGCCGCCAGCCAAGCGGCCAGTCAAGGTTTCTGTCACGCCCCAATGTAGGGCTAGAGGGCGCAGGGAGTGATTGTGTGCCCCCCCTGCTGGGCCCCATCCAGCCCCCAGCGCCCCACTGGGACCAGCACTGAGAGCAGGGGAGAGCGCCCCTTGCTGAGCCCCCGGCCCCTCCCTGCTGCAGAGCGCCCCCTGGTGTCCCACTGGGGCCAGCGCTGACTGAGGGGAGAGCGCCACCTGCAGAGCCCCCTCCCTGCTGCACAGCGTCCCCTAGCACTGCACTGGGGTCAGTGCTGACTGAGGGGGAAGGGCGCTCCCGCTGAGCCCCTGCCCCACACCACCTGGATTTCCCTTGGCACCGGCCGGCTCTCAGCTTAGTTCTGCCTGTACCCGAAGTGTTTAGCCTGGCGGCTCAGCCTGAGGCAACACAGCTGCAGCTGTCCCCCTTCCAGCCCGCAGTTACTGGCTGGTTCCTGAGGTGGTGGTAGCAGGCCCCTAACTGTGGTGGCACCAGTGTCCCCAGCTAGGGGCACCGGCCCCACCCACTGGTGGGTGGCACGCTACTGTCCCGGCCAGGGTGGGCACTCACCAGAGCCGTGGTGGTATCTGTGGGCGAAGGCAGCAGGGTGCTGCTCCGCCCCGCCGGGCTCCATCCCCATGCTGGGCCCCAGGATGGCAAAGATGGTCTCCTCCTCCGCAGAGAAGGTCCCTTTGCTGGCAGCCGTGGCCCCGGTGCCCTGGGTGGAGTGGGGCACCCGCGCCAGCTTCTCCTTGGTGCGCCGTTTAAAGTCATTCCAGCGCTTCTGCACCTCCTGGCCTGTCCGCTTCCAGCTGGTGACGGCGTTGATCTTGGCAGCGATGCCCTCCCAGACGCGCCGGCGCTCGGCCACGGTCACCTGCCGGCTCTGGGCGCTGTACAGCTTGGCGTAGTGGGTGCGCACCTCCTGGATCAGGATCTGGTTCTCCTCATAGGAGAAGCGGGGTTTGCGCAGGCGGGTGATCTCCTCGGCATCCCCAGGCATGCCTGGCGCCGGCCCTAGCGCTGCCCAGCCCCCCCCCACGGAGCTGGCACCGCCTGGCACCCGTGAGGAGGGGCGGCTGGAGGGTCCCCGGAGGGTGCAGGTAACCACGCGAGCCGGGGGGAGGCAGGTACCACAGCAGTGCCAGAGGAAGGGGCACGGTGCCAGGCTGAGCCGTGCCCTGCAGATCTCAGAGCTCTAGGCTTTCAGGCCAGAAGGGACCAGCATGACCATCCAGTCTGAGCTTGTCCTCTCCGCCGGCCCCCCGCCCTGCCGGAGGGGCCTGGCTCCCTGTGCCTGCTCCAGCCCCAGCTGCAGCCCGGCGCCAGCCCTCCCCATCCCTCTTCCTCCGCCGCGGTCCCCTCCCATCCCGGCTCCGGGCATGCTCACTGCCGGGCTGCTCCCAGCAGGCCAAGGCGCACCACGGTTTCCGTAGCAACCTTGGCCGGTGCCTGGCCATGGTCCCTTCCCTCCCCCCAGCCATGCAGAACCCTTGAGTCTGGCAACCCCGGGGAGGGGGGGGCTGCCCATGAATTACCCCCCCCACCTGCTCCCCAGCCTCAAGTGGGTGGGTGGGGGTCTCCAAAGTGATCGAACACTTCAGCTATCCCCTCCCACGCACACCCATCTGTCTGTCTGTCTGTCTGTCCCCACGCACACCTATCCATCCGTCTGTCTGTCCCCATGCACATCTATCCATCCGTCTGTCCCCATACGCCCCGTCTGTCTGTCTGTCCCCATGCACACCTATCCATCCGTCTATCCCCATACACCTTTCTGTCTGTCCCCATGCATACTTATCTATCCATCTATCTCCATACACCCTGTCTGTCTGTCTGTGTATCTCCATACCCTGCCCCCCTTTGTCTCTGTCTGTCTGTTGGACCCTGGCATCTCCTCTGGGGGGGGGGGGGGGGGTCAGAGAAGGGCCAATCCTGGGGAGAAGGGGCAGGGAAGAAAGCTGGGTCTAGGGTTCCTTTTCGGATCCCCCGTTATCTCCCCACTGGGAAGGGGCTTGCCAGGCTGGCTTCCTGGAGGATGGGGCTGCAAGATTCAACTCCTTCCATTCCCCTCCCTGCGCCCAGGAGCAGTAGCTGGGTTCTCTCTCCACCCCAGAGAGGTGGGGACACGGAGCAACCAAGGGGTGTAGTGCTTACTCCAGCAGCCAATGGGGACAGAGGGCTTGATTCAAAGTGCTCTTCCTCTCCTGCTCCACACAGAGGCCTCTGCTGGGGTGGGGCTGGCTGGGCCCCTGGAGCTGTGGGACTGGGAGTCAGCACCCCATTGGGATGCCTGGGGCAGTTCCCCCTCCCATACTGTGCAGACTCAGGCAGTGTTGCTGCACTGATTACACCCAGGCAGCTCCCCCCCTCGCAGCGGGGGACTCAGGCGTCTGCAGACTCAGGCAGGCATCACACTCTGCATCAGTCACATTCAGGTCATGTTTTTGAGCTTTTTCCCCCAGCTCCTAGGGCCAGAAACATTTTTATTTTCAAAGCAAGCTGAGCTCCTGTTGTGATCCCGTGACTCCAGAGCTTGCGGTCCTTGGCCTGGGTCGGTGGCACCTGTGTCCCAAGTCTCAGGTTAGCTGTGTGTGGAGTGAGCCCCCACCTCTTTGATCTGCCCTGAGTGGGGGGATGGAAGTCCCCTATGTTTGGGGGCCTTTGGCCCTGCCCAGCAGCTGCCACTTGTAGGAGGTTGATAGTTCCCTACTGCTGCCAGCTGCAGTGTTGCTCCTTTATCTACGTGGTAGAAGCTGAGGGGGCCAAGTGCTGACCCCTGACTGATGACCCCAAGATCCTCCCTAACCCAGCGGATGGGACCCAAAGCCTGGAACTGACAAGGAACAACATATGAAACTGACCAACTGATCACCTTGTGAAGGTGGAAATTAATTAAAGAATTAGCATGGGAGGGAGGGGAAGCACCTCCAAGCAGCGAGTTATTAATAATAATGCTGCTGACTCTCGGCATGACTATAGTGACCGGGAGACCCAGTCACCAAGCAGGACCAAGTGTGCTAGGGGCCGGATAAGCACAGAACAAAAAATGATTATCAGCCCCTGGGGGCAGGAGGTATCACTTTGGTGTGTGTTTGTACAGCACCGGGCACAATAGGGCCTGGTCCAAGACAGAGGTGACTAGGTACTACCGTAATACTCCTAAAAACAATACAGTTGTATAGTGCCTAGCACAATGGGGCCTGGTCCAAGACTGAGGCGCTTATGCGCTACTGTAATACTCCTAAAAGCAATAAAAATGTAGTATCTGGCACAATGAGGGCCTGATCCAAGACTGATGTGCCTAGGTGCAACCATAATACTACTAATAGCCATACAAATGTACAGTGTCTGGCACAATGGGGCCTGGTTCATGACTGGGAAAGAACTACTCAGTGCGGCTGACAAAGGTCCAATGCGAGCCGGTGGCTGAAAATGAAGCTGGACAAAGTCAGTCTGGAATTTAGGCTGTTTTTAATAGTGAGGGGACCTGAGCTTCGGAGAAATGTCCCCAGGTTGAATGGATTTTCCGTCACTGGCTATTTTTAAATCGGAAGTGGATGTTTTCCTAAAAGCTCTGCTCTAGGGATTACTTTGGGGAAGGTCTCTGGCCTTTGGGTTTGTCTACACTTCAAATACTACACTGGCACTGCTGTACCGCTATAGTGCTTCAGTACAGACACCCCTACACCACCAGGTGGGGTTCTCCCACTGGCACAGGTAATCCACCTCCCCCACAGGGGTAACTAGGTTGGTGGAAGAATTATTCTGTCAACCTAGGGCTGTCTACACGGAGGGCTAGGTCGGTATAGCTACGTCTCTCAGGGGTGTGGATTTATCACACCTCCTCCAATGCCAGCGTAAATTCCCAGTGTATGCTCAGTCACAGAGACCCACGTCGGCCTTTCCCTGCCCTCCCTGGCTGCTGGTGGGGTCGGGGCACAGGGATCCAGGGTAGGTGCCCCCCTCCCTGGGGTTTCTTTCAGAGTCCGTTTCAGTGAGGGGCACAGATCCAGTCCAGCTCTTCTCCTTCTTGCCCTGCACCTTGAGCTCTAGCTCCTGAGGAATCTGGATCACCTTTGCCTCCCCTGAGCTTTCCCAGTGCTCCCCTAAGATGCTCAAAATGGTCCCTTCCAGCTTTGGATGCTCTGAACCTGGAAAAAATAGCAAGGAAAATTCAGCACTGGAACAACTGACCCAGGTTCCTGGTGGGTCTCCATCTTTGGCACTTTCAAATCAAGATTGGCTGTTTTTTCTCAAAGATCAGGGCAGGTCTCTGGCCTGGGTTATCCAGGGGATCAGGTCACAACTGTCCCTTCTGGCCTTGGAATCTAGGAGTCTAAGACCCGCCGGGATGGCAGCCCCGGGACACCCCAGAGCTCCCGGGCAGAGAGGAACTGAGCGACACTGGACAGATGCAATAGATTGGCAGGTCATCGGGATGGGCACTTGGCCATGCTGTGTGAGGGGCCCAGCGCCCGTAGGCACAGCGGAGAGCGGGGATGCAGGGTATCTTGCCTGACTCGCTGAGTGCTGGGGCTCAACCATGAGCTACCGCAAGCAGCTTTGACTCTGGTCAGGGGGGATTTCCAAGGCAAACCCTGAGGCTGCGGAACTGGTTTGCGTTTCCCAGGAAGCTGTGCCCCAGTGCAGTGCTGGGGGGCTGTGCTGGTGGGAGCGGGTGGGAGGGGCTGTCTCCTGGCGGTCAGTGCGGACCCCAATGCCCCAGCATAGCGCTGGGGGGCGCCCCCCACCCCATTCAGCTTTCCCCCAGGCGGTTACGAGAAGGCGGGGGGCTCCCTGCCCACCCGGTGCTCCAGGGTGAGACCCTGGGCAGTCAGGGCCTGATGCAGGGACACAAAGGGGCAGAGGGAGGGGCTCTGTGTCCCTGGAGCCGGGCGGTGGGGGAGGGGTGCGTGGAGTCCAGATGTGTGGGCCGTGGACAATAGCTGAGCGGGAAGGGACAGATGGGGCAGCACACACAATGCAGGGCCGTTTAGCATTCAGGAGCCGCGCTCGGCTGCCTCCCCTCCTCCCCCTGAGCTATTGAGCCCAGCCAAAGGCTGCGGCTATGCCTGGCGGGATGAAAGGGCCCATCTGCTCCCAGCTCCCCCTTGTTAGGCCCAGGCTGGGAGATCAGGGAGGCCCCCAGTGCATGGCGAGACTCAGCCCAGAGATCCACGCCAGCCCTTTTCTGCTCTCCGCGGGTGCTGGCTGCCCCAGACCCATTCCAGGGGGGCACAGGGATCCAGGGCAGGTGCGCCCCTCCCTGGCTTTCCCCAAGAGTCCCGTCCAGTGAGGGGCACAGATCCAGTCTGGCTCTTCTCCGCCTCGCCCTGGGCCCTCCACCCCGAGATCTATCCTCCGAAGACCTCGGGTCACCTTGGCCTCCCCTCAGCTTTCCCAGTGCTCCCGCGTCATTTCTGCAGGGCGGGGCCCTGGCGGCACGCTGGCAGCCGCAGGGTAGCACAGACCCAGCAGAAGGCTGGCTGGACTTGCCCCAGGTGACAGGGACTCATCAGCACTGGCCCCCCCAGCAAGAATGCTGGGAACTGGAGCGGGGAGCAAGGGCGGTTCCATAAATCCTCGCGTCTCCACCTGCTAAAGTAAAGGGCTCCCCCGGCTTTATTTAATGGTCACTTCTTGCTTCCTCATCTCGCTGCTGCTCTAACCATCAGCCACACTCCCTCTCCTTGCAGGGAATGGAGCCCAGGAGTCCTGATTCCCAACCTCCATGGTGCTAGCGCCACAGTTGGGGCTAGAATCAGGAGCCAGACGTCCCAGCCCTGCCACTCTAACCATCCGATCCATTCCCCTCCTCGAGCTGGGGAGAGAACCCAGGAGTCCTGGCTCCCCGCCCCAGCCGCTCTAACCGCTAGACCCCACTCACTCCACAGAGCCAAAAAGAGAACCCAGGAGTCCTTTGCCTAAAACCACAAAGCCACCCCAAAACACTTCTATATCTCACTACCCCCATACACACCTCGCTCTCCAGCCAACTGAGCCAGACACTCACAGGCTTCCCTGTGTGATTCCCCGACTGCCTCCTGCACCCTCCCTTCCAGCTCACCTTGGCCTGCAGAAGCTGCCTATGGCTGAGTCGACCGGCCTGGAGGGTGAGCGGCTACAACCAGAAATACTCCCGTGAGCGCGGGGGTGGATCTTGATGGAGTCACTGAGTTACTGCTGGCCTGTGGAAAACATCTCAGCACTGGAGCCAGCCGGAAGGGGCAGCCACGGGGCTCAGTGCGCCTTCCCCCACCTCCCAGGAGCCTGGGCCTGGCTGCCACCGTCCCACCCGCCAGGGGGAACACCTGCCAGTAGAGCCGCAGCCCAGCCTGATGTGAAACACTTGCAGAGCACAAGGGACCCCTACACATCTAGCTGCCCCTCTGTATAGCCCAGGCCATTCCATCCCTGCTTTCCTCCCCTTTGTATAGCCCAGGCCATTCCATCACCCCACCACCCATGTATAGCCCAGGACATTCCATCCATCCTGTCGCCCTCTGTATCGTCCAGGCCATTCCATCCCCCCACTGCCCATGTATAGCCCAGGCAATCCCAGCCTCCCTGTAGAACCCAGGCCATTCCATTGCTTCCCCCCCGTATAGCTCAGGCCATGCCATCCCCCCCCCAGCCCTCCTGTACTGAGCTAAAGCAGCTTCCAGCCAAGCTGGATTTGGAGCCGTCAAGAGATGGAGAAGCCACCACTTTCCCGGGCAGCTTGTGCCACTGGTTTGTCACCCTCATCATTACAAATCAGGCCTGTATTTCTATTTGGTCTTTGTCTGGGTTACATGCCTACTACTAGACGTCAGTTGAGCGTTGGGGTTTGGGAACCCTGGCCGAGCTCCCTGGAGGGCAGGGTGGTGGAGTGGTCACAGCTAGGGGGGAATGAAAGCCCATAGATGTGGAGCATGGAGTGTGAAATGCAGCAGCGGTGGGCCAATAAGCTGTGGGTCTGGGGTCTAGTCCCAACTGGGCCTCAAGTCACTTTGGGTCACTCTTTTGACAAGTTATTTGTAAAAAGGAGGGGGCAGCTCATCTTCTAGGGAGCCGGGGCCAGGGCTGCTGATAGCGATAGTGAAAGGCAACCCCCACTCAGTAGAGGTGAGATATGAGCTTCTCACTTGTTAGAGTTTCTGCCCTGCAGGCTAGGAGGGGTATCCAGGGCTAGCTTTGTTCTGGGGGGCAGCTGGAAACACGGTGTCACAAGCACGTAATGTGCCAGCATCACGATGACAGTGCCCCATCAGAGCGGAACAAATCACCTCGGGAGGTGCGGGAATCTCCTTCACTGGAGAATTTTAAGAACAGACCCCTGCCAGGGATGGTCTTACGTGGTCTGCCTTGAGTGCGGGGGACTGAACTAGATGACCCACTGAGGTCCCTTCCGGGCCTATACTTCTATGACTCTGTGATATATTAAAAAAAATGGAAGAAAACCGAAGTAAATGAAAAACTGAAGGGTCCGCTGCTGCGAACTGGCATCTTCCTAATTATTAATAATAATCTCAGCTAGCGCTTTTCATCAATAGCTTTCAAAGTGCTTTACAAGCATCATTATCCCCATTGCAAAGCTGGGGAAACTGAAGCACAGGTCAGGGAAGTGAATTGTCCAAGGTCACCCCCCAAGCCAGGCCAGCACTCTATCCACTAGACCACTGTCCTCCTCTCTCTACACTGGTTCCCCGTAGAGGGGTCATGGGGCAGGGCCTGGGTATGGAGAAGAGCTGAAAGCGCTGGGGTGAGCCAGCTCTGCTCCTCTGGCCCAGTGGGACTCTCCACTGTCAAAGTGAAGCTTGTCTGTGTGGGAGCAGAGCGTCCTCAGGGGCCGGTCCCAGCCCATGGCATGAATTCCCCTAGGAGCTAAGAACCATCCCAGACCCCCACCTCTTGTTCCCAGGCATGCTCCTTCCACTGGCCTCCTCTGATATCCACACAGTGCAGTGTGTACATCTAAACCCAAGTACCCTAGCAAAACAACCCACTCCACAACACGCACAATTCTGCCCCTGGGATGGGAACAAACCCCCCAGGGCAGATGTCAGTCACATTGCTGACATTAATGATCTGGAGGATGGGGTAGATTGCACCCTCAGCAAGTTTGCAGATGACACTAAGCTGGGGGAGTGGTAGATACACTCACTGGAGGGCAGGGATAGGATACAGAGTGACCTAGACAAATTGGAGGATTGGGCCAAAAGAAATCTGATGAGGTTCAACAAGGACACGTGCAGAGTCCTGCACTTAGGACAGAAGAATCCCATGCACAGCTACAGACTGGGGACCGACTAGCTAGGCAGCAGTTCTGCAGAAAAGGACCTGGGGGTTACAGTGGACAAGAAGCTGGATATGAGTCAGCAGTGTGCCCTGGTTGCCAAGAAGACTAATAGCATATTGGGCTGCATTAGTAGGACCATTGCCAGCAGATCGAGGGAAGTGATTATTCCCCTCTATTCGGCACTAGTGAGGCCATATTTGGAGTATTGTGTCCAGATTTGGGGCATCCACTACAGGAAGGATGTGGACAAACTGGAAAGAGTCCAGCAGAGGGCAATGAAAATGATTAGGGGCTGGAGCACATGGCTTATGATCAGAGGCTGAGGGAACTAGGCTTGTTTAGTCTGCAAAAGAGAAGAATGAGGGGGTATTTGATAGCAGCCTTTAACTACCTGAAAGGGGGTTCCAGGGAGGATGGAGCTCGGCTGTTCTCAGTGGTGGCAGATGACAGAACTAGGAGCAATGGTCCCAAGTTGCAGTGGGGAAGGTCTAGGTTGGATATTAGGAAAAGCTTTTTCCCTAGGAGGGTGGTGAAGCACTGAAATGGGTTACCTAGGGAGGTGGTGGAATCTCCATCCTTAGAGGTTTTTAAGGCCCAGTTTGACAAAGTACTGGCTGAAAGGATTAGTTGGGGTTGGTCCTACTTTGAGTAGGGGTTGGAGTAGATGACCTCCTGAGGTCCCTTCCAACCCTCATCTTCTATGATTGCTCAGGGCATGACAGGGAGGCGCCCAGATGCTAGGATGATGGGGGATGCATAAGAACCTGGGAGAGCATGAAAGAAATTTAAGATAAAATTTAAGATTTTGCAAGAAAAATACAACAACCAGCCCCTGATTTATGAAGCCTCCTAGACAGCATTTGCTGGAGCGTTTTGCCTGCCGGTTGGGATTGCTATACCTAGAGTGGCAGGCATCTAATGCTGGGGTATCCCAGTGTAAAATGGACAAGAAATAGGAAGTGCCACTGACCAGCAAGCAGGTGCAGAGATGCTGCAATGTCTTGCTGATTCTCCTTTTAGTTACCAGTTCCGCCAGTGACTCCAGTAGAGTTACTCCAGATTCACACCTGGGTCAGTGAGAGGGGTAGCAGCCTCATTGTCTCCAACGAGGTTACTCTGCATTTACACCAGGTTGAATGAGAAGGCTCCAGTGGAGTTACTCCTGATTTATGCCGGGAGAGTGAGAGGAAACATGGAGGGCCAGGGCGGGGTTGACGGAAAACGGCTTTTCTGACCAAATGGAAATCTTCATTAATCACGTTTGGTTTTGCCAGAAATTTTTGATTTCTCGTCAAGAACTGAAAATATTGCAATGGCCCCGCCAGCCCTGCCACCAGCGGCCCACCTCCATGACACCAAGAGGTGTGTTCTGCCTGTCGTTTTACCCACCCTGGCTAGTCCAGGACTCCTACACCTTGCCCTACCATTGCAGGGAATCCAAGGCCATATTGGAGCCAATGGGACCACCCACTTGTCTGAAAGTGTTTCCTAAATCAAGCCCCAAACAGACACTAACAATACCTGAGATCGTTAAAAGGGAAAATCTACTAAAATCCAGTTCACTTCTCACAGTTAACACCCTTCATTTCCCTTTTCTTCTTTAGCATATCCTTGTTAACACCCATGAACTTTCCATACTAGTGTTTCATTCATACCCTCCTCTGTCACCTATAAAGGACCTATGCGTGTCCAGGTACTAACTTGATGACAGAGATACCAACCTTGCTTTCTAAAATCTACCAGACCATGCTGTGAAGCTGTTTGTCATTTTTTTCTCAGTGAAAGGGTTTCCCCATATTTTATTTCACCAGCCTATTGGTGTTGGAGAATCAGGACCATTCCAAAAGTGAGTTAACATACATCTGGCTACTAGCAGTGCTTGATCAGTTAGGCCTTTCCCATGTCAACAGCGTGTTTATGATCCGTTTCACCTACAGGGTCCTTATTACTGCAGGGCATGGGTGTCGGGCACTCCCAGGGATGGGTGTCCACACTTTTGGGGATGGGTGTCGGGCACTCCCGAGGATGGGTGTTGGGTACTCACAGGGATGGGCATCACACACTCCAGGGGATGGGTGTCGGGCACTGCTGGGGATGGGTATCCTCACTCCCGGGGGTGGGTGACGACCAGTCCACGGGATGGATATCAGGCATTCCCGGGAATGGGTGTCTTTACTCCCAGGGAGGTGTCCTCACTCTCAGAGTTGGGTGTCAGTTACTCCGAGGGATGGGTGTCGGGAACTCCCAGGGATGAGTGTTGGACACTCCCAGGGCTGGGTGTCAGGCATTCCTGGGGTTGGATGTCCTCTCTCCCAGGGATGGGTGTTGGGCACTCCAGGGGATGTGCATCCTCACTCCTGAGGATGGGTGTCAGGAACTGCAGGGGATGGGTGTCCTCAGTTTTAAGACATTGCTTTTCGCTGTTTTGGTTTGGTTTTTGTTTTTAAATCATAGAAATATTTTCTGCTAGGTCAAGATTCTATTAACAACATCAAAATATTTGGTGGCATGAAAGTTATCGAAACCCTCAATGTAGAGGAAGAACTACGCGAGGCATTGGATAGATAGATGGATAGATAGATCGATAGAAGAACTGTGTAATCTTGAAACATTGTCTCTCTCATCAACAGGTGTTGGTCCAATAAAAGATATTACCTCCTCCACCTCTCTAATATCCGGGGACCAAAATGGCTACAACAACATTGCAGAGATAGAGGAGGTGGAAAGAGGTGTATGAGGATGGATGGATAGGGATGTATGGTGATAGATAGATTGGGGTGTATAGAGAACGCATAGATGGACTGGGATGTTTTTGGTGGATAGATAGAATGGGGTGTATGAGGATGGATGGGTTGGGATGGGTGGCTGTTTGGGGTGTATATACGGGTGAGTTGGGCTGTATATGAGGGTGGGTGGGAAGGGGTGTACATAGGGATTGGTGGATGGTTGGGGTGCATATAGAGGTAGGTGGGTTGGGGTGTATTTTGGGGGAGCTGGGGTGCACATAGGGCTGGTGCATATTTTGGAGTAGGCTGGGGTGTATTTAGGGCTGGGTGGATGGTTGGGGTGATATTTTGTAGGTGGGTTGAGGTGTATTTTGGGGGTGGGTTGGGGTGTATTTTGGGGAAGATCAGGGTGTATTTTGTGGTGTATATGGGGTGGGTGGATGGCTGGGGTGTATATAGGCATAGGTGTATGGGGTGTATGGGGTGTATTTTGGGGAGAGTTGGGGTGTATTTTGGGGTGGGATGGGGTGTATATAGGGGTAGGTAGATTGGGGTCAGAGCTGTCCCTAGGGTACAGTGAATCAGAGTGACCGCCTGGGTCCTGCGCTTTGGGAGGACCTGAGCTTTGGGGGTCCCCATGCTTTGTGCCAGGACCGGTCGGGAAGTGAGCAGTTGCTGCCATGTAGGCTACAGCTGCCCTTCATCTTCACTGTAACTAGATTTCACCTGTATAAAAATGTTAAGGGTTCATACACAGTGTGATTTGCCCTGGGCCCCACATCCCACTAGGGACAGCCTTGGTTGGGGGTGTATTTTGGAGTGGATTGGGGTGTATATGGGGTAGGTGGGGATGCATTTAGGGGTAGATTGGGGTGTATTTAGAGCTGGGTGGATGGTTGGAGTGCATATAGGGTAGGTGGGTTGGGATGTATTTTGGGGGAGCTGGGGTGCATATAGGGCTGGTGTATATTTTGGGGTGGGTTGGGATGTATTACGGCTGGGTGGGGTGCATAGAGGGGTAGGTGGGTTGAGGTGTATTTTGGGAGTTGGTTGGGGTGTATTTTGGGGAAGATCAGGGTATATTCTGAGGTGTATACAGGGATGGGTGGATGGCTGAGGTGTATGTAGGGTAGGTGTGTTGATCTATTTTTGGGGTGGGTGGTTGGTTGGGGTGTAGATGGGGTAGTGGGTCAGGGTGTATTTTGGGGAGGGTTTGGCTGTTTTTTGGGGTGGGTGGTTGGTTGGGGTGTAGATGGGGTAGTGGGTCGGGGTGTGTTTTGGGGAGGGTTTGGCTGTTTTTTGGGGTGGTTGATTGGGGTGTAGATGGGGGTAGTGGGTCGGGGTGTATTTTGGGGAGAGCTGGGGTGTATTTAAGGGTACAGGGGGGTTGATGCCAGGCAGGGAGGAGAGAGGGATGTTTCGGGGCAGAGAGATGACAGCTGCCCACGCCCCAATATCCTATGCTCTTGCCCCCTGTCCCAGCCCAGCCCGGCCTGGCCCCCCCGACACTCCCCTCCGGCCCCCAGCCGCCTGCCCCAGCTCTGCGGCGCCCCGGACGGGCAGGGACTGTCCCGGCTCGGCCCCTCCGCAGCTGGGCCCGGCTGGCAGCCAATCGGCGGGGCGGGGCGGGGCGGGGGCGTCTCTCCGACGTCAGGCTGGGCTCGGCCGAGCCGAGCCGGCAGCTGGGGCGAGGATGCTGCGCTGGGGACCGGCGGCCGCGCTCTCCGCCTCCGGCTGCAGCGATCGGGAGGGATTTTAGCCCTTCGCATGTGCCCGCGGCCAGCCCCTTCGGCCCAGTCCCCTCCTGAGCTGCTCAACCCCTCCCCCGCCTTTCCCCCCGCCTGTCCCCGGGGGGCTGCCCCGTGAGCCCTCCTGCCTGGGGGAGCGGAGGGTCCTTTGCTCTCTTCCCCGCCGTCTCCATCCTTCCCGGCGCCCTTTGTGCTGTTCCTGCCCAGGCCCCCGCCGCCCACCTTGCAGGCCGGCCTTCCCTCGGGGAGGGGGCGGGAGGGAAGCGGGGGGACCCGGTGCCACCGCTCGTGAGCCCGCCGGCTGGAGCTGCCTCCTTTGTGCACTGCATCAGGAGACTCCTCCCCCCGTGCCCCCTCTGCCCCCCGGGACCCCCTTCTGCCCCCACCCCGTATCCCCCCTTCTGCCCCCCTGGGTCCCCTTCTGCCCCCGCCCTGTGTTCCCCCTTCTGCCCCCCGTTCACCCCCATACATCCCTCCTTTAGCCCCCCCATCCGTGCATCCCCCTCCCCCTCTCTTCTCTACTCCCCCCCCCGCCTGTGCATCCTCCCTCTTCCTCCTCCTCCTGCTGGCGAGCCGGCCGGACCCGGGTTCTCGACTCCGAGCAGGGAGATTTGTCTGAGGATGAAGATGATGGCAGGCGGCTCGGTGCACCAGAACGGCATCTTCTCCGCCTCCCACCAGCAGCCCCAGCAGCCGCCGCCCCCCCACATGGAATCGGACCCCCCCGACTCCAGGAAGAGGCCCCTGGAGACCCCCACCGAGGCCATCAGCACCAAGCGCAGCAACACGGGAGGTGAGCGGCCGGGGGGGGGGGGGGCGAAAGGGGGGTCTGCACCGCCCCACTTCCCACTGCGGAGCCCCCACCAGTGCTACCACAGCAGATTTGCAGCCGGGGGAGTTCTCCATCCCCCCAGCACCCCAACCTGCCCCCTACTGCTCCTTCCCCACCCCAAGGACAGGAGTTGCCTGCTTCTCTCCCCCCAACGTAATCTATCCCCCAACTGTCCCTCCGACCCGCCCACCTGGAGAGGGGGATTCCCACCCATCATCCTGCCCCCCGGGGATGTTGATACCTCCATCCTGCCCCCACCCAAGATGGGGATCCCACCCTCCATCCTGCGCCCGCGGGGATGGAGATTCCCCCCCATCCTGCCCCTCCACCCCATAGATGGAGATGTCCCTCTAGCATTTAAACCCTAATGCTCTGATTCCCCACCTGGAGCTGAGGCCCCTCTGGCCCCCTCCAATCCTAGCGTTAAAAATAATAATGCGGTTGCCCTGAAATGCTGGGTACAGGCAGAATCTGCAGCCTCCAAGCCAGGGGGAGAGATGTGGAATCCCACCCCTCCCCCCCCAAAAAAAATTGCAACAGACATATCTATCTCCAGCTGCAGTGTCAAAATGGAGGCGAAAATAACTGTCCATTTGATAGCGACTTGGTGGGGGAAGATGGGAGGGGGTCACACACACACACACACACAGGCAAAGCTGTCAGATCTCCCCAGCCTTTGCTGGAGGATGTGAAGGGGGCAGAGGGCAGGAAGGAAGCAGCATGGATGCTGGCAGCTGGGGTATTTGAAAGACACTGCGTGCGTGGGGGGGTGGAGAGGGAAGGATGGGCAAACAATACGTGTCCATCGAGAACATCGCTCTTTGGAAAGGGCCAAGGTGCCGGAGCTTTCGCTCTTCCCCCACCAGGGACACCGTGCAAACAGCAAGTGCCCCGCCGGGGAGCTGCAATTTAGCTCGCCACTAGCCCAACCCAAATAGCCCTTTCTCCAAAGCCACCCCGAGCAGGGCTCTTTCGAACATGTTTTCCAAAGCGAAGGAGGAAACTCTCGGGGTTTCTTTTGAAACCCGCTGCACTGGGCGAAGGATGGTGCTGAAATTTCAGGCCCTGCCAGCCTGAGTCGAAACCGAGGGTAATGTCGCTTGCCAGCATTGGGCCAGCACCAGATCCTTTAGATAATTGAGGTGTCTTTGTTGCATGGGATGGGGCAGGTCTTCGTGCGTGTGTGTGTGCGTGCGTGTGTGTCCATCTGTCTGTCTGTGTGTGATCACATCCACGCACACCCACCATAACCCTCATGATGTAATTAACATTTAGAGCTGTTTGCATTTGGCCTCTTGGCAGGGAGCGATAAATATTGCATCTGAACGCAGATTCCTCTAGGGACTCGGCCCGGCGTATTATCATCGCTGTACTGATGGGGCTAATGTGCTGGCAGGGAGGAGATTTCCCAAAGAGGGGCGTGAATTCTAGAGATAAAAGAACAGACACCAGGGTAAAAGAACTGGGGCATCTTGGCTCTGTGGGATGGGCTGGAATGACTGGAGGAGGAGGAAAACGAGACTTTAAGGAATGATCTGAGCTGTTCCCCGGATATTTGGCTGTTGGTTTTTCAGTCCATTTTGGGCTGGTTGCTCTGTTCTTTAGCCGAGGATGGATGTGGGGGGGTCGCATTGATCATGATGGTGCTGAGGGGAGGGAGGGGGGGCTCTTTGGGGATCTGTGATTGGGGGACGTGATGGAGAGAAGGGTGGGATTGTTAGAATCTGGCCTGCGTTGCCAAAAAGACACGGGTTGCCGGGGCAATGCGCAAGAGCGGAGGAGGGGGAGGGATCCCAGCCACGCAGCCAGGGTTAGCTCCCGCGTCAAGCCAGCTGGGATGGGGGTTGCAAGGACAGGTGGAGAGTCCTGGCTCTGAGTGGAAGATGGAGCTGGGAGAGCGGAAATTGGGGGAGGGAGGGTTTGGTATTGTAGAGCCTCGGCCTATTTGGGGAGAGGGCCCCTGCAAACTCAGCCGCTGTGGGGAGAGGGCCCCCCCTCAAAACCAAGTTCCGTTGTAGCTGAACCCCTCGAAGCTCCTGGGTGGCTCTTGGCCCTGGCTGCTGCCAGGCCGGGGGATGGGGAATCAGGATGCCTTCTCGCCCATGGGTCTTCGCTTCCGCAGGGTGGGCGGGGAAGCCATCTTTGCATGATGGGGAAGGGATATTGGCCTGGTTTGCAGTAAGGACATCATCTTGGGGGGCCAGGGCTGATAACAGGACCACAGCCAAAGGCAGGGCAATAAGCAAAGTAGGAGCAGGACCCTGGAGCCAGGATGAAGCAAGGATCCCACAGGCCAGCTGCTGCCCCAGAGGCCAGGAGCATTGGCCTCCTGCCACCCCTGGTGCTAAGGGATTAGCCAGGGCTCCTGGTTCCCATCCCCCAGAGCTAAGACCACTCGGCCGACAGAACAATTGTGGCAGCCTTGAACTTGGATCCATCCAGACTGACTGGGAGGTCCATGTGGCACAGCTGGGCTGGGAGCCAGGGCACAGGAATAGGGGGCTAGGAGCCTGGGGGGATGGGCCTGGTAGCCTGGTGGGGGGCAGCGGCTGGAAACTCAGGGGGGCAGAGTTCCCCCTGGAATGACCAGGATGTTCACCCACCTTGTTGGAAAATCCCTTCCTGACCAGAGGGGGTCCCCCTCAAATTAATTCTGGCTCAGGGATGGTCCCTTGCCTCTCGCCTGCCCCCCAGAGAGGCTCCAGGCATCTCACCGGAGGAGGTAACAGCTAGCTGGCAGCGTAGCGCTTGAGCTGGGATTTTATGGGGGGCAGCCGGCGGGAAGGATGGACGGACTGAGATGTCTGGTTTAGCAATCCGAGATCTGGGGAGAGGGAGCGTATGGCAATCAAAAGGGGCTACTATCAGACCTGCTGGGTACTGGTCCCTGTCCCCATCTTTGGGAACATCTGTGGCAGGGGTGCCAGGGGCTGGGGGACTCCAGTGGACCCAAACCTAACCTACTTACCACCCCCTTCCCTGAGCGGTGCCTGCATGAACCATTCCTTAAAGGAGCAAAATGCTGGGACTGGCAATGAAGAATCTGTGTTTCCAGCCCAGAGACCCCACAACAACAAATTGGAGCTCACAGGTGACTCTCCAATAATAAACTGAGGCTCACAAGACACCCCTAAGTTAACAAGCTGACAAGCAACCCTACCATAACAAACCATTGTGCCCAAACCAGAGCTTGGGAGCTAAACCAGAGGTTATGTGTCACCCTACAATAACAAACCAGTGTTTTCAGAATTTAGGAGCGACCCCGTGATAATAAATTGGAGCTCAGGGGTGATCCTACAATAACAAACCTGTGGGCGCGCCCCAGGAACACTACAATAATAAATCAGAGCTCGCCACTACAATGGAGGGGATAAAAGCCCTACTACTGCTGCAGTTAGTAGCGGAGAGTCCTCGTAAGGACAGACCCTGGGGCAGGAAGCAGAGCGTCATTTCTGTTGAAGGCCGTGGGAGGTGGGATGCAGGTCAGCTGACAGATGTACTGTCTGTGTGTCTTGCATAAAGCCAGGGACTGGTTACTAGGGGTTTTCGAAAGGAGCGCTCCTGAGTGACCCTACAATAACACACCGGTATCCAGGAGAGACTCTACAATTATAAACAGTGTGCATATGGAAAGGGACCATCGGACGTCAGTCTGAAAATGGATTTTGGGAATGGGATCGCAGGGGTCTGTGAGTTGGGATGGTGGGGCAGTGGCAAAACTGGGTGTGGGGAGCCCAGGGCTGGGGTAACAGGGGGCTGTGGGTCGGCATTGAAGGGCACCAGCAGAGCTGGGGCGGGAGTGACCTGGTGCTGCAGGTCAGGACTGAGACAGAAGCTTCCAGGGAATCATTATAAATGATCAGCTCCAAGGCAAACATTCCTTTAGCGCCTCGCAGCTGACACCGCAGGCACCTGAGGAGCTGGGGTTGGGGAGGTGATGGGGGCACCGGCCCCTCATGGGCATCTGTGCTGCTGGGCATGGGAACCCCCAGAGCCTGGTCTCCATCTGGGCAGGGACGTGGGGTTGAGTGATATAAATGCCGCGTTGGTGAAAGAAGTGGAGAGACACGAGAGCTCCCTCACCAGGGCAGGCTGGCTATTCACCTGCTGTGCCGGTGCCCCTCAGTCCTGACCTGCGGCCCCCTGCTAGCCCAGCGCTGCCCCCCCAGCTCTGCCGGTGCCCCTCAGTCCTGACCTGCGGCCCCCTGCTAGCCCAGCGCTGCCCCCCAGCTCTGCCGGTGCCCCTCAGTCCTGACCTGCAGCCCCCTGCTAGCCCAGCGCTGCCCCGCACCCATCCCAGCAGTGCCAGCGCCCATCAGTCCCAACTCACAGCCCCCTGCAAGCCCAGCCCTGAGTTTCTCCTATGCAGACCCTACCAGTCACCCTGAGGGGTGCTAAGCTGACAGCTGAGAATGGCAAATTCATTTCATTTGTGACTCTGCCTGGCATCTAGAGATGACTGGTCGATGCCGAGCCCTCAGACCCTGCACCCCTGGTCTGTTCTCTTCACCAGGGTCCCCAGCTCTGGGGAGGAACTGGGTGGAAGTCAGGATGGCTGGGTCTGTCAGTCTGTCCCAGTAGATAGCAGGGAGTGAGGAGGATCCTCAGGTGAAGATTTGTGGGGCCCTGATCTCTGTCACTGTGTGTCTGGGCAGCGCCCGGTGCGATGGGGTCCTGATCTCTAGGTTCTATTGTAATGGATCGAATTAATAATGAGCAGGAACCGCAGCCCACTGCCCCACATACGGATGCACTTTCCTCATGTGAGTGGAATGTGGGACCTTTGCTTACGACAAATTGAGAGGGGCTGAAAACTCTTAGGGTGGGAGGCAACCTGCACAGCGGCAGGGAATGGGAATAGGACCCTGGAGTTCTGACCTGAAAGTTGTTTCGCGGGATGTCCCTCGCTCACCCAGCAGGGTGCGGGCCCATACTTTCGGGGACATTAGCCCTGATCTGTCACCCCCGCCTCTAGGACTACGCACTGCCTTTCTTAAGGCCTCAGTGCTGAGTGTGGTTCTGAGGCCCTCCCACTGACTGGGCTGGTGTCTGTGCTTTCCATGGGGTCCCAACAATACTGACTTAGGATCCCTGACCCACCATGGCAGAACCCCGATCAGGAGGCCCCAAAGTCCTGGGAGGGATTCAGGTTCAAGTCTCCCAGCGATCAGGAACACAGAGTGGGGACCTGGCGGGGGTCTGGTCTGTGGTCAGGTCTGTAGCAGATGCTGATGCTTTGGGAGGATCAGCTTGGAATCCATTGCCTCCTGTAATGACTTAACTGGCTTAATCAACCCCAGAGGTGCCTCTTTAAGTGGATTTGGGCTGAGAAGCCTCCTTGTCAAGCCTGCTCCAAGGCAGCTCAGGGAGGCTGGAGCTGGAGACATGCCAGCATCTTAGGGTGGGGCATACACCCTGTTGGGAGATGGGCAACGTTGGTCTGCATCTGCTCCCGCCATGGGCACTGGAGTCCCAGCTCTGAGTGGCTTCCTGGACGGGGCTGATGTGAAGCAGCATGGGCCCTGCAGGTGGCTGGGAGATGGACAATCGCAGCCCTGGGGGCATCTGGGGCTCGGTAGAAGGGCTACGCCATTCTCCTGCTGCTTCCAAGTAGCAGAACTAGGAGGCACCGACCATATGAAGGGGAAAAATAGGGGTGACATCACAATAGGGGTTTACTATAGACCTCCAGATAAGGAAGAGGGGGTGGCTGTGGTGATTGTAGAACAAAGGACAGAAATATCCAATACACAAGACCAGGTGGTACGGGGGACTTTAACTACCCAGACATTTGCTGGGGAAGTCACGCTACAAAACTCAAACTCTCCAATAAATTTCTGGAGTGTAGTGGGGACAGCTTCTTGTTTCAGAAAGTGGAGTGCATCTATTTTGGACTGGATTCTGACCAACGGGGAGGAACTGGTAGCAAATCTGAAGCGTGGGTGAAAGTGACCATGAAACGAGAGATTTCATGATTCTAAGGAAGGCAGGGCAGGGAGTGAGAGTGGCAGAATAAGGACAATAAACTTCACAAAAGCAGACCTTAACCAGCACCGAGAACTGGTAGGTGAGATCCCTTGGGAAGTAAATCTAAGGGATAAAGGATTTCAGACGAGATGGCAGTTTCTCAAGGAGACAATATTAAAGGCACAACTGCCAACTACAGCTCTGTGAAGGGAAGATAGGAAGAACAGTAAGAAGCCAATATGGCTCTATCGGGAGTGCTTTAATGACCTGAAAATCAAAAAGGAAACCTACAAAAGGTGGGATTGCTAAGGATGAGTACGAAAGAATAGCACAAGCATGTGGGATAAAATCAGAAAGGCTGAGGTACAAAATGAGTTACACCTAGCAAGGGACGTAAGAGGCACGAAGAGGAAGTTCTTTAAATACATGAGGAGCAAGAGAAAGATGAAGGAAAGTGCAGGTCCTCTACTTAGAGAAGAAGGAGAGCTAGTATCTGATGACTGGTGGATGATGATGATGATGATGGGTGAGGTGTTTAATGCCTATTTTGCTTCCGTGTTCACTAAAAAGGTTAATCATGACCAGATACTCAACACAATTAATAAACCAATAGGGGGGAAGGTACACAAGTCAAAACAGGGAAAGAACAGGTTAAATAATATTTAGCTAAGTTAGATGTATTCAAGCTGGCAGGGCCTGATGAAATTCATCCTTGGGTAATTAAAGAACTAGCTGAAGCAATCTCAGAACTGTTGGCAATTATCTTAGAGAACTCCTGGAGGACGGGTGAGGTCCCAGAGGACGGGAGAAGGGCAAACATAGCACCTATCTTTAAAAAGGGGAACAAAGAGGATCCGGGGAATTATAGACCAATCAGTCTAGCTCTGAAAGATACTGGAACCAATTATTAAACAATAAGTTTGTTCAAACCCGGAGGATAATAGGGTAAGAAGGCACAGCCAGCATGGATTTGTCAAGAACAGATCATGCCAAACAAATCTAATTTTCTTCTTTGGCAGGGTTACTGGCCTAGCGGATGGGGGAAGAAATAGATGTGATATAGCTTGGTTGAATAAGGCTTTTGACACACTTCCTTCATGGCTTTCTCATAAGCAAACTAGGTCTAGATGAAATGACTATAAGGCGGGTGCATAACCGGTTGACGGATCATAGTTCGCTTCCAAACTGGGAAGGTGTATCTAATGGGGTTCCACAGGTATCTGTCCTGGGTCTGGTCTGGTACTAGTCAATATTTTCCTTACTGACTTGGATAATGGCATGATGAGGATGCTTATAAAATTTGCAATTGGCACCGAGCTGGGAGAGGTTGCAAGCACTTTGGAAGACAGGATTAGAATTCAAAATAATCTTGACAAATTGGAGAATTGGTCTGAAATGAACAACATGAAATTCAATCCAGACACATGCAAAGTACTTCACTTGGGAAGGAAAAATCAAATGCACAAATACAATTTGGGGAATAACTGGCTAGGGGACAGTATTGCTGGAAAGGTGCTGGGGTGATATGAGCCAACGATGTGATGCATCTGTGAAAAAGGTTAATATCATTCTGGGTGTATTAACAGGAGTGTCATATGTCAGACATGGGAGATAATTGTCCCGCCCTCCTCAGCACTGGTGAGGGCTCAGCTGCAGTACTGGATCCAGTTCTGGGTACTGCACTTCAGGTAAGATGTGGACAAATTGGAGAGAGTCCAGAGGAGAGCTAGGGCCAGGAGACCCTGGCAACAAAATGAGTGACCGGGCAACAAAATGGCAGATGAAATTCAATGTTGAGAAATGCAACGTAATGCCCATTGGACAACATCATCCGAACTATACATACAAATGATGGGGACTAAATTAGCTGTTACCACCCAAGAAAGAGATCTTGGAGTCATTGTGGATAGTTCTCTGAAAACATCCAGCAGCAGTCAAAAAAGCTAACAGACTGTTAGGAACCATTAGGAAAGGGATAGATGATAAGATAGAAAATATCATAATGCCACTAGATAAATTCATGATGTGCCCACACCTTGAATACTGCCTGCAGATCTGGGCACCCCATCACAAAAAATATATATGAGAATTGGAAAAGGTGCAGAAAAGGGCAACAAAAATTATTAGGGGGCTGGAACGGCTTCCATTTGAGGAGAGATTAAAAAGCCTGAGTCTGTTCAGCTTGGAAGAGAGATGATTAAGGGGGGATATGACAGAGGACTGTAAAATCCTGGCTGGTGTGGAGAGAGTGAAAAAAAAAAAGTGTTATTTACCCCTTCACATAACACGAGAGCCAGGGGTCACCCGATGAAATTCACAGACAGCAGGTTTAAAACAAACACAAGGCAGTAATTCTTCACCCAGCGCACAGTCAGCGTGGGGAACTCTTAGCCAGGGGATGTTGTGAAGGCCAAAACTGTAACAGGGTCCAAAAAGGAACGAGCTAAGTTCCTGGAGGACAGGTCCATCAAAGGCTGTTAGCTAGGATAGTCAGGGATGCAGCCCCCGCTCTGGGTATCCCTAAGCCTCTGACTGTCAGAAGCTGGGGCTGGAGGACGGGATGGATCGTGCAATAATTGCCCTGTTCCGTTCATTCCCTCTGAAGCACCTGACACCGGCCACTGTCAGAAGATAGGACACTGGGCTACGTGGCCCATTGGTCTGACCCACTATGGCCAACCTTATGTTCTAACTGGAGGCTCAGTGGGGCTAAGAGAACAACAGAGCTTTGACCTACCAGCTTGCAGCATGTGTCTCTGTCCATCTCTGTGTCCATCAGTCCTTCCCTCCCTCTATCTGTGGAGCTCCCTGCCACTGGATGCAGTTGGGGATAGGAGTGCGGCAGGATTCCAGATGTTGGTCTGGGTAATGGGAACAGTCCGAGTTTGGTTAATTGGGGAAAAGCCCATCCCTCTTCCTGGGGCATGAGCCCTGACCTGTATCTGACAGGGTTCAGGGTATCTCACAATTGCCCACTAGCTGCAGGTGGTGGCCACTGTGGGTGACAGGACGCCAAGCTAGATGGGCCTATGGCAGGCCATTGATTCCTGTACTCCCTGACAGTCCATTTTGGGTTTCAGTGGTTGTACTGGCGTGGCCGATGCCCAGGATCGCCACTGCTCCTGTAGCAGGCGCCCCACCACGCACTCACTGTGGTGGATGAGGCCTTGAATGAGCTTTGGGCCTGGATAGCCCAGACTTTAGCTGGAGTGTGGGCCTCATCTCCAAAGAGATGTCATGGTAGGCCACATGGCCGCGCCTCACCTGCCCTCCCATTGGTGGCCTCGTGGCAATATCCACTGTCCCGTTGGTGGATCTTATGGCCACATCTCCCCTCCCATGAGTTGTGGAGCGATTCCCTTACCTGAAGTGGCAGAGGGCCGTGTTGTGGCCCCCAAATTCGAAGCCTGCTGACGACTCGGAGGGGGAGAGGGGTCATTGTGCTAGCCTGGAATAGTAACGAGGAAATTATTTAATGTGTAGCTGGGATGATGGGTGTGGAGTTGGCACCATGGAAGCAGCCCACTCTGCCCAGGCCATCAGGTCTGGAAGCTGGGAGGATGCCCAGGCGGACCTGGGGGACAATGGCAGTCCTAGCTGTGTCGTGGGGCTGATGGGCCTCGTTAATGAGGAGTGCACCAGGCCGGCCACTCGGGGACTTTCCATTGTCCTAGGCCTCAAAGCTGAGCAGGGCCAAGCCCGGGACAGTGCTAGTCAATTGGATTGCACGGGCAGATGGCGACATCCTGACTGGGTCCCCAGTAGCCAATAATAGAGTTATGTGAAGTCAAGTAGCAAAATATGCAGATCTCTGCATTGTGATTGGCTCATCAGATGTCTTGTATAAAAATATACACACACAATGTACGCACAATATATCACACTCAATACACAGGTATACAATCACATGCAATGTACTCTCAGTATACACACCCTGCCCACACAATACACACAATCAAAACACACGTATACGATCACATGCAATATACACTCACCACCCACACACTCAGTACGCACACGCACACTCACTCAATACATATGCACACTCGTGCACTGAATACCCACATAGGCTGCAATTTCCCTTGAACTAGGAGAGTAACCCCACTACAGTGAATATGAATTGGAAGTTCAAATCCCTATGCTGCTTTGCAGAATTTGAATGCTAGATGCCAGGTGGCCTGCACCGGCTGTGTGTGGATGGGTTGTGGTCTGTGTTATAACTGACAATGGCAGAGTGGCTGGAGCTGAAGCGAAGGAAATTCAGACTGGAAATAAGATGCATCCTTTTTCCAGGGAGGGGAATTAACTATTGTAACAGCAGAACCAGGAACAGGGCGATTTCTCCATTGCTTGGAAGCTGGGTGTCTCTGCTGTGGCTCGACCAGCAGATTTGGGCTCAATGCAGGAATCACTGGCTGGATTCTCTGGCCTGCATAAAGCAGGTGATCAGATAAGATGATCCGAATGGTCCCTTTTGGTCTTCCAACCTATAATGACACCCCCAATATACACATGTGGGTATAACTGCATCATTTACAGCCACATGCTTATGTGATGAGAATACATCTGTGTATGTATTATACATCTCATCACACACACGTGCATTGCACACACAGTCTACAGGGGGGCTGCAAAAAAGAGAGTTATTTGCATGTGGCACCTCAGTCATTCGCCCCAGCACCAGCTGCCTCAGCAGCCTTGGATTTGCTGCTATTTAAGAGAGCCACATGGAAAAAAGCAACCATGGAGCAGCTAAGGCTGAAATGTTCACGAGCACAACGGCGAGGCAGGGACTGCGTCCAGTTCTGGTCCCCCGTGTTCAAGAGAGAGGAGTTCCAACTGGAGCATGTGCAGAGCAGGGCTGCTGGCTGAGCAGGGGAACAGAGAGCCGATCTCATGAAAGAAGACAGAAACAGCTGGACTTGTTTATCCTAAACACAGGCCAAAAGGGGATCGGGTTGCTCTCTAGAAATATATTGGGGGGCTGGTCTCGATGAATCATAGAATCATAGAAGAGGAGGGTTGGAAGGGACCTCAGGAGTCATCAAGTCCAACCCCCTGCTCAAAGCAGGACCAAACCCAGCTAAATCATCCCAGCCAGGGCTTTATCAAGGCAAGCCTTAAAAACCTCTAAGGATGGAGATTCCACCACCTCCCTAGGTAACCCATTCCAGTGCTTCACCACCCTCCTAGGGAAAAAGTTTTTCCTGATATCCAATTTAGACCTCCCCTGCTGCAACTTGAGACCATTGCTCCTAGTTCTGGAATCTTTTACCACTGAGAACAGCCTAGCTCCATCCTCCCTGGAACCCCCTTCAGGTAGTTAAAGGCTGCTATCAAATCCCTCCCCCCCATTCTTCTCTTCTGCAGACTAAACAAGTGTAATTCTCTGTCTCTCCTCTTAAGACGTGCTCCAGCCCCCTAATCATTTTTGTTGCCATCCGCTGGACTCTCTCCAATTTGTCCACATCCTTTCTGAGTGTGGGGCTCAAAATTGGAAACAATACTCCAAACTTTGCCTCACGAGTGCTGAACAGAGGAGAATAATCACTTCCCTCTATCTGCTGGCAATGCTCCTACTAATGCAGCCCAATACGCCGTTAGCCTTCTTTGCAACAAAGGCACACTGCTGACTCATATCCAGCTTCTTGTCCATTGTAACCCCCAGGTCCTTTTCTGCAGAATTGCTGCCTAGCCACTCAGTCCCCAGTCTGTAGCTGTGCATGGGATTCTTGTGTCCTAAGTGCAGGACCTCATCACTTGTCCCTGTTGAACCTCATCAGATTTCTTTTGGCCCAATCCTCCAATTTGTCTAGGTCACTCTGTATCCTGTCCCTGCCCTCCGGTGTATCTACCACTCCCCGCAGGCTAGTGTCATTTGCAAACTTGCTGATGCTGCAATCTACCCCATCTTCCAGATCATTAATGAAGATGTAGAACAAAACCATCCACAGGACTGATCCCTGGGGCACTCCGCTTGTTACCGGCTGCCCAGTTGATCACTACCCGTCGATCCTGATGATCCAGCAGGCTTTCTAGCCACCTTCTAGTCCATTCATCCAACTCATTCTTCTTTAATTTGCTGGCAAGAATATTGTGGAAGACCATATCAAAAGCTTTGGTAAAGTCAAGATATATCATATCAACCGCTTTCCCCACATCCGCAGAGCCAGTCATCTCATCATAGAAGGCAGTCAGGTTGGTCAGGCATGACCTGCCCTTGGTAAATCCATGCTGACTGTTCCTTATCATCTTCCTCTCTTCCAAGTGCCTCAAAATGGATTCCTTGAGGAACTGCTCCATGATTTTTCCGGGGACTGAGGTGAGGCTGCCCAGTCTGTAGTTCCCTGGATCTACCTTCTTCCCTTTTTTGAAGATGGGCACTAGATTTGCCTTTTTACAATGATCCGGAATCTCCCCCAATCACCACGAGTTTTCAAAGATAATGGCCAATGGCTCTGCAATCACATCAGCCAACTCCCTCAGCACCCTCGGATGCATTGCATCCAGCCCCATGGACCTGTGCATGTCCAGCCTTTCTAAATAGTCCTGATCCTGTTCTTTCAGCTCTGAGGGATGTTCACCTCCTCCCCATTCTGTACTGCCCAGTGCAGTAGTCTGGGAGCTGACCTTGTCTGTGAAGACAGAGGCAAAAAAAAGGCATTGAGTACCTCAGCTTTTTCCACATCCTCTCTCACTAGGTTGCCTCCCCCATTCTGTAAGGGGCCCACACTTTCCCTGACCTTCTTCTTGTTGCCAATATACCTGTAGAAACCCTTCTTGTTACCCTTCATGTCCCTTGCTATCTGCAACTCCAATTGTGCTTTGGCCTTCCCGATTTCACTCCTGCATGATCAAGCAGTATCTTTATACTCCTCCCTGGTCATCTGACCAAGCTTCCATTTCTTGTAAGCTTCCTTTTTGTGTTCAAGCTCACTGAAGATTTCTTTGTTAAGCCAAGCTGGTCACCTGCCATATTGCTATTCTTTCTGCACATGGGGATGACCCAGAAGGCCCCTTCCAGTTCTGTGTCCTAAATTCCTAGGTAGTTTTAGCTTTTTATTACATGTTGGTTTCATTTGTTTCCCCCACGTCCACCCCCTTTGTGTCCTTCATAAATGAGTCCCCATGCCTCAGTTTCCCCATCTCTACAATGCGGATGATTCTACTGACCTCCTTGTAAAGCAGTTTGAGATCTACTGATGAAAGAGCTAGGGATCGTATTCTGTACTTGGGATCATGCCCCACCCCCACACTGGGAAGCAGCACCTCTGTTTGTGATGTGTTTGTACAGCACTGAGTGAGATGACCAATCTTGGGCCCAAAGGCAACATGTGGGTTAAGTGCATGGGATATGTCTCCCACTAGTGACCAGGTGCTGCAACTGCATCTGTCTGCTGCTAACTGCTGGCTCCAGTAATGTCCATTCTATTCTTATCCAGCGCCCATTACTGTGACACCTGACCTTCCAGTTGTGCATTAAGTGGTGTGACTGACAGCTGTCACATGTAGTTCTTTCTCTCCCCTGGGGGTCATTGGATAAGGCCCTGGGGAGGTTTGAATAAGCCTGTCCATGTAACTCAGGCAATGTTTTTTCTTCTTAGCAGTGCAGCAGAGCCAAGGAGCCCCAGTCTTGGACCATGACCCCATTGTGTTGGGTGCTCTACAAACCCAGAAGAGGACTGGGAACCAGGACTCCTGGGTTCTTTCCCCAGCTCTGGGCGGGGAGTGGAGTCCAGTGGTTAGAGCAGCAGGGGCTTGGAGTCATGGCTCCTGGGTTCTCTCCCCAGGTCATGGAGGGGAGGGGAGTCTATTGATTAGAGCAGAGGAGTCTGGGACTCAAGGCATCTGGATTCTATCCCCAGCTCTACCACTGATTTTGGGCAGGTCCCTCCCGGTGGTCATGGTACTGTTGTTTCTTTGTGGAGTATTTTGCAATTGACAGATGAAAAGCCTGGGGAGGGACTAAGCACTGTTGGCATTATTACTCTAGTACTGCAGAGTAATGGCCTGATACTCTGCAGGGTCAGGCAGATGCTGCAATACCCTTTCAGGGAATACTCGGTGGGCAGGCTGGGAAAAATGAGGGGCCTCTAGAAGAGGTGGCTAGCCCCACAGAGCTCTGGTTGCAGTGCTAACTCCCTCCTCTTCCCCCCAATCCTGGCACGGCATTGCTAATGGGTCACTTATCTCCTTTCTGTCCTCCAGAAGAGGGCGAGTATTTCCTCAAGGTGCTGATCCCCAGCTATGCGGCCGGCTCCATCATCGGGAAAGGGGGGCAGACCATTGTCCAGCTGCAGAAAGAGACGGGCGCCACCATCAAGCTTTCCAAGTCTAAGGACTTCTACCCAGGTGAGACTGGCGAGGGGTTCACTCCCGCCTGCAGATCTGAGGGTTGATAACTGGTGGGGAGGAGGGAGGTCAAGACCTTCTCCCCCAATGATATTCCCCTGCTGTGGTGGCTGGATGGGGGAGGACCAGGTTTGCCTTGACGCCTAGGTTCTGGACCCTTGCAGTCTGTCCTGGGGAGATGGGCAAAGGGTGCTGGCCGGGGCAGACTCATGCCATCTGGGTGAGCAGCCTATGCCTGGATTTGGGAGGCCAGGGGGAAAATGCTGAGTACGTAACAGCCTAGCACAGGTCGTACATCTCGAGGCCAGGCTGCCAGTCGTGCTTGCAAGACAGGGGACTGCGTCCTGGCAAGACAGGGGACTGCGTCCTGGCAAGCAGCAGCTCTGGGAAGGGCTCAGGGTACTGGCGGAAGCAAGCTGAGTGTGACCTCCCAGTGTGATGCTGTAGCTACGAGGGGAATGTGGCCGTGGAGAATGTGATCAGGGGATGTCGAAGGGAGCAGGGCATGGCACTGCTGAGACTATTACTGGTTACTGCAGTCAGTTCTGGGATCCACCATTCTCCAAGGATTACGACATCTCGGCCAGGGGTCAGAAAAGGATGATAGGACCAAGCTGGGTGCTGAAAACCTGCCTCAGAGCCAGAGACTGAAGGAGCTGGCTCTAGTTCAGTTATCCCAGAGAAGGTTCAGAGGTGACTGGATCCCAGCACCGGCCTGGGGAAGAGGTTTCTGAGAGCAGAGGCAGATCAATAGCCAACGGCTGGAGCTGAGGCAAGAAATTCAGACTGGAAATAAGGTGCTGACGTTTGACAGGGCTGGGAATTAACCATTGGAATGACTGACCCAGGGATGGAGGTGGATTTCCCATCACTGGGAGTCTTTACACTGAGGTTGGACATCTCTGCTGTAACTTGACTGTCAGATCTGGGCTGCATGCAGGAACGACTGGGGGGATTCTCTGGCCTGAGCAACGCAGGAGGCCGGATTGGTCCCTCTGGCCTTATCATCTCTGACTCTCTGACCATTCAGCAGCTTGCGGGCAGCCAGGCTTGCATCCCCGCCCAGGTGATGGAGGCCCCTGGCCTTCCCCATTCATCCCCCTGCCATGAACGGGGCTCCCTAGTGTGCTGAGCAGCGGGATCCTGGCTGGAGTGCAGCAGGGCACATGGGATCCCCATGTTTGTGTGTGTCAAGGGCCCCCACACACTATGGGGAGGAGACCTCAGAAATGGAGGGCGGAGAGAGTAGTGCAGATGGTGGGAACGATGGCTAGGGACACGGCTGCTGGGTGGGAGGACGGGTGGATGGACAGATGGACAGACGGATGGATGGGAGGGATCAAGGATGCTGAGAAACCCAGCAGTCAAACCTGGAAAATAAATTGCGGTTCACCCTTAAGCTCCGCCTCCAAACCATGCCCCGTCCACTCATGAGGCTGAAAGGAGAAGCTCCTTTGGCCCAGATCCCTCTGAAACCCTCCTCTGTCGCCTTCTTTGTGTGATTTGATCCAGGGTGAGACAGTAAATAGTGTTGGCACAGAAATGGCTGTCGCAAGGCTCCAGAGATAACACCTCCCTCAGGAGAATGGGAGAATTCAGCCCCCTCGGAGCAATTGGCTCAGGCTCTCTGCAGACTCAGGCAGTGTCACTGTGTCAGATACACCTGGCACAGCCCCCCTCTCCCCCAGTGACAGGCTTGGGCTGGCTGTGGACTCAGGCAGTGTCGCTGCGTCAGATAAACCCAGCACAGCCCCTCCCCGACAGCGACAGACTCAGGCTCTCTGCAGACTCAGGCAGCGTTGTTGTCTGTCACAGTTGTAACCCAACCTGACCCTGCTGGGCACCCGTCCAACACTCAGCCACAGCTCATGCATGGCCTTTGGTGCTGGAGCCCATGGCACTGGAGGGATGGGATCACATCTCCTGGGCTCACCCAGCCTTCCCCTTTGCCAAAGCCTTTGGGATCACTAGTTTCTTATCAGGGTGGCAGGGGGCTTCACCAGTGCTGTGCCCCTTGGCCTGGCGCAGTCCTGGGCCCAAGTCCTGCTGTGGGGCCCAGTCCGTGGCTGAGGTGAGGCAAGAATGCTGAAGGAGGTGCAAGGAAGTGGCAACAGGACCCCACCCCAGGACAAGGTGTGAGCAGCCCCCACCTTCCCTCTGGTGGGGGGTGGGGTTAACCCTGGGTCAGCCCCCCGTGAGATACAGGAGGCTGTTTGGACAAGGGGATGAGGGAGCTGGACCTCCCCTCCACCTGGACCAGCATAGGACCACAGCCCCACAGCCAGGCCATATTGGGGTCAACCCCCTTTGGGGGTAGTGGGCCACCTCCCCCATATCTGACGGGGGCCTGCCCAACTGCCTTGCCCCACTGCCCACTGAGTGGGGGCGGGCTAATTCCTCCAGACCTATGATTCCTGGATTCTCCTTCTGGCTTTGGGAGGGGAGTGGTGTCTAGTTGTTAGAGCAAGGTGAGCTGGGAAGCAGGACTCCTGGTTCCATTCCGGGGTCTGGAAAGGGGACTTCATCCTGCCCCTGGGGGGGGCTCTGCTGGGAAGCAATGACATTAAAAAGAGACTTAGGGGTTGTGGTGGTTAATCAGCTGAACATGAATAACCCGTGTGACGCTGTGAGCAAAAGGGCTAACGCCATCCTGGGATGCATCCATAGGGGATCTCGAGGACGAGCAGAGAGGTTATTTTCCCTCTGGATTTGGTGCTGGCATGACCGGTGCTGGGATCCTGGGTCCAGGAGGATGTTGATAAATTGCCGAGAAGAGCCAGGAGAATGATCAATGGGTTAGAAAACCTGCCTTAGAGACACCAGGAGCTCAGTCTATTTAGCTTAACAAAGAGAAGGTGAAGGGGTGACCCATCTATCTGTACGGACATGGGGAACAAATATTTAATAACGGGCTCTTCAGTCTAGTAAAGGTCTAACACTGTCCAATGGCTGGGAGTTGAAGCTGGACAAATTCAGACTGGAAATAAGGCGTCAGTTTTTAATAGTGAGTATGATTAACCCTGGGAACTATTGACCGAGGGTCGTGGTGGATTCTCCAGCACTGGAAGCGTTTAAATCCAGATTGGATCTGTGCTAAAGATTTGCTCTAGTTCAAACAGGCATTGTTTCAGGGCAGCTCTCTGGCCTGTGGTATCCAGGAGGTCAGACTAGATGATCATGGCGGTCCCTTCTGGCCTTGTAATCTATAAATCTGCGAAGGGAGTGGTGTATAGTAGTTAGAGTGGGGTGGGAGGAGGGAGCCAAGACTCCTAGCTTTCTGTTCCCTGCTTTGGGAGGGGAGGGGGATGTAGTGGTTTCAGCAGCGCTGTGGGGAGCCAGGACTCCTGGGTTCTGTTCCGAGTTCTGGGAGAGGAGTGGGGTGTACTGCTTTCAGTGGGGGGCCAGGACGCCTAGGTTCTGTTCTGCAGCACTTAATCACAGCCCCTTTGCATGCACTGTGCCAGCCCTGATAGGTTTCATTTTCAGGTCAAGCAGGAAAGATTAGAGGGCGGTGCTGGGTGGCGGGCAGGGGGGCCGACAGCCGCGGCCCAGCCATAATCTGTGCCCTGATTGCGGGGCGTACAAAGCCAGACCGTTCTGGCTAATCCGCTTTTCTCTGCATTTCCCGCTCTTCACTGGGGGATTATTGGGTGGCAAATCCCCTGGAAAGCTGCTGCTGGGGGTGGGGGGCATGTTGCCAAGGGGCTGGGGAGGGCAGGGACCAGCTTTTCACTTGATAACTGTCCTGGGAGAAAAGGGGTTGGTCCAATCCCTCAGGAAAGGGAGAGGCAACATCCTCTGCCACTATGATGTGGAGGGAGGGGGAGTCTGGGGTCTGGGGCCCCAGGGTTTCCTAACCGTGAAGGCATGAAGGGCTTGATCAGGACTGCATAGAGAAGGCTGAGGCTCCTGGGACTGTGGGATGGCATCCTAGTGGTGAGAGGAGGGAGCGGGGGGCCTGGGACTCAGGACATCTGGGTTCTCTTCTCCGTTCTGGGAGCGGAGTGGGGTCTACTCATGAGAGCTGCCCGGGAGAAGCTGGGAGCTAGGACGCCTGGGTTCTCTCCCCAGTTCTGGGAGGGGAATGAGATCTAGCAGTTAGTGCTGCAGGGAATAGGGCTGTCTCCTCTCAGGTACAAAAATACCATGACATCCTGGGTGGTCTGAGCCTTGACACCTGGCCAGCTGGCTGCGTGCACTGAATAGCACAGCTAGTTCAACAAAGTGATGAGACCAGGAAAAGCTGGACAGGTGACAACCCTGACTGGGAGCCAGGGCTCCTGGGTTCTAGCCCTAGCTGTGGGAGGTGCATGGGGTCTAATGGTTAGAGTGGGAGCTGGGTCCCAGGACTCCTGGGTTTGATTCCCTATCAGTTAGCAATGGCTTCTTGCGAGTCACATCCAACAATTAAGCCTCGAGAACTGATCTCAAGAGATGGGACTTTTAACTGAATGAAGCCTGGTCCCCGATCTCGCACTAGAACTCTCCAATGCCAGGATTTCAGCAGAGGCTGAAAAAAACTCCTGACGTTTGAGAGTTTTTAGTTGAAAGTTGCTGTCAGCCCCGGGCTGCGGGCTCCCCAGATTGCTCAGCTTGCACCAGCACATCCTTCTCATTCCCCGGGATTTTCCTTCCTGCTCTGGGCATTGCTGTTGCTTCTGACCAGGAGCAAGGCAAAGCTAAGAATCCATCATCTTCCTTTGCACTCCCCAGTCCTGTGTGAGGGCTTCCTGCTGGGCAGCAGCTGGATATGAGGCAATCGTAGGGCACAAAAGGCATGGGGCATTCATTGACTTTGTGGGGGGGGGGGAAGGGTGGTAAAGTTTGTGCAGCTCCATGCGTGATGTTCCTCATCAGTGAGCGAGTCTGTGATGTTCTGTGTGGGGCTGCCCCCACCTCCCCCAAACAGTAGCAGGGGACCATATAGGGGAGACTAGTGACTTTCACACCGCTGCAAAATGTCCTGCACAGAGCTGCACAGACGTTGGAAGCTAGGGAAGAGGTGACTGCAATGCCTGCCTGCAGGCCCTGCTCCATAATGGCTCGCAGGTGAGAGAGCTCCTGCAGTGGGACCAGAATCCTTGTCCTCGTCCTTGCCACAGAGACGCAAGAGCCGCCAGCTCCGTACTAGTCACACCTGCGCCAGAAGGCGGCAGGGGGGATCAGAAATCAGAAGGTGACCTGAAAAATCAGGGGGTTAATCTTTTATAAGGATCTCATGAATTTTGAACTATTGGGATTGGCGCTGGTTACCACTATTGGTGGTACTGCACATCCTCGCCCGTTTCTTCACTGGGGTCATTGGCTGAACGCCCGGCCTGGCCTGCCCAGGATGCCTGCAGGGGGGGAAGGGCACTTCCAGGCCACTCAAAGGCTCACAGAGGGGGTGGCCATGTCCCCCTGCCTGCTCCCAGCTGTGGGGGGAGAGATCCCATAACCCCCTGGCAGGGGCTGGTGGGACTGATCCCAGGGGCCTGGAGATAGAGGAGAGAGCAACATGGACACCACAGCAGCTCTCTGCAGTCTGCAGGGCCCTGGGCGCCCCCCACCCTTGTGGCAGCTGCAGGGCTGCGGGAGGAAGCAGGAAGCTGGGCAGGGCTGAGCCAGGCTGAGAGGGAAACAGCTTCAATGGCAGGAAACGCTCCCCTTGATAAGTCAGGCCAGAGCTGCACAGGCTGGTCCTTCCCCCCTCCCCAGCTCTGTCCTGGGACTCCCTGCCCCAGCCCCCTGGCTCTGTCCTGGGACAAATGCCCAAACCTTCCCCCACTGATAGTCCTGTTGCACTGGCACAGCCCCCACACACACCTGCTTGTGCCCTGCTTACATTCCCAGAATCGAGTTTCAGCCTGTGGAAATGCCACGTCCCCTCGGACGCCTGCCCTCTGCCTCCCCAGCCCTTGTGCCCTGGCCCCCACACGCCTTCGTGGTCCCATGTGCTCCTGCTCCCTTGTGCAACCAGCGCTGTCATCCACCGCTGCCCGGGAACTCTCCGCTATGCTTCGCCCCCGCCCCGATCACAACCCCCTCCTGCTGGGGTAACCCCAGCTCGGCTGGGGGAGAGGGGAGCGTCTGCTACCAAGAAGGCAACAAACAGCCCCCTAGGATAGAACAAAGATTCCCAGAAGCAGCTCCCCAGCCCCATGCGGCTGCCTGTGAGCTCTGTCCCAGCCCCTGGCCAGGGGCCAGCAGTCCCCACACCCTTTCCTATTTATCTAGCGTTGATTAGGCCTTGGCTGGGACAAGCTCTATTGTTTTCAGGGAAGCCAGTGGGGCTTTGTCTCAGTCAGGGGAAGCCTGATCCTGGGGTGAGCCGAGCACTGAGGTGGGGGTGGGGACAGCGGGGGAGTGTGGTCTTCCCAAACCCCTGCCCGATGGACAGACTGTGGGATGGATGCTCCCAGCAGCTCATAAAGCCTTCCTCAGCCCCTTGAGCACCACAATGGCCCCCCTCCCTCATATGAGGCAGGGGAAGAGGTCATGACTGCAGCCACCTCTGGGATGGGACACAGCAGCTCTTTAACAACCTACAGCAACATTTTGCTTTAGAATAGGAAGTGAGAAGAGATACAATCTCCAGATGAAAGTGAAAATAGAACCCAGGAATCCTGACTCCTAGCTCTAAATGCTCCCATCAATACGTATGTAAGAAAAGCCATACTGGGTCAGACCAGTGGTCCATCTAGCCTGGTATCCTGCCGCTGACAGTGGTCAGAGCCAGGTGCTTCAGAGGGAATGAACAGAACAGGGCAATTATCGAGTGATCCATCCTCTGTCGTCCAGTCCCAGCTTTCAGCAGTCAGAGGTTTAGGGATGCCCGGGGAGTGGGGCTGCATCCCTGCCCATCCTGGCTAATAGCCATTGATGGACCTGTCCTCCAGGACCTCATTTAATTCTTTTTTGAGCCCAGTTATAGTTTTGGCCTTCACAACATCCCCAGGTAACAAGTTCCACAGGTTGATTGTGTAGTAGGTGAAAGAGTACTTCCTTTTGTTTGGTGTAAAACTGCTGCCTATTACTTTCTTTGCGCAACCTTGGTTCTTGTGTTATATGAAGTGGTAAATAACACTTCCTTCTTCACTTTCTCCACACCAGTCAGGATTTTATAGACCTCTATCATATCCCCCTTTAGTCATCTCTTTTCCAAGATGAACAGTCCCAGTCTTTCTAATCTCTCCTCACATGGAAACTGTTCATCCCCTTAATCATTTTTGTTGCCCTTCTCTGAACCTTTTCCAATTCTAATATATCTTTATTGAACTGGAGTGACCAGAACTGCATGCAGTATGCAAGGTGTGGGTGTGCCATGGATTTATCTAGTGGCATTATGATATTTATTGTCTTGTTATCTATCTCTTTCCTAATGGTTCCTAACATTGTTAGTTTTTTTGATTGCCACTGCACATTGAGTGGATGTTTTCAGAGAATTATCCACAATGGCTCCAAGCTCTCTTTCTTGATTGGTAACAGCTAATTTAGAACCCATCCTTTGTATGTATATTTGGGATTATATTTCCAAAGTGCATTACTTAGCACTTATCAATGTTGAATTTCATCAGCCATTTTGTTGCCCAGTCACCCAGTTTTGTGAGATCCCTTAAGTAAGTCTTCACAGTCAGCTTTGGACTTACCTAATTTGAAGAATTTAATACTGTCTGCAAGCTTTGCCACTTCATTGTTTACCACCCTTTCCAAATCATTTATGAATATGTTGAACAGCACTGGGCCCAGTACAGATCTTGGGTGGACTCCGCTGTTTACCTCTCTCCACTATGAAAATTGACCATTTATTCCTACCCTTTGTTTCCTGCCTTTTAACCAATTACTGATCCAGGAGAGGATCCTTCCCTCTTATACCATGATTGCTTACTTTGCTTAAGAGCCTTTGATGTGGGACCTTGTCAAAGGCTTTCTGAAATTCTAAGTACACTATAACCACTGGATCACCCTTGTTCACATTTGTTGACCCCATCAAAAGAATTCTAATAGATTGGTGAGGCATGTTTTCCCTTTACAAAATCTGTGTTGACTCTTCCCCAACATATTGTGTTCATCTGTGAGTCTGATAATTCTGTTCTTTACTAGAGTTTCAACAAATTTGCCTGGTATTGAAGTTAGGCTTACCTGGCCTGTAACTGCTGGGATTGGCTCTGGAGCCTTTTTAAAACATCAGCATTACATTAGTATCCCTCCAGTCATCTGATTCAGAGGCTGATTTAAGCCATAGGTTACATACCTGGGTTAGTAATTCTGTAATTTCATATCTGAGTTCCTTCATAACTCTGGGTAGATACCATCTGGACTTATTACTTTTTAATTTATCAGTTTGTTCCAAAACTTCCTCTACTGACACCTCAGTCTGGGACAGTTCCTCAGACTTGTCACCTAAAAGAATGGCTCAGGTGTGGGAATCTCCCTCACATCCTCCGCAGTGAAGACTGATGCAAAGAATTCATTTTGTTTCTCTGCAAACACCTTGTCTTCCTTGAGTGCCTCTTTAGCAACTCAGTCATCCAGTGACCCCACAGACTGTTCGGCAGGCTTCCTGCATCTGATGTACTTTAAAAAATGTTGCTGTTAATTTGTGTATTTTTTGTTAGTTGCTCTTCAAATTCTCTTTTGGCCTGCCTAATTATACTTTTACATTTGACTTCCCACAGTTTATGCTCCTCTCTATTTTACTCAGTAGGATTTGACTTCCAGTTTTGAACGGATGCCCTTTTGCCTCTAACTGCCTCTTTTATTCTGCTGTTTAGCCATGGTGATGTTAGTCCTACTGTTGGGTTTTTTTAAAATGTGGGCTACATCTTTCGTTTGAGCCTCTATTATGGTGTTTTAAAATAGTTTCCATGCAGTTTGCAGGCATTTCTCTCTTGTGACTGTTTGTTTTAATTTCCGTTTAACTAGCTTCCTTATTTTGGTCCAGTTCCCCCTTTTGAAGTTAAATGCTGCTATGGTGGCTTTCTTTAATATTTACCCCTCTACAAAGGTGTTAAATTTAATTACATTAGGGTCACTACTACCAAGTGGTTCAGTTATGTTCACCTCTTGGACCAGATCTTGTGTGCCACTTAGAACTAAATCAAGAATTGCCTCTTCCCTTGTGGGTTTCAGAACTAGCTGCTTCAAGAAGCAGTCATTAATAATGTATAGAAATTTTATTTCTGCATCCCATTCTGAGATGACATGTACCCAATCCCTATGGGGATAGTTGAAATCCTCCATTATTATTGGGGTTTCTGTTTTTGTAGTCTGTCTGATCTCCCTGAACATTTCACAGTCATCGTCACCGTCCTGGTCAGGTGGTTGATAATATATTCCTACTGCTATATTCTTATTATTCAAGCATGGCCTTTCTATCTATGGAGATTTGATTGTTCAGTTTGGTTCACATACGGTTTTTACTGTGTTTGACTCTATGCTTTCTTTCACATTAAGTGCTCCTCCCCCACCTGCATGACCTACTCTGTCATTCCTATATATTTTGTACCCTGGCATTACTGTGTCCCACTGATTATCATTGTTCCACCAAGTTTCTATGATGCCTATTATAGCAATATCCTCATTTAATGCCAGGTACTCTAGTTCACCATCTTAGTATTTAAATTTCTTGCATTTGTATATAAGCATTAATAACATTTGTCAGTATTTAGTTGTCTGCCTTCCTGTGTAATTGAATGGGGCTCTTTTTCATTTGACCGTTTCTCTACAGTTCCTGCCTATACTTTACCAGCTTCTACCCTCTCCTCTTTACTAGGCTAGAGTATCCCCTTTAGTAAATCCTCCCCTAAGGGAAGTCTCTATCCAAACTTTGTTCTCCTCTGTACCTGTTGGCCTTCCCCCAGCCCTTAGTTTAAAAACTCCTCTACGACCTTTCTAATTGTACATGCCAGCAATCTGGTTCTGTTTGGTTTAGGTCAGGGATGGGGAACCTTTTTTCTGCCAAGGGCCATTTGAATATTTATAACATCATTCGCGGGCCATACAAAATTATCAACTTAAAAATTAGCCTGATGGTGGTACGCGGAAGACAGCTGAGTGTCCGCCGCCAAATTCCCACCGGCCGCTGCCGCTGTGAAACCGCGCCGCCACCGAATTCCCCCCCACCGCCGAAAAGGGGCAAATGGCGGCAGGGTTTCGGCGGCAGGCACTGCCCCCTCCACGGAACCCCGCCACCGCCGTGAAACTGCGCCGCAGCCGAATTCCCACCTGCGGTTGCCTTGCCAGGGCCAGACCAAATGATTTCGCGGGCCTTAAACGGCCCGCGGGCCGGACGTTCCCCACCCCTGGTTTAGGTGGAGCCCATTCTTCCTGTATAAACGCCTCCTTTCCCAAAAGGTTCCTCAGTTTCTAATAAACCTAAATCCCTCCTCCTTGCACCATCATCTTATCCATGCATTGAGACCCTGTAGTACTGCCTGTCTAACTGGCCCTGCACATGGAACTGGAAGCATTTCGGAGAACGCTACTATGGAGGTCCTGGACTTCAACCTCTTACCTAGCAGCCTAAATTTGGCCTCCAGGATCTCTCTCCTACCATTCCCCATGTCATTGGTACCTACATGTACCATGACCACTGGCTCCTCTCCAGTACTGCACACAAGTCTGTTGAGATGTCTCATGAGATCTGAAATCTTCATACCCAGCTGGCAAATCAACATGCGGTTCTCCTGATTATCACAAACTCATCTGTCGATATTTCTAATAGTTGAATCCCCCATTACTATTACCTGGCTCCTCTTAATAACTGGGGTCCCCCAGGTCCAGTTCTGCAGAAAAGGACCTGTGGGTTACAGTGGACAAGAAGCTGGATATGAGTCAACAGTGTGCCCTTATTGCCAAGAAGGCTAATGGAATATTGGGCTGCATTAGTAGGAGCATTGCCAGCAGATCGAGGGAAGTGATTATTCCCCTCTATTCGGCACTGGTGAGGCCATATTTGGAGTATAGTGTCCAGTTTTGGGCCCCCCACTACAGAAAGAATGTGGACAAATTGGAAAGAGTTCAGCGGAGGGCAACGAAAATGATTAAGTGGCCGGAGCACATGGACTTCAGAAAAGCAGACTTTGACTCCCTCAGGGAGCTGATGGGCAGGATCTCCAGGAGGCTAATATGAGGGGGGAATGGATTCCAAGAAAGCTGGCTGCATTTTAAAGAAACCTTATTGAGGGTGTAGGAACAAACCAGCCTGATGTTCAGAAAGAATAGCAAATATGGCAGGCGACCAGCATGGCTTAACAAAGAAATCTTCAGTGAGCTTAAACACAAAAAGGAAGCTTACAAGAAGTGGAAGCTTGGACAGATGACTACGGAGGAGTATAAAGATACTGCTCAAGCATGCAGGAGTGAAATCAGGAAGGCCAAAGCACAATTGGAGTTGCAGCTAGCAAGAGATGTGAAGGGTAACAAGAAGTGTTTCTACAGGTATGTTAGTAACAGACTTGGGACCGACTAGCTAGGCAGCAGTTTGACAGAAAAGGACTGGGGGTTACAGTGGACAAGAAGCTGGTTATGAGTAAACTGTGTGCCCTTATTGCCAAGAAGGCTAATGGCATATTGGGCCACATTAGTAGGAGCATTGCCAGCAGATCGATGAACTTGTGAGGCCACATCTGGAGTATTGTGTCCAGTTTTGGGCCCCCCACTACAGGAAGGTTGTGAACAAATTGGAGAGAGTGCAGCGGAGGGCAACAAAAATGTTTTGAGGGCTGAAGCACGTGACTTATGAGGAAAGGCTGAGGGAACTAGGCTTGTTTAGTCTGCAGAAGAGAAGAGAGGGGAGATTTGATAGCAGCCTTTAACTACTTGAAGGGGGTTCCAGGGAGGATGGAGCTAGGCTGTTCTCAGTGGTTGCAGATGACAGAACAAGGAGCAATGGTCTCAAGTTGCAGTGGGGGAGGTTGAGGCTGGATATTAGGAAAAACTTTTTCCCTAGGAGGGTGGTGAAGCACTGGAATGGGTTACCTAGGGAGATGGTGGAATCTCCATCCTTAGAGGTTTTTAATTTGTGGTTTGACAAAGCCCTGGCTGAGATGATTTAGTTGGAGTTGGTCCTGCTTTGAGCATGAGGTTGGACTAGATGACCTCTTGAGGTCCCTTCCAGTCCTCATCTTCCATGATTCCCTTGCCCTGGAGGGGTCCCCTCAGTGCGAGAGGATACCATGACATCATCTGGAAGGAGAGTTCCCACAATGGGATCATTTCCTTCTACTCTGGCTTGATGTTCTCTTTCCCCGAGACTTTCATCCTCCCCAACATCACAGAGACTGTCAGACTGGGGTGAGACCCGCTCCACTGTGTCCCTGAAAGTCTCTACCTACCTCTCTGTCTCCCTTAGCGCTTCCGGTTCAGCCACGTTGGTCTCCAGAACCTGTATTTGGTTTTTGAGAGCCATGAGCTGTTTGCCCCGACCCCTATCTCCTCCCAGCACTGGGGAGAGAACCAGGAGTCCTGGCTCGCCTGCTCTAACCACTAGAGATGTGGGTTGACTCTGGCAGTTTGTGCGTTGGTGGAGGTGAAGAACTGTCGCGGTGTGTGGTGTTGGTGCTTTGAGGAGGGCAGTGGGCAGTGCTAGTGGCGGCTGGTGGTCTGTGCTCTGGTGCTTGGGGTGGATTGCAGGGCGGGGTGTGGTGTGGCAAAGGAGGGTTTGTGGTGCTCTGGGCTGTGATGCCATAGGCTTTGGTGTTGATGGTGTATTGAGCATGGGCTGTGGTTTGGCGAGCGTGGATTGTGTTTGGTGAGAGTGGGCCATGGTGCTGTGGGTGTGGGCTGCGGCATTGGTGAGCAGCAAGGGTGGGCCATGATGCCGTGGACCCTGAGCTGTGGTTGGTGAGGGTAGGTGTGGGCCATGGTGTTGGTGGGTGGTGAGGGTGGGCTGTGGTGCCATGGGCTGTGGTTGGTGAGGGTGGGTGTGGGCCGTGGGCCATGGTTGGTGAGGGTGAGCTGTGGTGCCATGGGCCGTGGCTGATCTCAGGCCTCCGGATTCCATGTGGGGCTAGTGGGACGGAAGTATGGGACTGAGCCTCATGCTGTGCCCTTCCATGCTAGGATCCTTGAGCCCTCATAGCCCCTGCCGCCAGGCCTCGGGGGGAGGGGCTCTCCTTGCTGCACTGGGCCCTTGCCATGGGGCAGCTGGAGTCCCCCTGCCAGCTCTCCCCCTCCCCTTCCCGCCTAGGGCCCCTTGTCCCAGCCGGGCGGTGGGCAGCTCATTGCCGGGGACAAAGGGTCCCTCATCGCCCAGGTAACCAGCGGATGGCACATAAGGGGGGTGCTGGTTGCCATGGCAACAGGCCTTTGAGCCCTCAGCTCCATCATGGCTGCTGGAGGGAGGGGGTTTGAAAACACTGCAGGTTGCCATGGTAACCCGGCTGGCCTGCATGGCTGAGGCAGCAGCTGAGGGGGATTGGAGGGACCACTGGGGGGGAGGGGCCATAGGAGGGGCAGAGGGATGTACGGGAAGGAAGGATACAGGGAGGGAGAAGGGGGAGCTGGTGAGGGGAATATGGGGAGAGGAGGGGGATGTGGGGAAGGGGAGCTGGAGATGGGGAATGAGGATATGTGGAGGGGAAGGAGATGTGGGAAGAGGAGACATGGGGGGAAGGGAGATATGGAGGGAGGTGGGAAGGAAAAAGACCAAAAGATTCCTCTCCCTCTTCTCCCCTCCCCCACACACTGCAATTCCCCTCCTCCTTCTCCCCTCCCCCACATGCTGCAGTTCCCCCATGCAGCCCAGCAACTTCTCTGGGCCACTGGGGGATCGGAGGTGTCATACCCGGGGTGGAGGCTCTGGACTTCTCTGTCTCCATGACGGACACCCCGGGGCTCAACAGATGGGGACAGGTCAGCATCCCTCCACCCCGAGGGCAGCACCTCCCAGCCCCATGGCCAGGATCAGCATCCCAGATGGGGAAACCAAGGCACTGGGTAGGACAGGGGCTGGCCTGGGGGAGGCCCAGCAACCATGGCCTTCCCCAGCATGTGGCACTAGGGTGCCACCCTGCCCTGCTCTGACACCAGCTGGGGTAGGGTGACCAGACAGTGAGTGTGAAAAACCGAGATGGGGTGTGGAGTAATAGGCACTCTTATGACAAAGCCCCGAATATCAGGACTGTGACCCCTAGCTGGGGGCATTTGCCCCACAGATCCATACCTCACATACCTGGGAATGAAACTCCCTGCCATGGGGAAGCCTCTGCAGGGGTTGAACCCAGAACCCCCATCCCCAAACCCCTCAACCCTGAGTTAAAAGGGGCACTCCAGGGTCTCTTCCCAGCTCGGGGAGCAGAGGGGGATCTACTGGTTAGAACAAGGGGGGATGGCAGTCTCAGGATTCCTGGGTTCAATCCCCAGCCCTGCCACAGACTCAGTGTGTAACCTTGGGGAGGGCAAGTCTCAACCCTCCTCTATTTTCCCATCAGCCGATAACCCCACAGAGAGATCACAGGGTGGAGGTCAAAGGTCTGCGTTGGAGGGAGATGGAGGGTGCTAAGAGCTCCCTTCCCTATCCTGTCCCATGGTTGAGGTCCTGGGGGGAGCAATGAGGGTGTGGGGCCCTCGTTGGCAGCTCTGCCAGCTAGGCAGCAGCTAGCAGGGCATGGCTGGAGCATGCTGGAGCTGGGGCATCAGGTTGAGAGCCCACTGGAGGCATTGGGGGCAGGAGTGGATGGGACATAGGCAACCGTTGGGCAATGGGCAGCCAAGGCATTGGTGGCTGGTCAACAGCTTCAGTGGGAGGGATCCCCAGGTGTAAATACAGCCACGCTGGTACACTCACTCTTCACTTGTACACACATTCTCCCGTTGCACACTCACTGCCTGCTTGCACACTTGTTCCTTTGCTATCAAACCCTGTGGGGGGTTTTCGCCTTTCTCTGCAGCATGGGGCACGGGTCACTTGCTGGTAGATTCTTTGTACCTTGACGTCTTTAAACCATGATTTGAGGACTTCAGTAACTCAGTCATAGGTTCGGGGTCTGCTACAGGAGTAGGTGTACAGGGTGAGGCCCTATGGCCTGTGTTGTGCAGGAGGTCAGACTAGATGATCGTAATGGTCCCTTCTGAGTCTATGAGTAAGTTGTTCTCTTGCACACTCACTTCCCACTCACACATTCATTCCTCTGCTATCAATTCCTCCCGACTTGCACACTCACCTTCCTCTTGCACACTCATTCCTTTGGCATCAGCTCCCTTGAACATACAGTCCCCATTTGCACACTTCCCTTTTGGTGTCAGTTGTTCCCTCTTGCACACTCATCCTCCTCTTGCATAATCCACCCTGTGGTATCAGTTGTTCTGTTGCACACACACTCCCCATTTGCACACCCATTTCTTTGGTATCAACTGTGCTCATCTTGTACACGTACTCCCCTTTTGTATGGTCCCTCCCTGTGAGCTCACATCAGCCCATCCCTCTCAGGTTTGGCACTTATTTGTGCCTGGCATCCTGGGTGCTAACCTGTCCATGCTCTCCTCTCCCCAGGCACCACGGAGCGGGTGTGCCTCGTGCAGGGCACGGCCGAGGCCCTCAACGCCGTCCACAACTTCATCGCCGAGAAGGTGCGTGAGATCCCCCAGTCTGTGGTGAAGCCAGAATCCGTCAACATCCTGCAGCCGCAAACCACCATGAACCCAGACCGTGCCAAGCAGGTGAGATCCGGGGCAGGATGGACCCTCCCACAGGGAGCAGCCAGGCCTCTGCTTAGGTGGCTGGACTCAGACAGACCCTGTGGTTGTCCTGAGCTCTGCAGCTCCTAGCCTGCACTGCCTGGTGTCGTCACATAGGGGCTCTCTGCAGCATGCACTGCCCTCAGCAGCCAGGGCAGGGGCAGTATACATCCTCTTGCACACCCACTGTAATTAGCTACGGTTCAGCTAATTAATCAGCTGATTAGCAGCAGCGCAGGCCTTGGGGTCTCTGTAGTGTGGGGCTAGGGCTAGGGGGTTAGTGCAGAGATTGCTGGGGCTCAAGGGAGTTTCACAGTCCGTCCCCAACCACCACCACTTGGGTTCTGAGTTCAGATCCTGCATCCAGTCACACATGATGTGAATTGGTTGGGTCTCTTTTTTTAGTGGGTGCTGCATGCTGGGATAGCCAGGGACCGTGGATTGGGATTGAGGGGCACCAGCAGAGCTGGGGGAAAGGAGGAGCCCAGGGCCAGGATTGTGGGTCAGGATCAAGTCTAGGGGTCTGGTCTAGCCTCCCTGTTGGTCACAAAGGCCTAATTATAGATTCTTCCTAAACCCCTCCCCCTCCCTCAGGTCTATGCGCATATGTGACACCATCCAGCACAGCAGCGTGAGGATGTGTTACATCCAGATTGGGGCACATGTGGGGTCCCCTCATGACAGCACTTGTCATTCCCAAAAAGAAAATGCACAGCAGTGATGTCATGTCTCATTTGGCATTATAGAATCATAGACTCGTAGGATCGGCAGAGACCTCGCAAGGTCATCTAGGCCAGACCCCTGCACTCACGGCTGGACCAGGCATTATCTAGACCATCCCTGACAGGGTTTTGTCTCACCTGCTCTTAAAAATCTCCGGTGACAGAGATTCCACAACCTCCTGAGGCAATTTGTTCCAGTGCTTACCTAACTACCCTGACCGTTAGGAACCTAAACTGCTCTGGTTGCAATTTAAGCTTGTCCTAGCCTCAGAGGTTAATTAGAGCAATTTTTCTCCCTCCTCCTTGTAATAACCTTTTATGTACTTCAAACCTGTTATCATATCCCCTCTCAGTCTTCTCTTCTCCAGACTAAACAAACCCAGTTCTTTCAAACTTCCCTTATAGCTCATGTTTTCTAGACCTTTAATCATTTTGTTGCAACTTTCTCCAATTTGTCCACATCTTTCCTCAAATATGGCATCCAGAACTGGACACAATACTCCAGTTGAGGCCCAATCAGCACAGAGCAAAGCTGAAGAATTACTTCTCGTGTCTTGCTTACAACACTCGTGCTCATGCACCCCAGAATGATGTTTGCTTTTTTTGCAACAGCGTTACACTGTTAATTCATATTTAGCTTGTGATCCACTCTGACCCCCAGAACCCTTTCTGCAGAACTCCTTTCTAGGGAGTCATTTCCCATTTTGTATGCATGCAACTGATTGTTACCTCCTAAGTGGAGTACTTTCCATTTGTCCTTATTGAATTTCATCCTATTTATTTCAGACCATTTCTCCAGATCATTTTGAATTTTAATTCTATCCTCCAAAGCACTTGTAACCCCTCCAAGCTTGGTATTGTCCCCAAACTGTATAAGTGTACTTTCCATGTCCCTATCTAAATCATTGATGAAGATATTGAACATAACCAGACCCAGAACTGATCCCTGCGGGATCCCACTTGATATGCCCTTCCAGCCTGACTGTGAACCACTGATAACCACTCTCTGGGAACCGTTTTCCAACCAGTTTTGCACGTACTTTATAGTAGCTCCATCTAGGTTGCATTTCCCTAGTTTGTTTCTGAGAAGATCATGGCAGACAGTATCAAAAACCTTACTAAAGTCAAAATATACCACATCTACCGCCTTCCCCCATCCACAAGGCTTGTTAGCAGGATTGTTTGACCTGATTTTTTTTTGATAAATCCAAGCTGACTGTTCCATATCACCTTAGTATCATACACAAGCTCGTACTGTCCATCCTTCATAGGGCCCGGGAGGGAACATCCCCTCAGTCCGTTCCCCCTGGGGAAGTGTGTTGTCCGCTTCAGGCCATTTCCCCATGGGCGGGGGAATCATTCCCTCCAGGCCATTCCCCCCAAAGTGCAATAGCTATTCTGGTCTGTTTCCCCATATACACAAGCCCAGCCATCGAGGTCAATAGGACTATAGCAAGATGGGAATTCTAGGGATTAGGACCAGGAGCTGGGGGCCAGGACTCCTGGGTTCTAACCCTCATGGGTGGCACGTGACTCCTGCCTTTGGGGAGGCTGGATATGGGGGGCACTGGTGCCTGGACTGTGACCCCTCCCCCTGCTCTGTCCCCGCTTGGCCTCCTCCCCCTGATGCCCTGCCCATGGACCACCCCAACTCTGCCCCAGGCCTGGCTCTCACTTGGCCCCTCCCCTGAGACCCCCCACCTGCTGCTCGTTTCTCTTCACCCCAACCCCTGAGGTCCGCCCCACGTGCCACTTTCACCTCTTCGCCCCTCTCCCGAGGTTCCCCTCACCTGTCACTTGCACCTTTTCACCCATCCCCTGAGGTCCCCCACTGCCAGGGTGAAGAGGTGGGCAGGGAGGGGCCTAGGGGGAGGAGGTAAGCAGGAGCACTCTCCTGAGTTGGAGCATGGGCGGCGCAGACACTGGAGGCGGAGCAGGGGTGGAGTGTGGGCGGGGCAGAGACTGGAGGTGGAGCAGCGGTGCTGCGTGGGGGGGGGGCAGAGACTAGCTGTGGAGCAGGTGGAGAGGGGGCGGGGCATAGACTGGAGGTGGAGCAGGGGTGGAGCGTGGGCAGGGCAGAGACTGGAGGCAGAGCAGGGTGCAGTGTGGGCAGGGCAGAGACTGGAGGCGGAGCAGAGGTGCAGCATGAGCGGGGCAGAGACTGGAGGTGGAACAGGGGTGGAGCGTGGGCGGGGCAGAGACTGGAGGCGAAGCAGGGGTAGAGCGTGGGCGGGGCAGAGACTGGAGGCGGAGCAGGGGTGGAGCGTGGGCAGGGCAGAGACTGGAGGCGGAGCAGGGGTGGAGCGTGGGCGGGGCAGAGACTGGAGGCGGAGCAGGGGTGGAGCGTGGGCGGGGCAGAGACTGGAGGCGGAGCAGGGGTGGAGCGTGGGCGGGGCAGAGACTGGAGACGGAGCAGGGGTGGAGCGTGGGCGGGGCAGAGACTGGAGGCGGAGCAGGGGTGGAGCGTGGGCGGGGCAGAGACTGGAGGCGGAGCAGGGGTGGAGCGTGGGCGGGGCAGAGGCTGGAGGCGGAGTAGGGGTGTCCAGCAGCAGCTTGTTGGGGAAGCTCCTGGTTTAGACTCCTCAAGCCTCTCATACCCACCACCCGCGCTAATCCTGACTCTTGGCTTAACGCCCCTACCCCTCCCGAAGGGAAAGGGATTGGCAGCCCTCCATGTCCTTGCTCCCCATAGCTCTCTGCAGGCAGCCAGGCCCCCTTCTCCCCATTCCATCCCCTCCCCATGCCTCTTTGCCCTCCTCTCTCACACCTGCAGCCTGTTGTCCCTCCTGTCTGCAGTAACAGGCTGAGGACTAAGCCTGGTCACAACCTACGCCCCGCACAGCACAGGGAGGGAGTTGTGGTGGCTCTGGGTCTGCACGCCCCTGTACAGGCCTTGTTGCCTAAAGGCAGCAGCACTCGCTCGACCTTCCCGATTGTGTTGCCGACACAGGGCAGGTCTGGGAATAAATCCGAAACCTCCCCCTTGCACAGCACACTCCTGCTCCCCGCCCCACAGCGCCCCCCACTGGGTAGGCTGGGGTAGCCGGGAGCTCCCTTCACCACCAGCGCCCTGCCCCGTGCCCCAAAGCGCCCCCTGCTGGGAGAGGCTGGGGGTGGAATAGCCGGGAGCTCCCTCCACAGCCAGCGCCCCTGGGTTCTAGTCCCAGCTGGGACTTAGCAAAGCTGGCGCCTTGGGGCACCTCCTGCTCCCCTCATGGAGCCCAGCCCGGAGGGATCAGTGAGGGGGGCAGTGGGAAGCTCTGGAAAGTCCCTGGACTCCATCAGGAGGAAGGAGGAAATGAGTGTTCAGAAGTTCTGAGAGGGAGTGGGGTCTAGTGGTTAGAGCAGGGAGCGGAAAGCCAGTACTCCTGGGTTCTATTTTCTGTGCCTTGGCTTCCAACTCAGCTGCCTGGCAGCAGAGGCCAGCCTGTGCCCAGATCAGGGGCTGGACCTGGTGGGGGGAGGGTGCCTTGCCGGGGCAGCGGGAGGTGGAACTGAGGCCAGGGCTCCAGCTTGTGGGAGGAGGCTGTTACCAGGGCATAGCCAGGATGTGGTGGCAGCTGGGAATGTGGAAGGAGGGTTGGGGTCTAAACCAGGAGCCAGGGGGTGCCCAGGAGTTGGTCTGGCCTAGGAGAGCAGCTCCCACCCCCGCAGGGTCCCCTTGCCATGGGGTGGGGGAGGCTCTGTGATGTGTCAGGCTTGTCTCCATTGTGCTGAGAGAGGGAGGGCTCTGGAGGGGGAGACGAGCTGGCAGCGATGAGGTCAGGGGTGGGGGGGCGCCACGGGCTCCGTCTTGGCTGATGGTCCTGAGCAGAGATTGTCTGGGTGCGGGCGATCGACACTCCAGCCATTCACCTTCGCCTCCCCTCCTGCCTGTCCCTCTCTGCCCCCTTCTCACTCTCCCCTCCTGCCCCGCGGAGGCTCTGTCACACCCAAACTGCCCCATGAGCCCCCAGAGGTTCTCGAGCTGGGTCCAGGGACACCCCATTCCCCCAGGGCAGGGGCCGGCTCCCATTGCATATGATCTCACAGCCCTGCACAAACATTCACAGACTGAGCCACACGCCCCAGTGAAGTGCGGAAATGGAGTCACAGGACAGGGCAGGGACTTGACCATGTTCACACAGCCAGGGAGTTGCAGAGCTGGGACCAGCACCCAGGCATTCTGGCTCCCAGCCCTCCTGTTCCCTCCTAGAGACTCCTATTCCCCCGCCCCCTGTGTAATCACTGGACACCACTCCCCTCCCATGCAGAAAAGGGAGCTGGGGGGCAGTTCCCCCCCAGCCAAAGGGGGGACAGATGGGGGTTCTGTTGTCTGCTGGTTGAGTTGCCATGTCAGCACAGAGGTGAGCTTGGAGGCTGGCATCATGGCACTGAGATCTGCCGGGGGGAGTGAATACTGTCAGGTTGCATGTGGGGGGGCTGCACAGGGGGACCCCCAGCTACACAGCCCCCATTACCCAGAGAGGGGAGGAGGCTGAGTCACTGCTAGGAAAGGAGCCCCCCTCCCCGCCAGTCACCCGTTCCAAACAGCACAACCCTGCCCTGACCCACTAACCCAGCATGAGGATCTTCCCGACCCGCAGCCCCCTGCTATCCCAGCTCTGGGCTCTCCTCCCTCCAGCTCTGCCGGCGTCCCTCTGTCCTGACCCGCAGCCCCCTGCTATCCCAGCCCTGGGCTCTCCACCCCTGGCTCTGCTGAAGACCCTGGTGTGGTGGGGAAGCCCAGGGCTGGGATAGCAACGGGCTACGGGTAAGGGCTGAGGGGCACTGCCAGAGCCAAGCTGCAGCTCTCTCCTGAGGGTTAATCTGGCCCAATGTCAGGGCCGGGGCCTGCCTTGGAGCTTGTTATACAAGAGATTTTCTCAGCTAAGTCTCTGTGGTGTTTTCCTTTGCTCCTGGGCTGCAGTTATATAATGGGGTGGGGAGGCTGCAGAGCCCTATTGTCTGCCTCCTAGACCCAGGCCGTGTCTATGCAGGTGACCTGATGGAGATCCTCCAGCCTCGGATAGTGCCCCTGGCCCTTCTGTTCCCTGATGCCCTCTTACATCAGGCTGTACCTAGGCCTGGATGTGCTGAGTGCTGAGTTTCCCGGGCCATTGGTGTTCTGGGTGCTGAGGGTGCCTAGGGCTGGGTGTACCAAACTCTGGGTGCATAGAAGGATGGTATGGGGGTGCTGGGTATACCAAGCTCTAGGTGTGTCAGATGCTGGGTGTACGGAGCTCTGAGTGTGCCTAGGACAGAGAATGCTTAGCTCTGGCTGTGCCACGTGCTGGATGTGCTGATTGCTGGATGTGCCTAGCACTGGGTATGTCTAGGGCTGGATGTGCCAAACTCTGGGTGTGCTGAGCTCTGGGTGTGCCGAGGGCTCGGTGTGCCAAACTCTGTGTACTGGGTGCGCCGAGCTCTAGGTTTGCTGAGCTCTGGTTGTGCTGGGTGTACCAAGCTCTGTGTGTGCCGGACGCTGGGTGTACTGAGCTTTGGGTGTGCCAGGTTCTGGGTGTGCTGGGTGCTGGGTGTACCGAGCTCTATGTGTGCTGGGAGCTTGGTGTCCTGAGCTATGGTTTGCCTAGGGCTGGGTGTACTGAGCTCTGGATGTGCTGAGCTCTAGGTGTGATGGGTGCTGGGCATAGCGAATTCTGAGGGTGCCTGGTGATGGGTGTACTGAGCACTGGGTGTGCTGAGTTCTGGGTGTACCAAGCCCTGAGGGTGTGGGGTGCTGGGTGTACTGAGCTCTTGCTGTGACAGGTGCTGGGTGTACCAAGCTCTGTGTGCACCAGGTGCTCGGTGTGCTGAGTTCTGGGGGAACTGGGTGCTGGCTGAACTGAGCTCTGGAAGTGCCAGGTGCTGGGTATACCAAGCTCTCGTTTTGCCTTGGGCTGGAGGTACTGAGCTTTGCGTGTACTGAGCTCTGGGTGTGCTGAGGTCTGGGGCACCAAGTGCTGGGTGTACTGAGCTCTGAGTGTTCCTCAGTCTGGGTGTACCGATCTACTGATGTGCCTAGGAAAGGTCGTACTGAGCTGGGGTGTGCAAGGTGCTTGGTGTATTGAGCTCTTTGTGTACTGGGTGCTGGGTGTAGCAAGCTCTGGGGGTGCTGGTTGTGCTGAGCAATTGGTGTGCTGGGTTCTGGGAGTACTGAGCTCTGGGTATGATGGGTGCTCGGTGTACTGAGCTCTGGGTGTGCCTTGGGCTGATTGTACTGAGCTCTTCATGTGCCAGTGCTCGGTGTACCAAGCCCTGGGTGTGACGAGTTCTGGGTATACCAAGCTTTGGGTTTTCCTACGGCTGGATGTACCAAGCTCTGCATATGCTGAGCTCTTGGTGTGCCAGGTGCTGGGTGTACCAAGCTCTGGGTGTGCCGGGTGTTGGGTGTATTGAGCTGTGCATAGGGCTTAGTGTATCAAGCGCTGCATGTGCTGGGCATGATGGACTTTCTGGCTTTTCCAGGTGCTGGGAGTGCTGAGCTCCAGATGTGCTGGGTGCTGGGTATACTAAGATCTGAGATTGCCTAAGACTGGGTGTACCAAGCTTTGCGTGTGCTGAGCTCTGGGTGTGATGGGTGCTGGGTGAGCCAGATGCTGGGTATAGTGAGATCTGTGTGTGCTGATCTCTGGGTGTGCTGGGTGCTGCGTGTGCCAATCTCTGGGTGTGCTGAGTGCTGAGTGTGCCGATCTCTGGGTGTGCCGGGTGTTGGGTGTGCCAGATGTTGGGTATACTGATCTCTGCTTGTGCCAGGTGCTGGGTGTACCGAGCTCTGGGTGTGCTTAGTGTTAGGTGTACTGAGCTCTTCATGTGCTGAGCTCTGGGTCTGCCAGGTGCTGGTTTTGCTGAGCTCTGGGTCTGCCAGGTGCTGGGTGTGCTGAGCTCTGGGTCTGCTGGGTGCTCTATGTACTGAGCTCTGTGATTGCCTAGGCCTGGGTTTACCGAGCTCTGTGTGTGCCAGGTGCTTGATGAACCGAACTCTTAGTGTACTGGGTGCTGGGTGTACGGAGCTCTGGGGGTGCTAGTTGTACCAATTTCTGGGTTGGCTGAGCTCTTGGGGTGCTGAGCTCTGGATCTGCCGGTTGCTGGGTGTACTGAGCTCTGGGTGTGCTGACTGCTGGGTTTACCAAGCTGTGTGTGTGCTGAGGTTCTGGGTGTGCTCATCTCTGGATGTGCTGGGTTCTGAATGTACCAATCTCTGGGACTGACAGGTGCCGGGCGTGCTGACCTCTGGGTATGGCAGGTGCTCGGTGTACCGTGCTCTGTGTGTGCCGGGTGCTGGGTGTATCGAGCTCTGGGTGTGTGTAAGGCTTGGTGTACCGAGCTCTGTGTCTGTTGAGCGTTCAATGTACTGAGCTTTCGGTGTGCTGGGTGCTGGTTTTACCGAGCTCTGTGTATGACACATGCCAGGTGTACCGAGCTCTGGATGTGTGTATAGATGGGTCTACCGAGCTCTGGGTGTGCCCGATGCTGGGTGCACCAAGCTTTGGGGGTGCTGTGTGCAGAGTGTGCAGAGCTCTGGGTGTGACGAGCGTTGGGTGTACCAAGCTCTATGTGTGCCTAAGGCCGCGTGTTCTGATCTCTATGCGTGCTGGGGGCTTGGTGTACCAAACTCTTTGTATACTAGATGCTGGGTGTACCTAGCTCTGGGCGTACTGGGGGTGCCTAGCTCTGGATGTGCTGAGCTCTGGGTGTGCTGGGTGCTGGGAGAACCGAGCTTTGGGTGTGCTGGGTGCTGTCTGTACAGAGCTCTGCGTGTGCTGAGCTCTGAATGTGCCAGGTTCTGGGTGTGCTGGGCTGTATGTGCAGGGTGCTGGTTGTGCTGGGTATGCTCATCTCTGGGTTTGCCTAGTGCTGGGTGTAACAAGCTCTGGGTGTGCTGAGCTCTAGATGTGACGCATAGTGGTGTAGCAGTTTCTGGGAGTGCTGGATGCTGTGTGTACTGAGCAATGGGTGTGCTGGTTTCTGGGTGTACAGAACTCTGGGTTTGGTGGGCGCTGGGTGAGCTGACCTCCGGCTGTGATAAGTGTTCAGTGTACCGAGCTCTGCGTGTGCCATGTGCTTGGTGTACCGATCTATGGGTAAGCTGAAATCTGGGTGCTCCAGGTGCTGGGTGTATCGAGCTCTGGGTGTGCCGGGTGCTGGGTGTGCTGGGTGTGCTGGGTGTACTGAGCTCTGGGCCGGCCTAGTGCTGGTTGTACCATGCTCTGGGTGTGCCTACGGCTAGGTGTACCGAGCTCTGTGTGTGCTGGGGGCTTGGTGTACTGAATTCTTTATGTTCTGGGTGTGCTCATCTCTGGGTATATTGGGTGCTGAGTGTTCCAAGGTCTGGGTTTGCTGAACTGAGGATGCTGGGTGCTTGGTGTACCGAAGTTTGGGTGTGCCACGTCCTGGGTGTATTGATCTCTGGGTATGCATACGGTTGGGTGTACCAAGCTCTGGATGTGTGGTTGCTCTGTATACCAAGCTCTTCATGTGCTAGGTGTTCTGGGTGTGCTGGGTACTAAGTGTATCAAGCTCCAGGTGTGCCAAATGCTGGGTGCACCGAGCTTTGGGGCTGCTAGGTGTGGTGAGCTCTGGGTGTGATGAGTGCTGTGTATTCTGAGCTCTGGGTGTGACAAGTGCTGGGTGTACTGAGCTCTGTGTCTGCTGGATATTCAGTGTACAGAACTTTAGGTGTGCTGGGTGCTGGTAGTACCGAGTTCTGGGTATGACGGATAATGGGTGTACCAACTCTGGGTATGCGTATGGCTGGGTGTATAGAGCTCTTGGTGTGAAGGTGTACTGAGCTCTTTGTGTGCTGAGTGCTGGATATACCAAGCTCAGGTTGTTCCAGATGCTGCGTTCACTGAGCTTTGGGAGTACTGGGGACAGTGTGTACAGATCTGTGTGTGTGCTGGGTGCTGTGTGTGCCGAGCTCTGGGTGTGACAGATGCTGGGTGTACCGAGCTCTATGTGTGCCGGTGGCTCAGTGTACCGAAATCTTTGTATACTGGGTGCTGGGCGGACCTAGCTCTGAGGATGCTGGGTGTGCCAAGCTCTGTGTGTGCTGGGTTCTGTGTGTGCCGAACTCTGGTTGTGACGGGTGCTGAATGTACCGAGCTCTGTGTGTGCCTAAGTCTGGGTGTGCTGACCTCTGGGTGTGTCCCATGTTGGGTGTACCAAGTTCTTGGTTTGCTGATGTCTGGTTGTGCTGGTTGCTGGGTGTACCAAGCTCTGGTTGTGCTGGGTACTGGGTCTGCTGAGCTCTGGGTTTGCTGGTCTCTGGGTGTGCTGCGGTGGATATGCCAGTATCTGGGTATGCTGGGTGCTATATGTTCCGAGGTCTGGGTGTGCCAGATGCTGGGTGTGCTGACCTTGGGTGTCTTGGGTTTTGCCTGTATTGAGATCTGGGTGTGCCTAGGCCTGGGTGTACTGAGCTCTGTATGTGCCAAGCGACTGGAGTACCGAGCTCTGGGGGTTCTGGGAGCAGGGCGTGCTAAACTCTGGGTTTGCCAGGTGCTGGGTGTGCTGAGCTCAGTGTGTGCTGTATGCTGGGTGTACCAATCTCTGGATGTGCCAGATGCTGGGTGTACCAATCTCGGCATGTGCTGTGCTCTGGGTGTGCCATTTTCTAGGTGTGCTGAGCTCTAGGTTTGCCGAAGGCTGGGTGTACCTGTCTCTGGTTGTGCTGAGCTCTGGCTGTGCTGGGGGCTTGGTGTTCTGATCTCAGCATGTGTCTGGTGCTGGCTGTACTGAGTGCTATGTATTCGGGGCGTTGAGTGTACTGAGCTCTGGGTGTGCCAGGTGCCGGGTGTACCGAGCTCTTGGTGTGCCTTAGGATGGGTGTACCGAGTGCTGCGTTTGCAGGGAACTTGGTGTTCTGAATTCTGGGTGTATTGGGTGCTGGTTGTACCAAGATCTGGGTTTGCTGAGCTGTGGGTCCGCTGGGTGCTTAGTGAACTGATTTCTAGGTGGGCCGAGGATTGGTTGTACTGACCTCTGTGTGTGCCGGGTGTTCAGTGTACCGAGCTCTGGGTGGGCTAGGTGCTGGTTGTACTGAGCTCTGGGTGTGATGGGTACTTAGTATACCGAGCTCTGGGTTTGCCTAGGGCTGGTTGAACCGACCTGAGGGTTCTGGATGCAGGGTGTGCTGAGTGTGCCAAGCTCTGGGTTTGCTGAGCTCTGGGTTTGCTGGGTACTCGGTGAGTTTTGGGTGTGCTAGGTTCTGGCTGTACTGAGCTCTGGGTGTGTCGGGTGCTGGGTATACTGAGCTCCAAGGCTGCTGGGTGTACTGTGTTGTGCGGGTCCTGGATGCAGGATGTGCTGAGATTTGGGTGTGTTGACCTCTGAGTTGGCTGAGCTCTGGGTGTGCTGGGTGCTGGGTTTACTGATTTCTGAGTGTGCCAGGTGCCGTGTGTACCAAGATCTGGGTGTGTTGAATAGAGGGGAACAATCACTTCCCTCGACCTGCTGGCAATGCTCCTACTAATGCAGCCCAATATGATGTTAGCCTTTTTGGCAATAAGGGCACACTGCTGACTCATATCCAGCTTCTTGTCCACTGTAACCCCCAGGTCCTTTTCTGCAGAACTGCTGCCTAGCCCGTCGGTCCCCAGTCTGTAGCTATGCATGGGATTCTTCCATCCTAAGTGCAGGACTTTGCACTTGCCCTTGCTGAAACTCATCAGATTTCTTTTGGCCCAATCCTCCAATTTGTCTAGGTCACTCGGTATCCTATCCCTACCCTCCAGGGTATCTACCACTCCCCCCAGCTTAGGGTCATCTGCAAACTTGCTGAGGGTGCAATCTACCCCATCCTCCAGCTCAATAATTAATATGTTGAACAAAACTGGCCCCACAACTAACCCCTGGGGCACTCTGCTTGTTACCGGAGGCCAACTACACATCGAGCCATTAATCACTACCCCTTGATCCCGATGATCTAGCCAACTTTCTATCCATCTTATGGTCCATTCATCCAACCCATACTTCTTTAACTTGCTGGCAAGAATACTGTGGAAGACCGTATCAAATGCTTTGCCAAAGTTAAGGTATATCACGTCCACTGCTTTCCCCACATCCACAGAGCCAGTCATCTCATCATAGAAGGCAGTCAGGTTAGTGAGGCATGACCTGCCCTTGGTGAATCCATGCTGACTGTTCCTTATCATCTTCCTCTCTTCTAAATGCCTTAAAATGGATTCCTTGAGGACCTGCTCCATGATCTTTCCAGGGACTGAGGTGAGGCTGACAGGTCTGTAGTTCCCCGGATCCTCCTTCTTTCCTTTTTTGAAGATGGGCACTAGATTTGCCTTTTCCAATTGTCCAGGACCTCCCCCAATCACCACGAGTTTTCAAAGATAATGGCCAATGGCTCTGCAATCACATCAGCCAACTCCCTCAGCACCCTCGGATGCATTGCATCCAGCCCCATGGACTTGTGCATGTCCAGCCTTTCTAAATAGTCCTGATCTTGTTCTTTCAGCACTCAGGGCTGCTCACTTCCTCCCCATTCTGTGCTGCCCAGTGCAGTAGCCTGGGAGGTGACCTTGTCTGTGACGACAGAGGCAAAAAAATATTGAGTACTTCAGCTTTTTCCACATCATCTCTCACTAGGTTGCCTCCCCCATTCTGTAAGGGGCCCACACTTTCCCTGACCTTCTTCTTGTTGCCAATATACCTGTAGAAACCCTTCTTGTTACCCTTCATGTCCCTTGCTAGCTGCAACTCCAATTGTGCTTTGGCCTTCCCGATTTCACGCCTGCAATCCCCCCCCTGCAATCTGGACTGGTGTGTAGCTGTGTCACTCCAGTTTCTCACTCCTGGGCCCCAACTTACTCCGCTTTGATGTGTGAACCACCCACTCCTGGATCAGCCCACGCCCAGCCTCCTGCGAGTACTCGGTTCCAGACCTAGTGAAAGAGCACTTCTGGACAGCCACTTATGGGATAGACTTCCAGCAAACACCCCCAGCCCCAGATGCATCCCCAGGAACTGCAGTCTTGCAGGGTTCAGAGCTGCACACTGCACCCTGCAAGCTCATTTACATTTGTCTGTTAGTTTATCAAAGAAATTGATATGCACCAGTTCTGTCACTCTGTGAGGTCTCTGCACACGCTCAATCCACATGCATTGTTTTAGATAAAACAAACAAATAAGTTTATTGACTACAGCACGATTTTAAGTGATTCTAAATCAGATTAATATAAATAAAGAGATTAATAAGAAGTCAAGGAGTTCGTCACAATCAACGAAAAGGTAATTCACATCCTAAACTACGATTAATATTTCAGTAATTTTCAGTCTATAACATTAGTTTACCCACAGCTGGTTGTGATGCCTCTTGCAACCAGCCTCCCTTCCCTCTCCCCCCCTCCCGTGGGTAGGTGCCAGTCCTTGATGCTGCTTCGAAGATGGATTCCAGGGAAGAGCCCTGAGACAAAGATGACAGCTTTTGTCTGTGCTCTGCTGTATTGCTCTTCCAGCAGATGTCAAGGTGATTGAAGTTCCCCCATCAGAACCAGGGCCTTTGATCTGGAAACTTTCATTAGTTTTCTGAAGAAAGCCTCATCTACCTCACCCTCCAGGTGTAGTGGTCTATAACAGACTCCCACCGTGACATCACCCTTTTTGCTTTCACCTCTAAACTTAACCCAGAGACTCTCAACAGGCTCTTCTCCAGTTTCATACTGGAGCTCTGAGCAGGCATACTGCTCTCTTACATACAGTGCAACTCCTCCACCTTTTCTCCCCTGCCTGTCCTTCCTGAACAGTTTATACCCATCCATGACAATGCTCCAGTCATGTGATGGGTATACCTGTTTGATGATTACCTGTTCTGTTCATTCCCCCTGAAGCGCCTGGCTTTGGCCAGTCGGAAGACAGGATACTGGGTCAGATGGACCATTGGTCTGACCCAGTGTGGTCATTCTTATGTTATTTGGTGCTGGGTTTATTAAGTTCTGTGTGTGCCGGTTGCGGGTAGGGCCGATGTCTGGGTGTGCCTAGGGCTGGGTGTACCGAGCTCTGTGTGTGCCTGGTGCTTGTCATGCGGGGTGCTGTCACTGCTCTCCATGGTGTTGAATGGGAACCCCACTTGGGCAGGCAGTGTCCGGGCAGCCCTTGTTCCCAGCTAAGCCCCGCTGCCGCTGGGAGTTGCCCAGCACTCTGGGTGGGTACGACACCCCCGCTAGGCCCCTCCGTGGAGACTGGAATGCACTATTCTCCATGGGGCACTAGGGGTCGACCTGCTGCAGGGAACAGCTGATCCTTGTATGACCTATTTAACCCCAGAGGAGCTGCAGCTCAGCCAGGTGGGAGGGCAATGGAAGCTGCTGGAGCGCATTCCCCCCCTCCCGCTAACACCCCACATCTCTTCCCCTTGGCAGGCCAAGCTGATCGTCCCCAACAGCACAGCCGGGCTGATCATCGGCAAAGGGGGTGCCACGGTGAAGGCCATCATGGAGCAGTCGGGGGCCTGGGTGCAGCTGAGCCAGAAGCCAGAGGGCATCAACCTGCAGGAGCGGGTGGTGACGGTCAGCGGGGAGCCTGAGCAAATCCGCAAGGCGGTGGACATCATTGTACAGAAGATCCAGGAGGACCCGCAGAGCAGCAGCTGCCTCAACATCAGCTACGCCAATATCACTGGCCCTGTGGCCAACTCCAACCCCACCGGCTCGCCCTATGCCAACTCCACGGACGTGCTGCCGGCCGCTGCCGCCGCCGCCACTGCCTCAGGCCTGCTGGGACATACCAGCCTGGCTGGCGTCGGGGCCTTCCCGGCGGCCCTGCCAGGCTTCTCCGGCAGCGACCTGCTGGCCATCAGCACGGCCCTCAACACCTTGGCCAGTTACGGATACAACACCAACTCGCTAGGGCTGGGGCTCAATTCTGCTGCTGCCTCTGGTGTGCTGGCTGCTGTGGCAGCCGGTGCCAATCCCGCCGCAGCTGCTGCCGCCAACCTCCTGGCGTCCTACGCCAGCGACGCCTCCACCAGCACCGGCACGCCGGCTGGCGCTGTGGGGGCCTTCACTCTGGGCTCCCTGGCAGCCGCCACCGGGGCGGCCAACGGCTACCTGGGCACGGCCTCACCGCTGGTGGCCAGTTCCTTCCTGGCCACAGAGAAGCTGGTGGAGAGTGCCAAGGATATGGTGGAGATCGCGGTGCCAGAGAATCTGGTGGGTGCCATCTTGGGCAAAGGGGGCAAGACGCTGGTGGAGTATCAGGAGCTGACGGGCGCCCGGATCCAGATCTCTAAAAAGGGAGAGTTTATCCCAGGCACCAGGAACCGTAAAGTCACCATCACCGGCACGCCAGCAGCCACGCAGGCCGCTCAGTATCTCATCAGCCAGCGAGTGACGTACGAGCAGGGAGTGCGTGCCACCAACCCGCAGAAAGTGGGGTAGGGCAGAGGGAGCCACGAAAGGGAGAAATCCGTTTTAAATTTCAAAAAAACAAACAGCCACCCCCACCCCACCCATCCCCTGCACGCCCCCAGACATGCACCCCCTCTAATAGGGAGGGTTCCCCCCCAGTCTAATGACCAGCTCCGATCCAGACATGCTCTCCGGATTGGCCCGCGGACCTTGCCGTGCGTTCTGTCTGATATGTATATATTGCACTTCTTTTTTTTTTTAATAGAAAAACAAAATGGGTCAAATTTTCTCTTATTTCCTTTCTTAACAAATTTTCTTTCTGGCCCCCCCAACCCCCACCCCCCCACCCCAGCACTCAAATTAGGGAGCGGATCACACTTTGGGAAGTGGATCCATTTAAGATGGGGGATGGGGGGCGTTGGATTTTGATCTGTAATTGGGGGTGGGGGGATTGGAGCTGATCTGGACCCATATTGAGACCATGGGGGGCAGGGAAGGGGGTCTTGGCATGAGCCATAGCTGCCGTGCGTCTCCCCCCCCTCGTGTGCCCGCTCTGTAGCTGGGTCTTATTGAACTTAAGCTGCGATGTGGCGTTTCACTGATGAGTTTTATTTTCTGTGTGAAGATAGTCAAATTCTGTTGAACTCAGGGGCGGGAGGGGGGTATTAAGTTAGGACTGGGGGTGGTGTTTATGGGCTGGGAGTAGTTACTCATATAGGGCATATCTTCAGCAAAAATGGGGGGACCCATTTCCCCTCTTCCTCCAGAAATAAAGCAACAGGTTTTTAAAATATCTCTAGGTGCGTAACTTGAAAGGTGGCTGTGTTGTCCCTGCGTGGGTGGGAGTGGGGATGGAGGTCTGTCCACAGAGTAGCCACAAGGCCAGGTTTTGTCATCTCGCTCAGCAGTGTCTGCCGAGCTGGGGGGATGAGGGCAGAACATGAAGTTGTGACAGCGTGCATGGCAGCCTGTGATGTCATGTGGCTTTGAAGGCTACTTCCTGTGATATCGCAAGAGTCTACCAGTGATGTAGTATGCTGCTACTTGTAGTGTAGGAGGCTACTCCCTGTGATGTCATAGGCTGCTTCATATGATGTCATAGGCTGCTTCCTGTGACAGACGGGGCCAAACCAGCTGTGTGTGATTTTATTTTCCTTCTGGGCTGTTCAGTAAATGCTGGCGTCACATCTGTCTAGGGAGGAATCATTCCCCCCCCCCCCCCCCCCCCCCCCCCCCACCATGGGAACACGAATGGCAGAGCCCCTCCCGCGTGTGCAGCAGCTGGCACGGCCAGGGGAGTGAATGAAGCACTAGGCAGCTGCCTCCCCGCAGCTACTGATCAGTATTAAAGCCCAGCTGGGGTGAGGGCTATTTTCTCTGCATGGGTGGGGGGGGCAGATAGTGGCATCTGCTCAAGCTGTTGACCTCATAACCCCCCACACACACATACACACACACTCCCATTGCTGCAGGGAAGGGACATTGCTCCTCTCCCTTTTTCTTAGACACCCCACCCCGCAGGACCCCTTGATGTGGCAGGCAGTATTATCACTGGTTGGTTTGGGGGAGTTCACGGGCTCCCCCTGCTGGCAGCACAGCCTGTGGGCAGCGTGCAAAGAATCTTGCTTCACATATCAGTGACTCAGGGCAGCGCCATGAGAGCCGGATGCCTAGTATCTCCTGGGCTAGCACTGGGGTCAGGCCCAGTAGCCCCGGGGCTTGCACCCGCCGGGGTGTCCAGTAGCTGTTCTTTGATCAAATCAGTGGGGCCATTTTCCCCACCCTGTTTACAGCTGCTCCCTTTTTAGTGCACCACTCTTGCCAGAGCCCCCCAGGGCTTCTGGAAACGGATGTTTTCCTTTCGATCAGCTCCCGCCCCCTGCTCTGGCTTATTGTCGTGGGCTCGCTCAGGTGCCTGGCTGCAGCCTGGCTTGTTATTGTGGGGTCTTTTGGAAGCTTTTGGCTGAACAGGTTCGTTCGTTATTGTAACGTCACTCTTGAGTGTCAGTCTCCTTACGTTGGTTTGTTGTTGTGGGGTTGTTCAGGAGCCCTGGGTTGTGTGCACTGGGCTGCTGTTGTAGGGTTGCTCAGAAGCCTGGGTTGTGTACACTGGTTGTTGTTGTGGGGTTGCTCAGGAGCCCTGGGCTGAACGTGCTGGCTTGTTTCTGGAGGGCTGGTTGCGAGCCTGGGGCTGCATGGGCTGTTTGTTAGCAGAGGGTGAGGGAGGAGTGGAATCTCCAGACCCTCAGCGGTGGGGCTGGCAGGCAGAGTGAGGAGTCAGGGTGAGCGGTTCTGTGCCATGTTGCACTCGGAAAGACCCCCTCAGCACCGGGACCCTGTGCCCAGGGGGAAGGGCCATCAGCTTGAGTGTTTTATAGGTCCAAATGCAATCACAGCCCCTAGAAGTCTCCTCCCCCATCTGACCCCAGCCTGGGACCCATTGCCCCCCTCAGTCCTAGGGACCCCTCCCCATCTGACCCCATCACCCCCCACTGCCTAAGGGAACCCCTCTGATTTGACTCTGTAACCCATCGCAGCTCCAAGGGGCTTTATCCCCAGTAAGCATCAGCACTTATCCCATTATCCATCCCATCTGACACTGGCACTTACCCCAAAACCCCCCACCCCAGAGCCCAAAGGAGCCCCATCCCCATGTGACAACCAGCATGGTCCCCGTTCACCCTGTGTGTCGTCCCTCCCCCCCCAGTGGCGAGCTGTGGATTTGTGCAATATTTTACCCTGGGAAGGAGAATCTCTTCCTGACCACCAACTGGCCGTCAGCCCTGGCACAGGCAGGTTGTTTTACATGGCACTTTTCAGGCTCCAGAACTCACCGGGAAGGTGCGGAACAGGCACCGGGAAGGCAGCTGTCTCCATGCCTGTCGCTCCGGCAGCTAGAGGGTCAGACAGGAATTGAGACAGATTATGGGGACGGGGCTAGCGGTGTGTGGGATTTGAGGGGTGGGGGAGTTGGGCTTCTCCATGTTAGGTAGCAGAGATCAATCATTTTCCGTTCATTAGCTGGGGGGCGGGAAAGGGGGGTTTGTAACCTTTTACACTAGGGGACAAAACAAATGTGAAAATATTTACTACTGACAAGGAAGCAATATTTAAGTAGCATCTTGCACTGATTCTCGGAGGTGGGACGAGAGGCAGAGGGCAAGGCTGGTAGAGCCGGTCTTTTACAGGTATTGGGCCGGATCCTGCACTGGGGTAAATCGGCTTTGCTCCATCCCGTGGAGCTCTGCCCAGTCCTGCCAGCTGTGGGAGCAGCCCGAATGGTTGTGGGAACTTTAGCGATGAACAAAACATGCTGCTGTAGTCTATGGCGGGGGTGTTGCATATCAGACTTTGCAAAGGGAGGCAGGAGCAGGGGTAAGAAGGTGTTTTTTGTGCCAAAATATTTGTCTGTCTTTTTAGATACATGCCTGCATAGAGGGATCACTTGATTCAACACCAAAACTACTGCAGTGGTTGTGCTCTCCTGGCCCACAGCTATGCAGTGGCAATGCTGGAAATGCCACCCCATTGCTGGGTAATACTGGGGTGTGTTTTAAATGGCATCCTCATTAAAAATACTGCAGTGATATCCAAAAATACAACAGTAACACCACCACAGTAACACAACGATAACCTGTAATGTTTTCATAAAGATGCCCATATAAAAGTACTACAGTAATAGCCTAAAATATTACTGTGACCGTACAAACTACTCTAGTATGATAAGTTAGGGTTTGTTTTCATAAATATACCCTTTAAAAGCACTGCAGCAATATCCTATAATACTACAGCACCCCAAAATACTTCAGTAACACCACGATAACCTGTAGTGTGTTCACACTGATACCTGTCGAAAAATACTACAGTAATACCCTAAAATACTGCAGTAGTATTAACCTGAGCTGTTAAGCTTTGAATCACTGTTGTGGAAGGATGTAAGGATACCCTTGTAAAGTGAAATGTTCCAGCATTCTTCAATACTCTTCTAAAATACTGTAATCAATAAAATCCCTCAGAGTTAGATAGAACCAAAAACCTGATTTAAAAAAAAAGTTTTTCACACAAAACCATTTTAGTTTTCTTGAAATGTCTAATTTTTTGGAGAATTTTTCTAAAGATATTTTTCACCAAAAAAAAAAGTCATTTTGGCTTGCCACGTGTTCATCCAGCCACTGTGGACTGACAGCTTCCTCGCAAGGCGGAATATATTACGCAGCATCAAAAACGTATTTTCTGAAAATTGCCCATTTTAAAAAACCCCCAGTGATGATGATGATTATTTATTAGATGTATTACGGTAGCACCAGGGAACCCCGGGACCCCATTGTGCCAGGCGCTGGACATTTTTATTGCTGTTGGTTGTTTTATGATAGCACCTGGGAGCCCCAGCCGTGGACCAGACCCCCCCTTGTGCCAGGTGCTGCCCAGACACAGAACAGAAAGACAGTCGCTGCCCCAATTAAAAAAACTACCCGGGCAATTAGGAAGATGAAAATTCTGTACGTTTCCAAACATGACAGGACCAAATACCTTCCAATTTTTCCAAATCCCAGTGAAATGTACATGAGATTTTTACCCCGCCGTTGGTGCTAACCCCACAGGGAGACTTAGCATTTGGGGCTCTTGGCCTCCAATGCTGTGGCGTTTTGGATGGTTCTTGAAGAATGCTAGGATCCCTGAATAAAAAATACTACAGCATCCTTCCCTAAGTGCCCCAAATACTGTAGTAATACTACTCTAACGGGGCACCATATTCGGACTTTAACTCGACGGTGCTGGAGTATTTTGGGTCGGCCCTGTAGAATGCTAGGAGGCCCTTATAAAAATACTGTAGCATTGTCCATTAACCTGGCAATAGGCTGGAGTAACAATACTATAGATGGTAGCACGCTAGGACTGTTGCCCTATGGTGCTGTAGTGTTTTGGATCATCAACAGACTGCTGTAAGTACACGCTCACACTTGTGCATCCCGCACATACTGACTGTAGTGACCCCACTGCACGATGTAGCTTTGGGTGCTATTACTCAACAATACTGGTGTACTTTGGGGTCTTTCCTCTCGAACGTCGTAAGATAACCTCATACAAGATTCCTGTTATAAATAATTACTACAGCAATCACCAGTAAAATCTCCAAATGCTGCAGTAACGTTGTTTTAAAGTGTGGCATTTGGAGGGGTTGTTCTGCAAACACTGAGGTCTTTGTGGCTCATCAGTAAAGGCAGGGATAGAGAATTGGAGTGGAACTGGGTTCTGTTCCTGGCTCAGCCTGCTGGGGGACCTTGGGCATTGCCTCTCTCTGCCTCAGTTTCCCCATTTGTATAATGGGGATAAAAAGCAGCACCTCTTTTGCAAAGCACTTTGAGATCTACAGATGAAATGGGCTCCATAAAAACTAGGTGGTATTATTGCTCAAAGCAAACCCTTCAAAAATACCAGTGTTTCCAAGGACTGCCATGAAATCCTGCAGCAAGGTTTAGCATCTTGGGGCTAATACTGGAGTATTCCAGGCCATTCCTAAGAGGTCCATTCCCTATGCGGCATCTCTCTGAAAAAGACCTGACTGCTTTTTTGAAGTGCCAAACTTTTTATTTATAGAGAACATGCAGCTATTAAAAAAAAAAAAGGGGGTGGGGTGGGGGGGAGAATGAAGTTTTTAGATGTTCTACAGGATTTTAAAAAAAAATTAAAAAGGGAAAAAAATAAAATAGAAAAAGTGACACATAAATAAACGAGATCTCATGTTAGTGGGTCTGAAGCCTGAGTCCTTTCTTAGTGGCTTTTAAAAAAATTAAATAAAATAATAAAAAATAGTATAATAAACTAAAAAGGAGAGTCCTAGGGCCAGGCTGTCCAAGGACTTTAGGCACCTAACGATGCAGATAGGCACCTGCACCTATATGCATCTTTAGGTGCCTAAATCCCTTGGACAGCCTGGCCCCAGGTCTCTGGGCTATAGCCTCGGCGACTAGGAAGTGAGACATCTCCGTTGACACCGGTTTGGTGGCCCTGCGGCCCAGGTGTCCTGCCTCGCGGCTCCATTGGGTGCCGCTGCAGTGTCTTGTACCCTCACCCCCCGCCTTGTGGAACAAGGGATTGGAAGATGGGCTGGCATTCTGCAGGCTGCACCTTCACCCTGGGTGTTGAGATGCGGGAGGGGATATGGGGCAACTTGAACCTATTCTGCGCCGGTGGGCGGCTCAAGGGCACGGGGATCTTGCAGCCCTGACCAGAGGAAGGAGGCCGAGGCTGTAATTTATGGGTGGGGGAGAAGAGCAAGAGGCCCTTGGAAATGAACCTCTCGCTGCTGTCAGTGCTGGGCAGGGGCTGCTTGGAAGCAGGAGAGCTGGCCTGCCTGCAGTGCGGAGGGACCCAGCTCCACTCGGTATGGTGCGAGTTCCTGGCTGCCCCTTTAATTTAGTCTTTGTCTAGCCCCGATGCCTCTGCATGCATCAAGGCCAGGGCTATAGGGGATTGGGGGCGGGTGGGATCCCAATTCCCTCTTGACATGTGGGGGGCCAAGAGATGCTTTGGGGAGATCAACCTTCCCGGCCCAACTGGTGCAGAAGCCGCCTCCTGCTTCTCCCCAGATCGCAGGCCAGATGCACTCCCGGTGGAGTGCCAGCCAGGAACGAGCTGGGCCCGGCCTGGATGTGGCCTCCTCTCCCTTTTCCCACCATCCCCATCTAAACAGCAGTGGTTCTTGATGTGATGGTTCCTCCTGGACCTGCTTCTCCCTGCCCGCCCCCCTCCGGCTCCGGGGAGCCTTTGCAGTGCCAAATGGAAGTTGTCTTTCCTCTTCCCGTCCCGCTTGGAAGGGCAGCAGCGGTGGAGGCAGAGCCAGGCTGTGCCCTGCTCCCTGGCCTTCACTCTCAGTGGAGCATGGGGAGCGCTCTCAGGGCAGGAGGGCAATTTGCTGAGCTCAGTCACCCCCCTCCTCACCCCTCCTGTATTTCAAGGCAATAAAGTCTGAGACTCAGACAGAAGGGGTGGGAATTCAGGGAGAAGCTCATGGGGATTTGCTCTGTGCCTGAACCAGGCTCCCCTGTGCTGTGCGTGAACTCCTTAGGACACTATCAGCCGTCTCTATCTGGGAGTGTACCTATAACCCACGCACCCTGGGAGGAGGGGAAGGATCTCAGCTGGGAGGTGGAGGACAGACACCCCTGTCTTGTTTCCATTTGCTCACCAGTACCTGTTCCCTTGCATTTACCATGTCACTGTTCGATCCCCCAGAGCTTGATATTGCCGAGAGCAGAAGGAGGCACCAACCCCTCTGTCACTGCCCCTGTGTTTGTCTCTCGTGTCTTCTCTCTCCAGTGCCGACCAGCTCCTGATCATCCCAACTCCCTTTTAATTTCTGTCCGGACATTCCTTCGGAGCACCCCTCCATACAGCGCTGAGTTCAGACACACTCGCAACACACAGCTATAGACATATATATAGGCAAACTATATATATCTATAGAGCAAAAAGCTAATCAGCGAGGGACTAAAGACACAGTAGCCGGCTACCTCGGGACTGCTTTTCTAAATCCACACTCATCTTCTCTGCATCAAGAACATTTCTAAGCTGGTTGCTTTTCAGAGACAACCTGTCACCAAACTCTGCCTCATCTGAACAGGATTCATCTCGAATTTTTGTCGCTGCTGCGGAAAGCCATCCTGTTTCAAACCACCGTCTCCTGAACTTCTGACCTCCACCCCTTCCTCATCTTGAACTTTTTAACGCACCACCCCTACCCCCCTTTTCTGTGTCCATCCAATCTGTTTTCTGGATATTTTCCCCCCATCTTCCATGTTAAAAAGACCAACAAAGCAATTCTATATCTGATAATTCTGATTCTAGAGCTACAGATATAGAAGGGAAGCAAAGCAAAGACTGTTGAATGGCTGCATGTAGGTTATTAACTTGGACGGTCAGAGATCATCTCATTTTTCCTGGGGATGAGGGGTGGGCAATGTTTTTTTTCTTCCCTTTAATCTCATCGCTTCATTGTAAATACTCAGTTTTGTTAAATTGTCAGGGGGGGAAACATTTTGTGTTCAACGTCCGAGAGGAGCTGGTGCATAAAAATGTTGGTGCTTGGATGGAGAGTGGAGGGCGAAGCTGTCTCAGAAGCTCTCAAGAGATAGAGGCTCCCGAGGGAAAGAAACCTCGGCCTCTGGTTCTGATCGCCAGTCCTGCGGCCATTTGTGCCTCAGCTGCAAATGGAATGACACCTATTTACACCAGCTGGGGAGCTGGCTGGGTGCACATCTAGGAGGGTCTCTCTAAACAGATGAAATTGGCTCCCTGGTGTAACTCTAGCAGCATCAATGAGCCAGATTCTCAGCTGGTGTAAATCCGGTGGTTCTGCTGATGTCCAGGGGGCCACTTACCAAATTCTGGTGATGAATTTATTCTGGAGAAGGCTGGTGGCCCAGGAAGAACAGCTGCTTTCATTTCTCGAGAGGACGGAGTGTGACTGGGAAGCGAGCTGCGCAGACATGAGGCGGGGACTGCAGAACTGGGCAGGCTGTGCTGACACATTGCCCAGGCTACAATTAAAGGGGGTGGTGTGAGCGGGGGACTCGGAGTCAGGATTTCTGGGTTCTGTTCCCAGCTCCAGGAGTTAAGGTAGTCTAGGCACTAGAACAGTGGGCACAGGAAGCCAGGTGTCTGGGGATCTGCTGCCTCTGGGAGGGGAGTGGAGTTTAGTAGTACTTAGAACAGGGGGAAGCTGAGAGTCAGGACTCCGGGTTCTGGTTCCCCAGTCTGCTGCTGGGTCACCACCCCGATAGCCATTTCAATGCCCATAAGCCGGACAACTTCTAGATCTAGATGCTTAAGGCAAACACAAGTTACTGGCTCCATAAAGGGGTGATAGTTAAGGGCCTGTGCTGTGGAGATCTGACAATCTCTTCTGGCTTTAAACGCCGTGAATTTTCCTTGGAGGGCAAAGCCACCCCAAGGAGACAGCTGATCGCTTCCCCACCCCTCAGCAGGAGCAGGCCATAAATTCTGGAAATCACCAAGCCCAACACATTTTATGAAACAGCCTCTGGTCATTTTTTCTCCCTCTCCATCAGTTCTCTCTTTAACGACCTATTTATTTGAATCATTCTTTATTATTTTTTCTGGGAGTGGGTGGGGGTGGGGGTGTGATCTGCTAAAGGGAAGGGTCGAGACTATATGTCATTGTTCTAAAGAGCCAAGGCCTCCATTCCGATGGCTAACTAAAGAAATCTGAGTGTTGCGGTAGGTTTGTGTGTGTAAAGTTGTGTATTAACTTGTGCTTAGTGGAGTCAGCATTTTTAGTGCTTAATACTATTAACTCATTTCTGTCATGATAAATGTTCATTCGCAGCATCACTTCCGTCTTCTGTTGTCGTTTTTTCTTTGCATTTCACGACACTTTTAACCCATTACTAATAGAGTGAGGCTGGCAGGGCTGGGGGGGGGGGGAAGGAGGGAGAGGGAGCCCCATCCCAGGCCAGGATGCACTGGAGGAAGAGGGATGGGGCAGAGGCAGGCAATGGGGAGGGGCAGAGCCCCACAGCAGTATTGGTAGCACTCTGGGACGGATTGATCAATGCGTTTAGTGCTGCTGATTGATGCCGTATTGAGGATCCTCCATGGGAGTGAATCAGCAGAGCGCCAGTGAAGTAGATGAATTAATGCTGATTGACACCAGCTGGGATCTGGCCCATTGACTCCAATGGAGCTATGGCCGACTGACACCAGCTCATATCCCTCTCACCCCAGCAAAAGCCCAGACAGCAGCAGGGCACCCGCCCCTGCCCCCATTCCCAGCCATGTGCCCCATGGGACCCCTGAGTCAGCTGCCTGCTCTGGGGCTGGGGCTTGGCTGTGGATACCTGCTGTGTCTTGGCCTTCGCTGAGACCCCCCCCCCCCCAGTGGCAGGGTTGGGCTCTGGGTCAGCGGAGAAGGTGGCTGTGGGTTTTGGTGCCATCCCAATGGGAGGGGCACAGAACAGGGAGGCAGGACTCTTGGGTTCTCTCCCCAGCTTTGGGAGAGGAGTGAGAGTAGGGTCCAAAGATAACGGCGAGGAGGGCTGGGACTCCTGGCTTCTATCCCTGGCTCTGGAAGGGGAGTGGGGTCTAGTGGCTAGAGCAGGGGGGCTGGGCACCAGGACTCCTGGGTTCTAACTCAGCTCTGCCACTGACTGCCCACGTGACTGTACCAAGTCCCTTCCCGTCTCTGGGCGGGGCGGGCGGAAGTCATCAGTGATGGTGCTGGGTGCAGGGGAGGCTAAGAGGGCGTTAAAAGCAATGGGGCAGTTGGCTCCAGTCTCACTAGGGCAGTGGGGGGCATGTCCAGCATGGCCATCCCCAGGCTGGAGCAAGGGGAGCATGGACTTTCATACCTCACAGGCTCCTCAGGAGTGGAGCTGCGAGACATGAGGGGCCAGGGCCTGGCCAAGGGCTCCCGAGGGAACACAGGTGGCAAGGACTCGAGCGAGAGGTACGGGGGCCCTGCCCCTTGCTGGTGCCACCATGTGCCATGTCCCAGAGCCCAGCAGGGTAGCTCAGCCTCCAGCCTGCTCTCCTCCTGGGGGCACTGCCTGGCCTAACCCGGCACCCCCGGACTTGGCAATGGCGCCATATCCAGTCTCCCTGGAGCACAAATGCCAGGGGAAGGAGGATTCCTCACCCACCGTGTCTCTGTCCGGTTGCACTTGCAGCTGTGCCAGCCCCCAGGGGCGGGGGATGATGGGGGATCCTACCCAGCCAGGTCAGTGTGGGTCTTGGTTTGGGGTTTCTGGCGGAGGGAATCCAGAGAAGGCAGCAGCCTGAGTGGGTGGGAAAGGCAGGACCTCCATTAATGGGGGAGGGGGCCCTCTAATCTGCACTGGGGTGAGAAGGGGGAGGAGAAACACCCCTTGGACGCCAGGCCCATTCCCTCCTGCCATTGCTCATGCTCATGAATACAGTCCTGACCAAGCCCCCTCCTGCCCCACCACCATCGTTTTCCATCCAGCATGCGAGGCAGCTCCAACCACACCACCCCTCCCCCTCTCTGCTGTCTGTGCGCCATCCCCCCACTCCCCTCCGGCTCCTCTTGTGGGTGCTTCTGTCAGCCCTGCCAAGGGGCCGGGGGATCTGCAACCAGCTCCACAGCTCCTGCTGGCTGGCGCCCCCGCTGGGCTCTTCAAGCCACCAGTGGCTTCCACTGCCGTGCAGAATTGCCCCCAGCTAGTGCCGTGTCGCCCCCTGCAGGGCAGAAGGGGAAGAAACCCACGATGGGGTGAGTAAAGGGGCCATGGGGGATGTGGGGTATGAAGCCACCAGGCCAATCCAGGCCTGGAGAAAGCCGTGGGGCAGGGGTCGGTTTGGAGATGGCAGTGTTGCGTGGGTGGCTTGTTTGGATGCCCGGGTGCCAGGAAGCTCTTGGGGAGCGAATGAGTCACAGACTGCATCAGGCCAACCGCCCCGGGGCTGGGGGCCCCAGCAGTGAAGGGCCACAGGCCAGCTGTGCCAGCAGGTGAGTGAACGCAAGGTACGTCCAGGGCGCTGCACGTCCAGAGCAGGTTCCAGCTGCCGCCGGGTGCAGCCCAGGCAGCGGCACAAGGCCAGCATTTGCCCTTAGTCACCATAAGGAGCCCCTGGATTATACGGATGGTGACGGGCTCAGAAGCCTCCAGCTCTGTCCTGAAAGGCAGCGCTGGGCCAGAAGCCCTGGGGGGGGTCACAGCTCCCAGCGCTCTGCACCAACGCGCTCCCAGGCAGCCCTGCCACTCGGAGCTGGCCCCTCCCCTCTTGGATTACTCCTCCCCCCAGCAGCTCTGGGCTATTGCACCGCAGGCCAATGAGGCAGCCCAGGGCTCGCTGAGGTCAGGGTTATCCAGGGGCCAAGGAGAGTCTCACCCAGTGCTGCCATCCTGGGGGGTGTATGGAGGGAGGCGGGTGGCTCCAGCCGTGCCCCTGCCCTCATTCATGCAGCTGCTTTGAAGGGGAGGCCCTGTTTCCCCTTGAAGGCCCTGCATGCCGCAGGGAGCCCAGATCACACCTGGGAAGAAGCGGGGGCTGAGAGACACCGCACAGTGCCAGCCTGGATCCCCCAGGACCCATCTTCAGCAATGAGCCTGCCACCCGGGCGCCAGGCTGCCCAGCAACGGGGGAGGGAGCAAATGACGTGGACTCTGCTAATCAGAGCACCCCAGGTCTTCAGCCGGTGTAAGCGGGCCCAGCTCCACTGACTGCAGTGGAGCGATGCCCATTGACCCCGGCTGGGATCTGGCCCATTGACTCCAATGGAGCTACAGCTGACTGACACCGGCTGGGATCTGACCCATTGACTCCAATGGAGTTACGGCTGACTGACACCGGCTGGGATCTGACCCATTTTGGCGACTGACACCGGCTGGGATCTGAGTCCTGAATGGTTGGGATTTGGCTCAGTGGTATCAGGTCGCAACCTTCTCATAGCAGTCGGGAGAGACCCCTTCCCCCTCTCTCTGCCCCTGAAATCAATGGGGTGGATGGGGTGCGGGCCATTGTAGGATGGGCCAGTTTGGGTGGGAAGGTGACGCTTGCTGCCCCCTAGTGGTGTTGCTGCACATGGGCAAGGCCCAAGTGTTTAGGGGCTGCTACCTCCCTGTTTTGGGGGGGAGGCTGGGCTGCAGAGGGGGAGCCCCATGTCCTGCTAGTGGGGAGGGGGGCAGGAAGGCAGTCAAACCCCAGGGCTGAGCTAGCCCATTTGGACAGCCATGGGACTGGTGGGGCTGGGAATGGGCCTGGGAAGGCCCTGGGCAGCCTGGTTCTCACTTGGCCGGCTGCCTCCATGCAATGAATTCACTGGGGCTCAGCCCAAAAGCCCCTGGGTGGCTGCTCCCCCTGCCAGTGATTGCAGTAGGATTTGGGGGGGTCCCCCAGGCCTTGGGGCTGGATTGAGAATCCTGGACACTGACTCCTCTCTGTGTCCCCTGACACGCTCCTCTGCCGGGGAACCCCTCCAGCGGGGGGGAAAGGTCTGTTAGGGGAGGGATCCCTGTCCTTGGGCTGAGAAACCCCCAACATCGCTTTGTGTATGGGGGTACCAAGGGGGCTGCCCCCCAGAACCCTTCACTGCCCCTGCTTTTTAACTCCTCCCCCTCCTGCTCTGCCTCCCCCGCTGCCCCCATCCCCTGGTGCCTCCTCCCCTTCTCCTCCTCCTCCCCTTTCCCCCACTCAGCCTCCCTCTTGCTCCCCCTCCATGTCTTCTCTGTCTCCATATGGGGCTGCCCCATCACCAATGCCTCCCCCAATGGGGCAGCTCCCCACAACTCCCCGTCACCTCCTTCCCACCAACTGCCAGGCGTGCCCCCTGGTGCCCCAATCACACAGCTGCACTGAGGCCCATTGCCCCTACCTCCAGCAGGGGAGGGGAAGCTCCCTCTGGCAGAGTGCATGGGGGGGATCCTTGGGAGAGAATGGGGGTGTGGGGGGTGGAGGGTGATGAGAAGGGGAGACAAATGGAGGAAGCACACCTGCATACACATACTCACTCACATACATAGAGGCACGCCCATATGCGTGCACACACACATCCCGCCCACATGCATGCACACACCCTTGTGCACACCCTCCCACATGTGCACACAGACACACAGACACACACACACTCCCCCATGTGTGCACCCCCTTCATGCACGCACACTCCCCCCATGTGCACCCCTCCCTTGTGCACACACACACACACACACACACAATCTCAGCTTTAGTTGGGCCCAGGGTCTGGCCAGTTAGCAGTACTGGAGGCCTCCAGTGAGAACCACCAGCCACAAGACCCCTCTGGTTGCCCTATGACATAATGGATGACATCGCAAGGGAAGGAACCTTCAGCGGTGGCCCTGGATGCAGAGGGCGACCAAGCAGAGGGGCTGGGCCAGGCTGGTGGAAGCTCGGTGGCCAGGTAACGAACTGTCTTACAGGCACGTCTGGGCCTGGGGAGAGGTTTCCTGGGAGCCCCATTGCCTGGGTTTTCAGCCCCAGGATGGGCACCGCCTTGGGGAACAGCCTGTCAGGGACAATTCTGCCCCGGGGGGGTGGGCTAGTGACCCTAATGGGGTGTCTCCCTCATTCATTGGGAAGAGGCTAACGGGGAGGACTCAAGGCAGATGGGGCAGCATGGCCCAATAGGATGCCCCACTCTTGACATCCTTGCTTCGGTCGGTCTCAGACGGCACTCACTGATGGATGCTGGTCTCGGTGACACGGACAGCTGGGCCATGGGGTACTGGCCCGAGACTCACCTACGTCATGCCATAGGAGTGGCCAAACGGGTCCCTCGTGGGCTGGGGCCAAGCCAGCAGCCTAAGGATGTAGAGTCCTGTCCCCAGCCGCAGATCCAGCTGCTTTCCCATCCTGCAGGAGCTGAGTCCTGGGGGCAAAACGCTGCGTGATTGAATCGTAAGAGATAACCTGAGGCTGCAGGGGAGAAAACAGCGCTGGCAGGGGGTGGGGGTCATGCGCCCACTACTGACTTCAAGAGGAAAGCACCCCTGGCTCACTCCCATTCCTGGCAGCCCGCTCAACAAGCACAAGATCTGCTCAATTAGGCACAGCACCTGGCTTTCCCCTTGAGGTCTCTCATCCAACTGCTGACCCAGCCAGGCTCTGCTGAGCTTGAGAACTTGGAAGGCACCACTAGGTAGTGAGCTACTGAGACAAAATCAGAGTGAGCACTTCACCTTGAGCTTCCAACACCTGCCTGTGGTGGGCAACCTGGATGAGGCCCTGCCTGTTTGCTGAATGATATGGGGAGATGAGTTCACAGCAGAATAATTGGGTGGGTTCAGGGCTGATCTATCCTCCCACCACTGTTCTGCACAGCGCTCCGGCATGGCGGGGAGGGGCAACAGCAGGATGATCTCCTTGGAGCGGCGCAATCAGGCCCTAGTGAGTATCTCCCCTCCTGCTCCGGATCCACTGGTGTCACGCCGGATCTCCGAGGGACAGGATCCTGCCGGGGCAGGGGAGTTCTGGTGGAATGAGCGCTGACCCAAACCTTCCCCCCAAATCTGTGCCCCCAAATGGGAAGCAGCCCCCCCAAATTCCTTTACCCCAAATGTAAGCTGACCTCCCAAACTTTGCTTAAAACTCAGATCAACCCCCCTGAACCTTTGATCCAAATCTCAAACTGCTCCCTCTGAATTGCTGCCCCTTGACTGGGAGGCCCCAACTCTTGCCTCTCAGTGATCCCAAACCTTCACTCCACAACCTAACCTGAACCCCCCACCTTCACTTTAAACTCTGATCCCCCCAGACCCTCAGAACCTTTCCCCACACTCCCCTCCTCCCCCATACGTTCACATCCAGGCTCACCTGAACCAACCCCCCCCCCCAAAAATCTCAAAACTCCGGGTTAGCCTTACCCCAAGTTCACAGCCCCTGCCAAAACACACACCCAGGGGTCTCATTTGTGTGATTGCTGAGGAATCTGCTGTTTCTGGATCTAACCCCCCATTATTGAATCCAGATTTCCCTGTGAATGGTACATTTGGGGTTCAATGAGGTGCACAGGAGCCATGGCACAGGGTATCCCAAATTCCCAGCACATTATATAATACAGCAGGGTCCACCCCGCCCCCCAACACTGGATGCTGCCCTGAAGTAGCTAGGAGCCCCCAGGTACAAATAGTCTCTTAATCGAACTTGTGAATAGATGTGGACGTGTGTCCTGAGTACACGATGGGGCGTCAGGACTCCTGGGGTCTGTTCCTAATGCTCTGACTGAGCTTGGGAAAATCACCTCTTCACGCTGCATGCCTCAGTTTCCCCTTCTGGCGATAATGGCTCAACCTCACCAGATAGTGGAGAAGGGAGTTCTAGGGGAACTTTTTAACGCTGCTTCCCAGACAGCCCTTCTTAACTCTGGTCTCTCGCTTCTGGACGACCATCCCCCAAGATGGAGAAGATTAAATCCCTGCAAGTAGCCAACGCCAACCTGCGGTACATGGTGAGTGCTCTGGCCTTGTGTACGCCCCGTCTCTGCTCTGGGAGCCACCCCTGGGGGCAGCCCACGCTCCCCACACCCTGCTGGAGGTGGGGTGGGCTATGGTGGGCTCTGGGCTGGTGGCTTTAATTAATATGCCTGAATTGCAGCCCCACAGAGTCAACGGCCAGGCAGCCCCGCCCTCAGAGCCCCTTGGCCAATGCCCAGAGACCCTCAGCCCCCAAAGTCCCCTGGCCAACTCCCTGGCTGGGGGAGGCCCCACCCCCAGAGCCCCATGGCCAATAACCAGGCTGGGGTCAGACCTGCGGGAGACCCTGGCCAATCCCCGGGCTGAGGGCCGACCCCACCAGAGCCAGGCACTCTTGGAGGCAGGTAGCAAACGCGCTGGCTGTTCATCCTGGAGCTAAGCCGGACTGTCTGCCCTCTGTCCCCACAGAATTTGCAGCTGAAGGAGGAGAATGAAGGTGAGAGGATGTGGCGCATCGAGGTTTCCTGGGCCTGGCTGAGGCCTCTGGGTTGGCATGATCAGTGGGCAATGGCCCCATCTGGGGTGAGAGACAGCATTGGTCTCTAACCAGGGCACTAGATTTCTCTCTGCCTGCCTCCTCGGCCCTCTGGGTTGCTATCTACCAGCACCCACCTAGTGCAGAGACCTAGAGACCAGACTCCAATGCTGGGCTTGTGGGACTACTGTGGGAGCTACCCTGGGCTTGGGTGACGGTAACCCTCTGGTGAGGGTTGGTGCACGGCACCCTCTGTGCTGATCCCCAGAGGCTGGGAGTCTGTCGCCCCTCCTGGCTTGCTTGCGCATTTAGCTTTGGGAGTTCCTGGGTCAAACTCTGCTGTGTCGGCCATGATGGTAGCTATCATATTACTACTCAAGGGCCTGAATAACCTTAACTCTGCCCTGGGCTACTATTTTTGGGGCCTACACAACCTTAACTACAGTTATGTCTATAAGTTTACAATCGATAAGTATCTACACGAGGAACAAATATTTACTAACGGGCTCTTCAGTCTAGCAGATAAAGGTCTATTGCAATCTAATGGCCAGAAGTTGTAGCTAGACAAATTCAGAGTGGAAATAAGGCATCAGTTTTTAACAGTGAGTGTGATTAACCCTTGGAACAATTTACCAAGGGTCGTTGTGGATTCTCCAGCACTGGCAATGTTGAAATCAAGACTGGAGAGATATGGTGGGGGAGGTAATATCTGTTATTGGACCAGAATGGTCTCTCTAATATCTGGGGACCAATATGGCTACAATACTATGTAAATCAAGACTGGATGTTTTTCTAAAAGATCTGCTCTGGGAATTATTGTGGGGCAGGTCTCTGTAGAAGGGGTCGGACTAGATGATCACAGGGGGCCCTTCTGGCCTTGGAATCTCTGAACAAAAGACAGGCTGGCCAGGAGACCTGTTCTGCTTGTGTAGCAGGGGGAGCTGAGACAAAACTGCTCGTGGATCTTAGCCATGCGACCAGCACTGGGGTGCTGAATGCAGCTGGTTCTGTACACTATCACACATGTTTGTAACAGCGTCACTCTTTCATCCCTTGCCCCAGTCTTCAAGTCAACCGAGGAAATCCTTCTCAGGTACGTGACCCTGCTAACTCTGACCCCGCCCCCAATCCCTGGGCCAGATCCCCCCGGTTTCACTCATTTACCCCAGATCAGGGTCTGGTCTCCATCTCTAAAAGTGCCTGAACATTACAGAGATTATTGGACTGAGACTCAAGGGACCTGGCTCTGCCTCTGGCCTCCTGGGCAACCTTGGGCAAGTCATGTCCTCTCTCTGTGCCTCAGTGTTTCCACCTGGAAAATGGGGATAATGATAGTGCCCTCTTTGGAAAGCCCTAGGTTAGAGCTAGGGATTGTCATTATTTAAGGCTCAGAGGCAGTGGAATACATATGATATCCAGGGGCCAAGTTAGTGTGTTTCAGAGATGTGAGGAGCCTAGTGGTTAGGGTGGCCGGAGATGGGAGCCAGGACTCCTGGGTTCTATCCAAGCTCGGGGGAGTGCGGTCTAGTGGTTAGAGCAGGGGACAGGCATTCTGACATTGATGGAAGCTGAGCCAGGAGTGTGACAACACCCTGGACACCATGTCAAGGGAGGAATGGGGGTAGCAGTGGTTGCCCTTGCCCGAGGTGTAGAGCATCGCAGGAGGTGCTGCAGCTATGCAGGCCCAGAAGCACTGACTGTGAGGGGAGAGCACCCCCTGCTGGCTCCCTGCAGCATAGCGCCCCCTAGCGCTGCAGTGGGATCAGCGCGGACTGAGAGGGAGAAGCGCCCCCTACTTATCCCCCCCCACCCTGCTCCCTGTAGCGCAGCACCCCCTACAGTAGTGCTGGGGTCAGCACTGACCGCGTGAAGCGGGTGCCCGCCCCCAGCAGCACAGGGGCACCCCGCGTGGGGAGCAGGCGGGACGTGACTTCGGTCGTTTGCACTGAATTGCAGAGACAACGACAAGATCAAGCAGAAGATCATCCACCTGAAGGAGCTGCAGGAGAGGCTGGTGAGTGTGCTGGCGGGGCTCTGTGGATGGCTGGAGGGTCTGCTCCTGGGCCCAGCCCAGCTGGGAGGCTGCATAGCCTGGGCCAGCTCAATCCATCGCAGTCTGTTATCCCACCCCCCAGGCCCGATCCTGCCGCCCCTAATGCCCCATTCCCTTGCCCTCAGCTCTGCTCACCCCCAGCCCCACTGGCCTGGGTCTGCTGCCCTGGATGAGCCCATCACGCCTCGACTTCTGCCACCACCCGCCTCCCACCAGTTCTGCAACAATCAGCGTGGGAGGGGAGGGAGAGATTGTATACCGCCGCTGTGTGCCTGCCCCTTTAAATGCCCCTTCTGGCCATGCCTAGGGGGGTTCCTTGCACCTCACGGTTCCTGCTTGAGGACCCCGGATGTAGCCCCTGCCCTCCATGCGGCTCCCTGCCCCCTCTGGTAGCGGCAGGGTCACGTAGCGCAGCTGATGAGTGCGTCGGAGCAGTGCCTTTCAGCTCAGGTCGTGAGGGGCTCGTGATTTTAGACAGGGAGCTCCCAGCTTCTCCCCCACCCCCACAGGGGGCTCTGCTCTCCACGTGCCATTGACTGGGACACACTGGAGGGCCAGAGAACGCAGGTGCATAGAAAAGACCCTTAAAGCCCACTTGTGGGTTTGGTTGTAACAGTAGCGTCTCCTCCTCCTCCTTCTCTTTCAGCAAGATGACATTTACATCCTGGAAGAGCAGCTGTGTAAGTACCCACTGTGGGGTGACTGACAGCCCCTCTGGGGACTGTGGGCCAGGTCCCCGGCTGCTGAAACTCAGAGGAGCACTGAAGGCAGGGGACTCGGCCCAGTCACACCGGTTGTGGACCTGACCTGCTATCTCCCACCAGGGTGAAGCGGGGCGGCGGGAGCAATGGGTTGGATGTTGTGAACCTTTCTTAAACGTCAGAGACTTTTCAGTTTGCTCGGTTTCACGTGAAAACGTTCTGGGGGCAGGCTGAGTATTTGGTGGAGGGCAAAATTCAATTGACAGGTCCAGCAGGAGTCAGATTTTGAAATTAATTTATTCCCAGAAGTAGGATCACTTGCCTTTTTGGGCCGGGCGCTGCCCAGACACACAGTGACCGAGATCAGGGCCCCATCGCACCTGGTGCTGCAGACACACATGGTAGCCAAATCAAGGCTCTGTCATGCCAGGCGCTGCCCAGACATAGTAACTGAGATTGGGGCCCTGTTGTGTCAGGCACTGCACAGATCCATGGGCCTGCTTTATGCATATATTTGGTCCATGTGTAACTACATGGGTTAAGGGTGTGATTTTTTTTTTTACCCATCTTGTTATCCTGATACAACCCCTTTTATAGACACAGTGAGGTCTGGCCTACACTTAACATTGAGATCAACATAGCTACATTGCTCACCCCTAAACGCTGTAGCTGTGCTTAGCTAACCCCCAGTGTAGACATGGCTAGGTCCATGGGAGAATGCTTCTGTTGACCTAGCGACTGTCTCTTCGTGAGGTGGATTTCCTATAGCCATGGAAAAGCTCCTTCTGCTGCAGCACTATCGTGGAGCACCTACAGCACTGGAGCTGTCATGTAGACAAGCCCTTACACTGGTATTCCTTATACCCAGATCACTTATTTCTGTATGGAGATAGCTGTCCTGGCAGAAGCACATTTATAGCAGTGTAACTAGGGAGATTGTAGTCCTTGAACGCTGTCAGGAGAGGTAAAGCCGTACAACTTCAGTGTGTAAACAAGGTCACAGTGAGAGCCAGGCCCTGTCCCAAAGAGCTTGCAGTCCAAATAGAGAGCGAGCGGGGTGGGGAAACTGAGGCACAGAGCATGGAAGTGGTTTCTGCATGGTGTGGGGCAGATCTGGGTCTCCCGAGTCTCAATGCAGTGACCGATCCAAGACTTGGACACTTTGCCTCCCTTAGTCTACTTTATGTTGATGCTGGCCAGGCATCGTGCCCCTCCCTCAAGTGTTGGGCATACCCCATGCAAGGGGGCCCACTGACTCCAGCGCCAAGCCCCATGGACTGAACCCCAGAGGCTGTGACGTTGGGGCTGCAGGCCCCAGAGCCGCTGAAGTGATCTCAGGCCAAAACGTTGCCATTTGAATGTTAAAGCTCAATCCATGCTACAGAAGAGTTTCCAGTTGGTTTTGGGTTTCCTGAACCTGGGCTAGTTGGTGAGCCGTGGCCACAGAGCCCAGAAGTGACACAGAAGGCCAGAGCATGGCATCGATTTTGCTGGTGTCAGTCAGGGACAGCGGGACAGATCCACATTCACTGCTGGGGTAAATGTGCATTACGCTATGGACTCCAGCAGGATGGCGCCAGTGTACACTGGCTGGGGATCTGGCCCTAGGAAAGTTGCAGGGCTGCTTGGGAGAGGCCAGGTGCAGATTGGAGGAATGGGGCAGGTAGGGGGACAAGGTAGCTCTGATGGGGGGGAGGGAGGGGAGGAGAGGTTATAGGAATGGGGGGAAGGGACAGGGAGCTGGGGAAGGAGGCTGTACATCACCCAGCTCCCTGCAGCCAGCTGACCCCTTCTGTTGTGTGTGTCCTTTTCCAGGTGCCTGCACTTGCCGTGAAGGAAAAAGGTTTGGATTCCCCATTCAACTCTCCCCACCCAGCACTGAGCAGGCAGCAGCCTCATCCCCTCTATTTCCATCCCCCCCGCCTTCTCCCAGTCCAGCTCCACAGCACCCTGGCACCCCCGTGCACCGCCTCCTAGGGGCGGGAGGGTGGGAGCGCAATCCAGAGGCCCCAAAGAAGCAGCCCTGCGTACATTTGTGCCAGCTGGGCGACTCGGAGCTGGAATTTCCAGACGAGCAATGAGGGTTACGAGCTGAAAAGCGTCTCCCCAGCTCAAAAACACCACATCCGATTAGCATCAAATTCCCCCTTGAATCCTCTGCCAGCCCCCAGGAGTCCTCACAGCCGTGCTCTGCAGGCTGGCACGAGCTTTTCCCAAAGGCGTGGCCACAGTTGGCTTCATAGAGGCAAACTTCTGGGACTCCCTAGTTAAACTTCCCTGTGAGGGATATGAAGGGATCACTTTCTCATCACAGAAATGCAGCCAAATCAGGGGTGGGGCGCAGCTGCTGTTTATACAGGGATCCCTTGCTCCGTACTAAGATGCAGCCACCTCTGGGGTGGGGCGCAGCATCTGTTTAACAGCCACACCATGCTTTAGGACAGGAAGTGCAGAATCCTGTGTCCAAGTGAAACTGTAAGAGGGTGGATTTGGACTCACCCAAAGTGAGAGTGTATTGCCAGGTAGTGCCATGGCCGCAGTGGGAAGAACATATGTTTGCCCGGGCAGATCTGCAGCTGGTGTAAATTGGAACATCATCATCAGCTGGGGCTCTGGTTCTATGCCACACTGGGGCATGGAGTGCCAGTGCAGAGCGCCCCCTACTGAGCCCTCTCCTGCTCCCTGCAGCACAGCGCCCCCTGGTGCCACGCTGGGGCATGGGGCCAGAACTGACTGCGAGGGGAGAACGCCCCCTGCTGTCTCTTTTAGATACTGCACAAGACCTATGTTACTAGCCCCAGTGCGGCCTACAGGCCCCGCTGGCCGCTGCAGCGGAACAGGCACAACTTGGGTGAGGGCTGCCGGGGGTGTCCCCAGCCAGCTCTTGACCCTTGTCCCCGTCTCCCCATGTTCCCCCCTGTTTCTCTGCAGAGAAGACAATATTGAGCCTTTCCGCACATGAGCCGGGCGCCGCCTGCCGAGGGAGCTGGGAGTGATGGACGAAGCCAGCCGGTGCTGCAGCCTGTTTGACCAGCCAGGCCGGAATAAACTCCCCCCCGCCTGCCATCATTTCTGACGTGCAGGATGTGATTTGCGGGGCCGCTCATTGTGGGGCGTCACCCGTTCGTGTGCCAGACCCCAAGGGTCTCCTGGCTTTCCAGGGCAGGCCACACAGCTGCAACACCTCGGAGACTGGGCCTTTGGGCTGCAGTGCCCCCTGCTGCTCGCCAGGAGCTGCTGCAGCAAGGCTGACCCAGTTCAGACTCCTCCGGGGAGTAATGCTACCCCGTTTCCACAGGGACGCCACGCAGCCTTTTCCAGACCAGGCAGCCAGCTGGCTACGGCACTGGAGATTCCTTCAGGCTGCCCGGAGAAGTCAAGCTTCAGCCAGAGTCCCGCTGGTCCTTGCCTCCATGTCTTACTGCAAGCCAGCCTGCAGCTCTGGGTCGGTCTGCACATCCGACTTCCCCCGGCGTAGCTCTGCTGGGCAAGCCCCAGTGCAGCTGACCTAGCTACCGGTGTTTGGGGAGGTGGGGTGCCTGCCCCAGCAGACAAACTCCTTCTACACTGGGGGGCTCGCCGGCCTGGCTAGCCCAGCATAGGCTCTGTAGTGTAGACATAGTCTCGTCTCTGGGGATGTCCCCCAGCAGCTAGGAGGGTGATGCCTAGCTGGGGCAGATGGAGTAGGCAGCAGTGTGGCCATGGGCAGGGGGACGGGCCATCTCCCTGCGCACATGCCTTGAGTCTCTGGTGGGTTCATACTCAGGGCGGCTAGCTGCTCCTGCTCCTTTAGTATCTAAAACGAAAGGTTTATTATAAAAGAAAAGAAATAGACAAGAAGAGAGATATTAAATGATCAAAGCAATCAGATACATACATATGACTTTATAGTCCATATATCAGGTTCATAGCAGTATTGGTCAGTTTGCTGGCTTGTAAATTTCCTCTGGAGCACATCCAGTATCTGGATGTGTCTTTTCGTCCTTTGTTCAGATGTAGAAGAAGAGTTGATCCAGAGCAGGAATGAAGATGACAAGATGCAGAGGTTGCAGCTGCCTTTTATATCATTTGCCATGTGGCTTGTCCCAAACACAAGCTCACAGCACATGGGCATAGAAAAGCACTTGGAGTCCCCTGTCCACAGGCATGTCCCTAGATAGCTTGCTGACTCATAGGCATAGCCCCTGGCTTCTCTCAGTTGGTCCATTGTATAGTTGATTGCCTGGGATGGGCCATCAAGCAGGCTGGATTGGATAGTTCTGATGCTAATCTGTCTGGGGGTATCACTCGGATGCAATGCACAAGTTTGAGGTCATAGAATCATAGAAGATTAGAGTTGGAAGGGACCTCAGGAGGTATCTAGTCCAACCCCCTGCTCAAAGCAGGATTAACCTCAGCTAAATCATCCCAGCCAGGGCTTTGTCAAGCCACAGCTATCAATATACCACACATATCTATAAGACACAGTACAAAGATGATATACACATATAAACAATATTATCATATTTAGCAAATTATAACTTTTCCAGTAATACCTTCTGTGGCATAGCTTGTAATATTCATTGCAGTTTTGTAATATTGGGATCAGTAATATTATAAATGATCATCCAGACTTCATACATCATCACATGAGTGTCATACATCAAGGAGGCTGAGCGTCTATCCTGACCTACCCCTGTTCCCTCCCTGTGAAGGAGGAGCCTCGCACTGACCTGAAGTTCATCCCGCAGCAGTGATAGCCCAGGATCTCCGGCAGCAAGGCCTCAGCAGATGCTGAAGGAAGGCAGGCCAGCAAATCAGAAGCCAGGTGCAGGAACATCTGGGCCAGGAGGGGGTGGGTCTTAGCAATAAGCTAGTAGGGATGCACAGTCCCCAGAGGAGCCTATGCACCTCCTACTGTGATGCAGAGAACATGACCCAGCAGGGGAGTTGACTATGACTTGCGGCAGAGAACCAGGCCAGGGGTGGCTGCATGCCTGGGAGGTAAAGTCGGAGGGGTGCTGAGAGCTTGGCTGCCCCAAAAAGAGAGAGGTGTGAGGCGGGGTGAGCTCTTGAGGAAGACTTTTGAGAGGTGATGGGGTCTCTGCAAGGATGATAGAGCAGATCACAATGGGGCCAAATTCAAAGTTGTGTCTTTTAAGGGAATTGTCATCAAACCTGAGGTATTTCCCTAGCAAATTTCCTAGATACTGTGCTGGGCACGGTGAAGCTGGGACATCCTTGTGTGTGACAGAGATGCAGGGAATGGGATGGTGGGGGAGCAAAGTGGTGGTAGCTCTTTCAAGCTCCGCCCACAAGCTTACATTCTGCCCAGTCACTCACAGCGCACAGTGCTGATCTGTATGGTATGCAGATTAGATCAGCATTGCAACAGCTAAGAGCTATGACCTTTTACGGTTCTGTCACTAGGTTTCAGGGTTAACAACCCCCAGAGGAGAACAGGGCTGGTCACAGCGCTCCCAGAGCGCCTGTTTCAGGCTGGCTGCAGACTTAGGCATCCATGACCCATTGTGAAGATGTCCTTGTAACCAGGAAGGCGAGAGGCTTGTTACTAATGAAAGCTCAGCCCTCTTAGCACACACTAGGCCCATGCTGGGGAAAAAGTGCTGCCTGGCTTAGCTGACTCTGTGCTTCCCTGGGAATGGGAACTCCCACCCCGGAACCCCTTCTCCTTGGGGTTTGCTAGCTGGGGAGGGGTGGTGGCGCCATATTTTACCCTGTGCCCAGGCTGATACTCTGATCCTGCCTTGCTTCCCCGCCTAGGGAGCCCGGGGATTAGAGAGAGGAGCCACCCCACGCGTAGCTCGAACTGACAATGCCGCGCACCGCGCGTCCGCCTAGAGCTACAGGGGCCACCCTGGGCGCAATGCGCCGAGCAGCCACTAGAGGGAGCCTGGGTCGCGCTCGCTCTACGGCTTCTCGCTCCCGTCACCCCCACCCCCCCCTCGACCAGGCGGAGCTACATGATGACTGACGGCGCAAGACAGCCAATGGATGGGCTGATCTGCATGAAAAAGGCGGGTTCTGAGTGGACGGAAGTGTGATGGGGATTGACAGCCAGTGGGGACCCAATGGCAACTCCGCTGAAGGCGGGGGGGCGGGAAGGCCCGGCGGTGGATGGACGGCCGCGGAAAACCAATGGCTGAACTCGGTTGGTCTGAGGAGGCGGGCCTTGCTTATGAGCGGCTCCTTACGGGTGACAGGCAGAGTCTTGGAGCCAATGGTCCGCCGGTGGCGGTTGATCGGCAGCCAATGGGAGCGGAGCGCTTAGAGGCGGTGGCGGTTGGGCTGAGCCGGTAGCCGACGCGGTGAGTGACCCGCCCGTGACCCTTCCCGAGGGGCTCCCCATCCCCGAGTCTGCGCCCGCCCCGGTACCCCCCGGGGACCCTGTGACCCCCCCCGCCCGTGACCCGGCATCGCTGCCTGCAGCAGTGTCCTTCCTGCGCTGCCCGGGCAGGGGCTCCCAGGCCCCGCTTTCATGTAGTCCTGCCCACGGGGCTGCCCCCCGCTGCTCCCCTCCCCCCCGGGGCTGCCCCCCGCGTGCCAGCACCCCCGCCACGTGACTGGGGCTTGGGGCAGCCGGGGGGCGGGGTCGGCCACCTGCCACCGCTGGGACTTCTCCTGGGAGCGCGGCTCCCCGAGAGCTCAGCCCGCGTCAGTCTCGCCACTCGGGGGCCGGCAGCCGAGCTACGCCGAGCTGAGCGGACCCGGCGCGGGCAGCGGGTGCAGGGCGCGCCGCACAGCGAGGCTGTAGGTGCTGCACGGCGGCACCGATCCCGCGCACTGATCCCCGCATTCAGCGCCGAGCTCCGGGGCTGGGCTGGTTACTCGTGAGCAGCCACTCCCGCTCCAGCCTGCCGCGGCCGGGTTCATCTCCTCCAGGGCTGAGCCCCGCTGTTCCTGCATAGCTTACCGGGGACAGGCCTCGTGACTCCGGCTGACTGCTGGTCACACCCTGGTTACACCTTCACCTTCCCGGTTATGGCCACGGAGAAATGAGGTCTTGCTTCTCGCCAAGTTGCTTATGCCCAGTCAGGCCTCCAGCCCTGTAGGCCAGGATGGTGCTGTGTGTGTCTAACGTGGGGGATCTCCTCTGTGGGGTGGGAGTTGGGCGGTAGCCTTGTAGCAGCAGCTCTGCCCTTTCCATGGTGGCATTTGACTTCCTCTCCCCCTAGTGGTGGGGCAGCAGCAGCCTGGCTTGCCGCTGCTGCACAAGTAAGTCCTGCACCGGGTGTTCAGGGTCGGAGCAGCCATCATGGCTACAGCTTTGGCACGTATGTGGCCAGCCAGTTCTCAGCTGTGAGAAGCTGCAAGCAGCTTCCTCCAAGGATTGCCCTCCTGGGAGCACAGGCAGCGAGGGGTTGGGAACCCTGGCCCTTGCTGTACTGGGAAATGGGAGGGTGGATCCTGGTATGGAAAAAGTTGAGGACCTCTGGTTAGTCCTGTCAGTGCTGCTGCTCCCCCAAGTGGACAGCTGCCCCAGCAACCACCCAACCACTCCCTCTGCCTACCTAGAGCATTGCGCCCCTGTGGCTTGTATCCGTGCAACTGCACCAGGCTGTGTTGCAGTGGTGTGTTGTGGCCGCAGTAGGAGAACCTGCAGGACCAGTGCTGGGAGCTGTGGCACAGACAGTCAGACCACATAGTTAGAAAAACACCTGAGCCCCATCTGTGCTACAGTGCTCGACACTGGTGGGGTGACCCCATCAGGGAATTCTGCTCCCCAGTGTGTATGCACACGTTGTCTCTGCACCTGCTCAGAGGCTTGGCCTGTGCTTCCTCCTAGTAAACAGAATTGTAGATTTTTGTTATGGCCAGAAGGGACCATTCTGATCATCCAGTGTGAATGCCTGCAGAGCCCTGGCCAGAGCATCACATCCCCAATAATCTCTGCATCAAGCCCACCCCTTCTGTGTGAGCTACAGCAGATCTTTCAAGAAGATCCCCACTCTTGATTAAAAGACCCCAAGTGATGGAAATCTCACCTGTCCCTGGGTCAGTTGACCTGGAGACTAGTTAACCTACTTTTTAAAAAATTGTGCCTTATTTCTAGCTTGAATTTGTCCAGTTTTGGCTTCCGCCACTGGTTCTTGCTCTGCCTTTATCTACTGGATTAAAGAGCTACCTACTCTTAGAGATCTCCCGTTGGAGGTGCCGACTGCCAGAATCAAGTCACCACTTAATCTTGAGTTAAATAGATCGAGTTTCCTTTGGGCTTGTCTGCACTTGAAAAATTTACCGAAAGAGCAATTCTGAAGTAGTGACTTTGGTGTAAATCCCCACGTGGATGCTCGTATTCTGGAATAAGAGAGGATTAAGCTAAATTGGAAAAAGGCTCTTGTATTCTGGAATAAAAGTGTCCATGGGGAGACGTATGTTGTACTAATTACACCAGAACAGCTATTTTGGTGCATTTCCCTGTGTAAAGAATCCATTAGTTAGTCTCTTGCGATGAGGCAGGTTCCCCAGATTTGGAATCAGTCCAGCAGCCCTCTTCTGAACCCTCTCCAATTTGTGTACATCCTTTTGGTCTCACTCAAACTATAGCCAGAGGGGACATAGACTCAAACTTTAAGGTCAGAAGAGACCATTATGATCATGTAGTCTGACCTCCTGCACAACGCAGGCCACAGAGCCTCACCCACCCCCTCCTGTAACAGACCCCAACCTATGATTGAGTTACAAAGTCCTCAGGTTATGCTTTAAAGATTTCAAGATACAGCGAATCCACCAGCAAGTGACGTACCCCATGCTTCAGAGGAAGGCAAAAAAACCCCAGGGGCTCTGCCAATCTGCCCTTGGGGAAAATTCCTTCCTGACCCCAAATATGGCGATCAGCTAAACCCTGAGCATGTGGGCAAGACTCACCAGCCAGACACCCAGCGAGAATTCTCTGTAGTAATTCAGAACCCACCTATCTTAACATCCTGTCACAGGCCATTGGGCATATTTACCGCTAATAGTCAAAGATCAGTTAATTGCCAAATTAGGCTGTCCCATCATACCATCCCCTCCATAAACTTATCAAACTCAGTCTTGAAGCTGGCTAGGTTTTTGCCCCCACTGCTCCCCTTGGACATCACCTCTCTACACCTTGCTTTTCCTCTGCTTATGTCTGCCTTGTTACTGAGTAGGCTCCGCATACCCACTGACAGGACAATCCAGGGCTTGTGTGTGTGATCTGAACAGCCCGGGTCAATGTGGAAAGGCCTCTGGAGCTGAAGGGCTGGAGTTCCCCAGCAGGGGTGCTGTGTCATGGGTGGCTGGAGCAAGTCCTGAACTAACAGAGGAGGTAGACAGGCACACTTCTGCAGCACGCCCTGAAATCTGTTCAGTTCCCACGGTCTAGAGGAGCTGGCTGTGTGGTGCTGTATGGGACTCTGCTGCTCATTCCCGTCCTGTTCCCTCACTCAATCACTGCGATTTCAGCCCCCTCCAGCTCTGACAATGTCCCACAGCCCTAACCTGCAGTCTCCTGGGCTCTCTCCACACACAGCCTTCTCAAGGCCCCTCAGTCCTGACCGCAGCCCCCCTGCTATCCCAGCCCTGGGCTTCCCCGACAGCTCTGCGGGAGCCCTTCAGTCCCAACCCACAGCCCCTGCTATCTGAGCCTGGGCACCTCCCTGTTCTGCTGACCTGACCTCAGGCCTGACCTGCAGCCACCTATGCCCCAAGCCCTGAGCTCCACACACAGCTTTCCTGTGCCCTATCTTAACCCATATTTCCTCCCACTGTCCCAGCCCTGTGCTCCCTAGATGTACAGCTTTGACAATGTTTCTCAGTCTTGACTCTGCCTTGGGCTTTGTTTCCTTGCTCTGCTGATGCTTCTCATTCCCACCCACAGCCCCGGGCTCCTGAGTGTCAATCCCAGTGCCTGTGAACGCCCTCTCCTGCTGCAAGGTTGCCTGGGGACGCAGGGCCAGAGTGCTGAGGGCTCGCCATGGCCAAGCTGCAGGGGCTTCAGGCTGACTACATCTTCCGCGGCACAGAGCATGTTGTGAGGATGACCGTGAATGAGAACGTGCTGGAGGTGGAGGTGGAGGACCGGCTCACCACAGATCAGTGGAGAGGAGAATTCGATGCCACCTGTGAGCATCCTGCCAACCCCCTTACATGGGTCACCTCCCCTGTGAGGGCTGTATCAGCTAAGGGAGGGAGCAGCAGGGTCTGGTGGTTAGCTGGAGATTGGGAGTCCAGGACTCCTGGGTTCTGTCCTCAGATATGGGAGGGGAGTGGGGTCTAGTGGGTAGAGCAGAGGAGAGACTAGGACTTCTGGGTTTCCTTCCAGTTCCCAGCAGAAGTACAGGCCGGTGATAAGCTCAGGGGGCTGGGAGTCCCAGACTCTTGGGGGGAGCTGAGCCTGACCTTGCCTGACAAGGGTCTCTCCCTGTTTTGTTTGCTCCCAGTCATTGAAGATTTAACTCACAAGACGGGGAACTTCAAGCAGTTTGGGATCTTCTGCAGCATGCTGGAGTCTGCCCTGAGCCAGGTGAGGCTGCACTGCTCACAGCTAACAGGGCATCGCTCACATGCGCCTGGCCCAAGAGCAAAGGGGCATCTGGGCTGCCTTGGGCCTCACTGGGCAGATTGCCAGGAGCCCAGGGTCCCTCCTGTTCTGTGGAAAAATGGAGCTGGTTGTAACAACACTTGCCTCTTAAGGGCCCACAGGTGCCTTCCTGTGGTGCTCCAGCAAGCTGGACTGCTGTCACTCGTGTTAGTGCAGAATGGCATGCTGGGAGCTGTAGTCTTTAGGGGCATCCCCGTGGCCAGCCACACACTCTCACCTCCTCCCTCGTTGTGGAGAGCAGCGTGAAGGGCTGAGCTGGCGTCTCCCTCTGAGTCAGCGCGTCTCCCCCCAGAGCAGCGAGTCGGTAACCTTGGACCTCCTCACCTACACTGACCTGGAGGCGCTGAGGAGCCGGAAGATTGGGGTGGGCCCGAGGCACGCGCCTTCTGCCTCCAAGTCCTCGCTGCTGAGCTCCAAGCGCTACCTCATCCTCATCTACTCCGTCGAGTTCGACAGGTAAGGGCAGCTCGGAGCTGGGGTGGGCTAGGAAGGTAGCAGCTTGGGGGTCGTGGTGGATAATGAGCTGAAGGCATCTCCCAGTGCAGTGCCATGGCCAAAAGGGCAAATGCGATCCTGGGATGCATCAACGGGAATCTCAAGTAGGAGCAGCGAGGTTATTTTCCCTCTGGATTTCGGACTGGTGCAACCGTTGCTTGGATCCTGTGTCCAGTTCTGGTGCCCACAACTCAAGAAGCATGTTAATAAAATTGGAGACAGGTCAGAGAAGAGCCACCAGAATGATTGGCTTAGAAAACCTGCCTTATAGTGAGAGACTCCAGGAGCTCAGTCGGTTTAGCCTAACAAAGAGAAGGTGAAGGGGTGACTTGATTCCAGTCTGTCAGTTCCTACCTGGGAACAAGCATTTGCTCATGACTCTTCAATGTAGCAGACACAAGATCTAATGGCTGGAAGCTGAAATTAGACAAATTTAAGCTGGAAATAAGGCTCAAATTGTTAACAATAATTAGCCATTGGAACAATTTAGCAAGGGTCATGGTGGATTCTCCATCACTGGCAATTTTAAATCACCATTGGATGTTTTTCAACAAGATTTGCTCTAGCTCAAACAGAAATTAATTCAGGACACTTCTCTGGCTGGGTTATCCTGGAGGTCAGACTAGATCACAATGGTCCCTGCTGGCTTTATAAGCTATTAACCTAACTGGAGGGGAGGGCAGATATGGGGGGATGTGTAGCCATGTGGCTGTAGCAACCTCAGGGCCTGTGCTGATCCCAGCTGCCTCTGCCTCTCGCTTTTCTGTAGGATCCACTATCCCCTCCCGCTGCCCTACGTGGGCAAGCCAGACCCCGTAGTACTGCAGAAGGTCATCAGGGAGCTGAAGGAGGAGCTGGCTGTGCTGAAGGCCAGACCAGGCAGGGATTTCCGGGACACGGAGATCCGCCGGCTGCGGGACGAGTGAGTGAGGGAGGGGCTGCGTGACGGAAACCTTGGCATTAAGCTGATTCCTCCCCCTGGGCTGCCTCAAACATCTGGACTGTGTGGGATGCAGTCAGCTGTCCCAGCCGGTACATTGTGCAAATGGGAATACCAGCTTCATGCTTCGCACTGATGCTGAGGGAGGAGTGAGGTCTGGGTATTATTACAGGGGGTCTGGAAGTCAGGACTCCTGGGTTCTCTTCCAGGTTCTGCCACTGACTCACTGGGTGATCTTGAGTAAACCACTTCTCTGTGACTCAGTTTTCCCCTCTGTAAAACAGGTTTATCCTCCCATCTCAGGGGGTCTAAGTATGAATTAATGTTTGTCCAGTGCTCTGAGGTCCTCTGCCATAAGGGGATTCTCTATACAATAAGCGCCATGTGTCACAGCACTTCCGACTGGCAGTGCTGATCCCCTGCGCCCCGTCTCTGTCCTGCCTCTCTGCGCTGTGAGCTGCTGTGACCCCCCCAACCCTTGCCTCTGCATGTGTCTGCCTCCCCAGGCTGGGCCGGGTGCTGGAGGAGAAGCAGGAAATGGAGTCGGCCCTGCTTGGGCTGCAGGAGGAGGTGAAGCTCTGCAGCAAGAGCAGTGCTGGAAAGGAGGTGAAGATCCTGAAGAAGATTGTGCAGAGCCTGGAGGAGGAGCTGCTGAAGGAGCGAACCAAGCACCAGCGAGCGGCCAGCAAGCGTCTGCAGGAGAACCGGCAGCTGGCTGATGAGGTGGGGTAATGGACCCTCCCATCCCCCGACTAGCCCCTGGCACCACTGTACCCCCCCTCATCAGGGGATGGGGCAACTGAATCCCCCAGGGGGGGACCCTACCCAGCAGGTGGTGATATAACAGCCTCTCCACATGCACCTGGTGGGGCATGGTACTGGTGCAATAGCCCCTTTTCATTTCCTCCTATCCCCCCCAGTCTGTGTAATGTTGCCCCCCAAGGACAAGAAGCTAGGACTCTGGATTTCTCAGCTGTGGAGCTAGATCATCTTAAAGACAGATTCAGATTAAATCTGAAGGAGAGAAAAACCTTGGTGGAAGCAGCAGGGGAGGAGGGGTAGGGTCTAGTGGTTAGAGCAGGGGGCTGGGAGCTAGGGCTCCTGGGTTCTGTATCTGACTCTGCCACTGACTCATTGCGTGACTTTAGGCAAGTTGCCACTCCTGTCTGTGCCTCAGTTTCACCATTTGTGCAATGGGGATAATTGCCACTTCAGGGGCTGGTGGGGCTGTGAGGCTGAATTCTTAGAGCTGATTTTAAAAAGGTGAATCATGTCAACTGTTGCCATTTTTTTATTTGAGTTTTGAAATCTTAGTATGAGCAGCTTTGACAGCTGTGTAAATGGAGTGAAGGCTGAAAAATGCAGCGAGACCCTAGGCTGGAAGGTGCTAGAGAAGGGCCAATACCATAATTTCTAGGTAATAATTATTAACGTGAGGTTTTGCATAGCACCGTCCACTCAAAGATTCTAAAGCACTCGACTTGCTATACAGAGCTCACTTTCCCACCGCTGGAATGCAGCCACCTCTGGGCTGGAACATGACAGCTGTTTAACATAACACCATGGCACCGCAGTTCAGGACAGGAAGTGAAGGGGAATGCTGTTGGCAATCATGCAGCCCTGCCCAGATTCTGCTGTCTGGCAAGGCTGCGAGACTGCCTCCTGGGCTGAGGTGAGGGGGTGTTTCCTGGGCCCATTTCCAAGCCTCTCCAGCAGCTGAAGGAACGAGCTTTCTTCCTCTTCCTTGCAGCTGGCGGAGGTGAAAGCATCAGAGCGGAGCCTCCGGGTCCGAGTGAAGAATCTGACCAATGAGCTGGCCTTATACAAGAAAGGGTGAGTGGCACCAGCTGCTCTAGGCTGGATCAATGCCCGGTGCAGGGCAAGTTTCCTGCTCAGCACACCCACTGCCTCTTCCGAAGCTCGTGTGGCCCTGGCTGCAGCTGGGTTGAAGCAGCCGCTTTTCATTCTCCCATCTAAGGATCCCAGTCCCCCTGCTGGTACTCGAGCCAAGGATTTGCCCGTTGGCCTTTAAATACTGGTCCCCTGGTATTAGCAGATAGCCGATGCTTCAGAGTTCAACACCCCATAATGCATCTGGCCAGTTGTGCGATGCCAGAAGATTCCTTCCCGCACCCTGCAGGGATTGTAGTATGTCGTGAGCATGAGATCTCCTGCTAGGGGACAGGGTAAGGAGGATGGGGGACATCAGGCCTTAACCACGCCTGTCTTGAAGGGTCAGTGGAGCTTCCACAGGGCAGAGCCAGTCCTGAGGGCTGCATCTTTTTGATGTAGGTCCCAACTTATGAGCTGGGGGACTGTATCCTGGAATGCAATGACTCTGAAAAGCATCAAGGGGTTGTGGTGGGAGCCAGCTAAGCATGAGCATGGGGCTAAGCAGCGAGCATGACCTGTGGGGGATATTGAGTAGGAGTGGGGTGTCACTGCTATGTCTATATTCAGCATTAATGAGCCCATCACTGGGGCCAGTTCTGGTGTCCGCACTTCCAAAAGGATTCTACAAAATCGGACGTGATTCAGAAAGAGCTACAAGGGCTGGAAACCCTGCCTATGAGCATGAGCCTGAAAATGCTAGATCTGTTTAGTTCAGTAGTCCCCACACTTTTTAGGTCATGCCTTTCTCTGTCCTCCCTCCCCACCACCTGGAGCTGGGAGCGGAGCCAGGGCTAGGAACGGGGCTGCAGCGGCTAGGGGTGCCGGGGACTGAGCGGGGAGCAGCGGCGGGGGGCCGAGCCTGGAACCATGGCCGGGGCCGGAGCAGGAGCCACGGCTGGGGGTGTGGCTGGAGCAGAGCTCAGGACAGAGCAGGGCGGGGTGGCGCTCCCTCCATGCCCCCATGGGAGCTGTCCCAAGCCCTGTTGTGCCCCCCCCCCAAATGTCTAGGGGGGCATGCCCCACAGTTTGGGGACCTCCAGTTTAGTTTATCTCAGAGAAGGTTCAGAGGTGACGCAATCCTGGTTTGTCAGCACCTCCCTGGGCAGTGCCCAGAACTGTGAGTTGTTGTGATACCCCTCTCAGCTCAGCAAGTGGGAGTTTTGCTGCTGCTAATCTGTGTTAGCTCTCTGCCTCACCAGCGTGTCTGCCCTGCCAGCAAACTCACCCATGCTCTGCCAGTCCAAACCGCCCTAGCAGCTAATCGTGACCCCCACCCTTCCCAAGTTCCTCAGACCCGTCTCTCTGCAGCGCCCCATTCCTTCTTACTGTAACACTCACAAACCTCTCCAGGTTCGCTGCTACTTTAAAGACCCGTGCACAGCTGCTTATTACCGTACTGGGTTACCAAACCCTCTATTTCAGTCCAGGCTCTGAGCTGGTTTATGGGACAAGTAAAACAGGTTTATTAACACAAGAACACAGGTTTAAGTGATACTAAGGCAAAGGTGTAAAGACAGAAATGGTTACAAACAAACAGAAGAATACGCTTTGATGAAAGCAACTAGTGTTCTTTGTTCAAAGACGTTTTCTCACCCGTCTTCCTTCCAGCGTGCTCGGTGTCTTCGTCCCCTCAGGCGAAGGGTAACGTAGAGCCTAGCAACGCTTGGAAGTGTGTTCTAGGAGAAGTGAGCCCAGATAAAGTTTCTCTGCTGGATGTAGGTGTCAGGCTGTCTTCTTCCCTGCTTGTTAGCGCAGTAGCGTTGTTTATCTTCTATGTAAATGCACCTTCATGGTCTCTGCCTGGCCACTAGGCTGGTCAGACAAGCAAATACATGTTCCTTTGTCTAGGGCAGACTTGGCTTATGCATTGCTTGCCGAGTACATTTTAGGACCATAATTCTAGCATGTATTGATAACCCTTTGCACACACCCACCCCATAGTGATTTTCAGGACCAGCGTGATACCAGTTTGTACAGGATACCTTTCACAACACCCTGGTCTATGCAGTGAGTTTGTCAGGCCTGGAAAGAGCTGCCGGCATGGAGCAGTGAACCACCCAGGGGCCTGTGAGGCACAGGGGGAGGTTTCTGAGACTGGAGGCTCCTCAATCCAGCAGACGAGCTCAATGGCTGGAGCTGAAGCAAGACAGATGCCAATGTTTGACAGGGAGGGGCATTAGCCATTGGAACGACTGACCCCGCGATGGGGGTAGGGAGTGCTCCATCGCTTGGAGTCATTCACTGAGGATGGACAGCTCCACTCTAGCTCCACCATCAGATCTGGGCTGGATTCAGGGATGACTGGGGATTTTCCGTGATGTAAGAGGCCAGATTGGATGACCCAAATGGGCCCTTCTGGCCTTCACATCTAGAATTCTGACTGTTCCCTCCTGTTTGTGCAGGCGCTTGACCCCCACCGGCCCGTCCCCTCAGAACCGATCAGCATCCTCCCGCAACTTCAGTCACGTGGCCCCAGGCCGGAGCAGCACTGTGGCTGCAGCCCGAGAGGAGCGGCGCTCCACCTCCGAGGAGCGCTCCAACTCCCGGGAGCGTGGCGGGGCCTGGCCGGTGAACCGGCCACGCTCCACGTCCAGAGAGGGCCAGACCCGCCTCTCTCGCCAGTCACCATCACCCACAGGTGAGGGAGTGGGAGAGGAGCCATCAGGCGGGTCTCCTACCCAGATCACAGGACATGGGGACCTAGGTTGGCCTTGAGCGCTCTGGGAATCCTCCCTCACCCCTGCAGTTGAATCCTGAGCAGTCTGGAGGGGCAGGGAAGGGTCTACACAGCCCTTCACCTTCAAGTGGCTGGTTCAGAGTTAGTTCTCATGGTGCTGACCAGGGTGCTGGGCCTTGGTCCCATGTGAGATGAGTTTGGGGAGCCTGGGGTCTCAGCCCAGTTCCTAGCCAGCCCAGGTGGGGTCCACGTCAGGCAGCCTCTGATCAGCAGCTTCAGCCGAGAATAGAGCAGGGGACCAAACTCCCCGCTTGCCCTGTCAAGGAGGCGACTGTGTTAGGAAGGGATGGGGGAGTTGGTCCTGCTGTTCCCTGTGCTGTACCTGTTCTGGGAATGGAAACCATCCATCCCTAGGGCTCTTGTTCAGTCACCCCTGCACTGCGAGGTGATCAGTTCAGCAGCACCCCGCCCTTGACACGCCACCCCCCTCTTGGATCCCAGGCGTGGCAGCAGTAGCCCTCCCACCCATCTCAGATCCCAGGTGACCCCACTGCTCGTCTCCCCTTTCCCAGGCACCCGGCCGCCGCGCTTCGACCCCACAGCCTTTGTGAAGGCCAAAGAGCGGAAGCAGAAGGAGGCTGAACTGAAAAAGTAAGTATCCCCCCCACCCCAACAGATCAGGGCATCCCTGGGGCGGTGGATGTGTTCGGTGCAACGTGTTCCCACCTCCAGCTGCTGCGTTGGGTGGCCACTGTGCTGTCTGGAAGTGCCAGTGGGGACCAGCACCTCCCCCCAGAAACTGAGCCCTTCCCCCATGCTTAGGGAATGCAGGGCATGCCAACCTCCCTGCTGGCATGCGAGGGTTAATCAGGGTGCATTGACAGGGCTGCAGTAACAGGAACGCCAGGTGGCATCTGAGTCTTGGAGCCCCAGGGCCCATTTAAGGATGCAGACTCATTTCTCCAGAGCAGAGACATTGGTCTCGGAGTCCCTCCAGTCCCCCTGTGGTGTCCCTTCCTTCCTGCCACGAGCCATGTGGCTATTGTGCCACACCCCAGAGGTGGCTACATTTGAGGATGGGCCAAGGAAGCTTCAGGTCGTGAGATGCTGGTTGTTGTGCATAACCCTCTTTCTTGCGTGCAGCCAGCGACGGATCCGGCGGGGCGCAGGTGATGCGCCGCCCGGCAGCTGGGGCCGCTCCCACTCCAGGGGTCTGGCAGCCTTCACTGGAGACAGCTTGGGGAGGAGCCGCGGACGCAGCTCGTCTGGTATGTTCTGGGGCCGGGGTCGCCCAAGGCGGATTACTGCACTGGGCTCGCCACCCCCTGGGAGCCCCATGGCCACCTGCCCCTTTCTCCAGCTCTCTGGGGCCCAGCTGATCAAGGCTGGAGCAGGTGTTGAGAGCATCTTGGGCCCAGTGGGGGCTTCACCCTGAGGTGCATTGCAGGCAGCTGAAGCTCCGTGCTGTGGTTTGTGTGTGGGAGGGTTTGGGGGGCAGGGATGGTGGCTCTTGGAAGCTCCCCCCACAGGACTGAGCCCCCCGTTACCGTCTCTCACTCCCCCAGTGGAGAGCTTCCGCAGCCGGCGCTCTTCAGCAAGCTCGGGCAGCGAGGCGGACGATTACTCCGAGCCCATACCCCGAAGGTAATGAAATCACAATCCGTTTCTGGGACCGGGAGAGTGGGGGCTGGGAGTCAGGACTCTCCTAGGTTCTATCCCCAGCTCAGGGAGAGGAGTAGGGACTAGTGGTTAGAGCGGGGGCTGGGAGCCGGCACTCCTGGATTCCAGCCCAGTTCTGCCACTTCCTTGCTTTGGCAAGTCATTTTGACCCCGTTTTCAGAAGCGATTTCTGCTTTCGGGCCTGATGATTGGAGGGTCGAGCCCTGCGGCTCCCACTGCCTCCTGCTGGAGCACAGGCCTCTCAGCCCTTAGGCACGCCATACCCAGGGGCTCAGGCTGGGCACCTGCAGCTGGAGGCCTCTCTTGGAGGGTGGGTCTCCCTCTGTGTGCCAAGCCCTCCTGCGGGTGAGGGGTGGCTGAAGAGCTGCGGGGACTCCTGGGGTGGCAGAGACTCGAGAGTGACTCGTGGGGGCATGGGAGCTGGCTAACGGCTTCTCTGAGACGAGCTCCTGTGCGTTAGCCTAAAACCCAAATCCCGGAGCTCCCCTGGTGAGGCCTGGTGCCACCCAGGGAGATGTCTGAGGGGCACGACTCCCCTCGGGGGTGCGTGCCCAGCCTCCCCAGCCAGCCACGGGAGCAGGGATCAGAGCCGGCGGCTGCCCAGAGCGCTGCCCGTCACTGCTGCCGTGTTTCCTTTCTCCGGCAGGGGAAGGCGGCGAGCGGCCAGAGGCAGGAAGCCCTTGAGTTCTTCATCCTGGAATGGCCCCAGTGGGGTAAGTGGGTGGGAGGTTAACCGGGGATCGGAGAGGGGCTGTACTGCCGCTGGGGGGCACTGGCCGCTCTGTGCTGTCCTAGCCATGCTGCATCCCACATGCCCTCCAGGCAGCAGGCATCCTGCTCTGTATCCCTTTGTGAATCAGACAAAGGTGGGTGCCCCCAGGGTTGGTGTGGCCTGTTCGCCATGGGGGCAGAGCCCATCCTGTAGCCCATGAGTCTTTCCCCACTGAGCTGAGGACACGATTCCTCTCACAGCTCCGTGGTGTGCTCCAGCCAGAGCAGAGCGACACTGAGACAGGGGGTTCCCTTTCTCTCCTGCAGGAATCAGCTCAGTCGCCACTGGTTGGGAGAGGCTGGAGTTGTGGGGGGCGCTGAGGTGTTCTATCTCGCCAGGTGCCAGAAGATAGCGCCTCTGAGCCATCAGTGCTAAATAACCTGGAGTAGGTCAGAGAGCACGGGACGAGTCAGATGCTTTCTGGGAAATGGAGACCGAGGGGGAGGAGCAGTGATGAGGAAAAGATCTAGTGGTTAGAGCAGGAGTTGTTTGTCCTGACTTCTGGGGTCTGTCCCCAGCTCTGGGAAGGGAGTGGGGTCTAGAGGTTAGAGCAGGGGCTGGGAGCCAGGACTCCTGGGGTCTGTTCCCAGCTCTGCCACTGAGGTGCTGTAGTCCAGAGTCCATGTGTCACATTTTCCCTGCATCCTGTGAATAAATGTGTAGTCCGGGAACAGGGCTCTCTCCTAGTCAGGTTGGTTTTGTCTTGGATGGCCCTGGTAATTCCTGGCTGAAGTGTGGTGCTGGCTGGGAGTGGGAGCAGGATGCAGGGGACCCAGCTAGGAAGCCCAGAGGAGATGATCCTGTAGCTTTCTCCTCTCCCTGCAGGTTCCTCGAGCTGATGCTGGCCGCAGGAAACGCCTCGTCAGCACCCCCACCGCGAGCAAGCGAGCAGATAAAGGTGAGGAGGCTGAAGCTCAGCAGGGGCACTCTCCCCTCACTTTCAGTGCTGGTCCCAATGCGGTGCTAGGGGCACTGTGGGGCAGGGTGTGGGCTCAGCAGGAGGCGCTCTCCTCTCCCTATCAGCACTGATCCCAGTGCCCCATTGTGGCACTAGTGGGTGCTGTGCTGCTAGCTGTTCTGTCCTCTGGATGCCCCATGTCACTCAGTTTGTTCCCACCCTGGTTACTGAGGCCCTTGTCCCTTTTTCCATGAATAAGGCTCCTAACCGCACTATGCTGCCAAATTCCATTTGCCTTGTAGCTTCAACTGGAGAAGTTACTTTCACTCCCGGTGCCGATATAAATAGCTGCCACACTCAACCCCAGAGGTGGCTGCATTTCAGCAGCCTGCAGATCCTCCTGGAGCTGCCCAGGGTTCTCTATAGACTGTGTGCAGGGACTGAAGGCACCACATTCCTCCTCTTCCTCCCAAATCTGTCCTCCCTCAGAATCCTCAGCACATTCCCATCCATACCCAGGCCTGGCAGCTCCCCTCCCCCTGGTCACAAGCCCTGAGCCCCTGATACTGCTCATGGAGATGGAGAGGTTCTCTGCTGAGCAGCTCCCCACGCCTGTGGCTGTGGCGCTTGCAGTCCCAGCTGGCCCAGTGATAACAGGGCCCTGCCAACGAATGCTTGTCTCCTCTGACAGAGAACCTGTACGATGAGCCGTCGGCCGACCTATCCGAGATCGATGCCCGGCTGCAGGCCCTGCAGGAGTACATGAACAACCTGGACACCAGAACGTAGCCAGGGGAGTCTGGGAGGGGGAGGGCGGGCATGTGGCCCAGGCTTGGAGCCCTCCCTGCCGCTCCCATGAGGCCGAGCGCCATCCCTGCAGCCACAGGGACGAGGAGAGAGCTGCTCATGGGGGCCTGTTCTGTCCCTAACAGCCTGTTTAACCCTGGCCCTGCTGTCTCTGGGCAAGGACAGGGCTCTGCACCATGCTGGGCAATGGATTAGCAAGGTGGATATTTGGGGGAGGGGGCCCAGGATTTTAGTTCCTCCATAGGCTTGTTCCCATCCGAAATCCCCCACCCCCAGGGGCTGGACAGCCAGCAGGTGGTAGGAGCAAAGGATCATGGGACATTTCCTCCTGGGAGCGACTCCCTTAGCATTGGTGGCGGCTGGGGGGCACCTACCCCCCTAGGGCTTGAGGATCTCTGACCCTTGGGGAAGGGGGAGGCCACTGCAGAGTGGAGGGGTCCCAGGGAGATCTCTGAACTCAACAGGCTGGGTGGGGCCCTCTCCAGCCCTGCCCCCATCTCTCTCTCCTGGTTAGCTCAGATTTAGCTGCTGCCTTAGCAGGAGCTCCGGGGTTGAAGGAGAAAGAGGCAGGGGGCAGTGGAGGAGTTTTACCCCCTGGGCTGGCCTTTGCTTCTCAATGTGGACAGCGCGGATCTGGCATGAGAGGATCCTCTGGGCCCCCGGGACTCGCCCTCAGGTGGCTGACACCACTGGGCAGATCCCAGCCCTTTGCAGCTGCAGCCTCGCCCCTGGCTGCAGAAATGCTGCTGAATTACAGTTACTTGCCCTCGGAGCCTGACCACCCACCACGCGCGGCTTCCCGCTGTTTGAACCTCACAACAGAGCCCTCCGGCGGCTGTAATCCTGCCCTCAGTGGAGGGCAAGGGGGCAGCCTCTGCACACAGGCCAAGCCAGCCCCAGACGGGGGCGGCACTTCCCCAGAAGATGTAGCATGGTCTGATCTTGCCAAGTTCTCTCCCTGCACCAGCTGCTCCAGGCTAACCCTGTCCCACCAGGGCAGCCGAGGAGGTAGGACGCCCTGCGGCTGGTTTGCCTGCCCAGGCGTGCCGGCAGCCCTGTGCTCGATTCCCCTGCTCTGAGCACCCCGGAGAGGCATGGCAGGGAAATGCATCAGCCTCCGGCTACTTCAGCTCAAGGCTGAGCCGTCGTGCCTGGAGGCAGCGAGACACATGAGCTGGTTTTCAGTCTCTGGCCGTTCCAGCCGCTTGAACCACTTTTAATGTTTGTGTGTGAAATCTCCCATGTCTTAGCGTTCCCCCTCACCTGGTTTCCATGGCAACGCATGGACTTCGGAGGACATTTGGACATTGGTCCATCAGCTGCTCTAAGCCCCTGCCTCCTTGATGGGCCTGGAGGAGCCTCTCAAACCAGCTCAGCACTGGGCATTCGGCAGTTGGTGCTAAAAGCCCCATGCCCAGAGTCTGTCTCAGCAGCCCTGTCTGCTCTGGGATCAGTTCACTCCAAGGTGAAGCCAGTAGCTGCACCGCAGTTAATCCGGCAGAGCTGGCCCCTGCGCAGTGTCCGGTTCCTCTCAGCACCCCCGTGGACAGCAGGTGTTTGTGTTGTGATCGTGTGTGCGTTCTTCCCCCCCTGCGACGTTTTCTGCTGTGTTGTGTGATGATCCCTCCTGTAAATAAACCTTTCTACTGTCCTGCCGCCGTCTGCTGATCCCTTCCTCAGTGTCTGCTCTGCCGTGCAGCATCAGAGGTAGAACTTGGCTCATGCCACCAAAGCCCCGTCCCTTGAGCCAAAGGAGAATTGCCATCAGCCGGGAGCAGTATAGGCACTGGGACACACAGCAGGCTAGGTCTCATTCCACCTAAGTGTCTAGAGAGAATGTGAGGGATAGTGAAAGTTAAAGGCCCTTGAGCCCAAAACAAAATGAGCTTCCAACCGGTGCCCTCCAGCTTATCTCAGCCAGTCCTGGGGGAATGTAGGTCAGACCCCAGAGCTGTGGTTTTTGTGATAGGAATGCAGGCTTTGAACCACTATCCGCTAGCTTGGCTCCATGTTACTGGGCTTGAGGTCTGGGAAACCTGCCTCCTCACAAGAGACCAAAGAAGCTCAATTGCTTTAGTTCAGCGGTTCTCAACCTTTTTTTACACAGTACCACTCAGGTCAGGTACACTCAGGTCAAGTACCGCTTCACCTGACTGTGCCTGGCCCGAGTAGGACTCGGTAAAATAGCGGGGTTGCATGGAGGGATCGATGCCCTCCGCCGAAGCCCTGCCGCTGTTTCATGGTTTCCGGCGGCAGAGAGGATGGCACTTTCGGCGGTAAGGGAGGAGTGGGGGGCGGCGGCGCGGTTTCTCTGCGGCGGCAAATGGCGGGGAATCGGCGGCACGTGGGTTTCGCAGCGGGTGGGGTCAATTTGGCGGCAGAGAGCTTTTTCGGCGGCAGCTGGGGGAAAGATTCGGCGTCGGCAAGGTTTCTCGCCGGTCGAAGGGGGGGGTTCGGCGGTGGCGGGCTTTCTCGCCGGTCGAAGGGGGGGGTTCGGCGGTGGCGGGCTTTCTCGGTGGCGGCAAGGGGGGGAATTCGGCGGCGGCAGGGTTTATTGGCAGCGGTGAGGGGGGGGATTCGGCGGCGGAATCGGCGGCGAGTTTTGCCTCGCGTACCACCGAGCCGTCTTCCGTGTACCACTGGTGGTACGCGTACCACCAGTTGAGAACCCCTGCTTTAGTTTATCCAAGGGAAGGTTCAGAGGTGACTTGATCTCCTGATTTGGAGACACCTCCATGGGACAGAGATTTCTGACAGTAGAGAGCTCTTCAACCCAGCAGACAAAGGCAAAATGGGATCCAATGCCTGGGAGCTGCCATAAAACAAATTCAGACTGGAACTAAGGCACAAATTTTTAACAAGGAGGCTGATTAACCAGTGCGGCAGTTGCTCCAGGGATGGGGGACGGGAATTTCTCCATCACTTGGATTATCTCCATCAAGACAATTCTAAAAACTCCACCCTAGCTCAACCACCAGCTATGGGCTGGATGCTGGAATGGCTGGATTGGGACCTGTGCTTTGCAGGAGTTCAGAGTGGGTGATCACTCTCTCTCTTCTGGTCTTGGTCTGTGAGCTCCTTTGTTTCAGATACTGCACAGCCGCATTGGCCGGGGGCTGGAGACAGCTGGGCTCGGCCAGCTGTAAGGACCAAGAAGGCAGCAGGGGATGGATCTCGGGTATGGAGGGCCATGGCCTTGCTGGGCGAAGGTGGGCTAACCCATCCTTCCCAGGGTGCTGTGAGTGCATTAACAGCATGCTTCTGGCTGTACACACATGCAGCATTATTGACCGATCCCAGAGACCTCTCCTAGCCTGCTAGAAGAGTGTGGGTTATCCACTCCTGAGGCACTTGCAGTGGCTGGATTTAGCACTTTGCCCTCTAGGCTCTTCCGTCAGGGTTGGATTCACCTTTTCTACCCAGCACATCCCTGGGCTGTGACTAGCATCTGCATGGATTCTCTCCCGCTCAGTGTCATCATATAACAGCGTGGTTGTTGCCAGAGTAGGAATATGGGTGATAAGAGTCAGGAGGCTGAATCAACAGTGGGAGGGGTGGTACGGTGGTGGCTGCAAGTCCCAGTCGTAGAGCAGGATCCCATTGCACTAAGCTCTGCACCTGCACAAACAGTCCCAAAGACCACACGCTCAGGCTGGGTGGGAAACAGATCTGTGCTGAGAAAACTTGTGAGGTTTCAAAAATGCTTGCCTGTCCCAAATCACGAAGAGAAGTTGAAATTTTGAAAAACTTTGCCAAACAAAAATACGGGGAAAAATTCCATTGAAGTCAAGCGACATATAGATTATTTAATTTAAAAAAAAAATATTTGTACTTACCCATGCTACAGTACATTAAGTTTACAGAATGCTTCCCAGACAGTCGTTAATCCTCACTACAGCTGTGTGAGGTATGCCCTTGTAACTATTATTCTCTGCACTTCACAGGTGGGGAGACAAGGATGCCCTTTGTTGAGATTTTTTTTCTATAAATTAAAAGTCATTTTGAACCCAAAAAAAGGAACTTTTCACAGTGAGAATGCTGTTCTGAGGTGCTTTGAGAAGTTTGAAGCATTTTTCAAAAAAAGTTTTGAGACAAAATTAGTCAAAACCAGACAGACACTGTGACTGTGGAGTGCAAAGTCATTTAAAATTAAAGATCTCTCTTTCTTTGCACAATGCAGGGTGACAACCGTTGTTGCCTGACCCGTTTCCAACCAGAGTGATTCTATCCTACCTTTTAACTCCACCGTGCAGCTTCACAGCTGGTATTTTTCACTTCCTGTCCTAAGATGCTGTGTCATGTGCTTCTTATACAGCTGCCACATCCCACCTTAGAGTTGGCTGCATTTTGGTGTTGGGTAACAGTGAATCCTGCTTATTGAAGGTCATGCAGGCAGGAGATTTTGCAAAGGCTTTTCCAATGAAAGATGCTAAGTGAAGAGTGGCTGATCTGCTGTGAGAGTAGATTATCTGAGCTGTGCGATCTAGTGAGGTTTAAAGTCTAACTGATTTCTGGTTGGGCTTGGAAGGATTACATTTTTACTGGTAAGTGTAGATTTGAGCGTACACATGCAAACCCACAAAAAAACCATTTGCACTGATGCAAATTGAAGTTTAAAGGCAAATTAAGAATAATTCTGCTTGAGAACTTGAGTCCCACCTTAATGTGATAAAACACTGTCAGTAAATAATTAGTGTCCAACAGCCCTGCCCCCACCCGCACAATGTTTGGCAACTGAAAATCTAAATTGATAAAAATATTTAAAAATGCTTAAAAGTAAATATCTGTCTTATCTGTTCAAGTTATTTGAACAAAATGGTATTCTGTCAAGCCCTATTTTATAGAATCAGAGAAGATGAGGGTTGGATGGGACCTCAGGAGGTCATCTAGTCCAACCCCTGCTCAAAGCAGGACTAACCTCAGCTAAATCATCCCAGCCAGGGCTTTGTCAAGCCGCAGCTTAAAAACCTCTAAAGATGGAAATTCCACCACCTCCCTAGGTAACCCATTCCAGTGCTTCACCATCCTGCTAGGGAAAAAGTTTTTCCTATTATCTAGCCTCAACCTCCCCCACTGCAACTTGAGACCATTGCTCCTTGTTCCATCATCTGCCGCCACTGAGAACAGCTAAGCTAGGGTCGGCAACCTATGGCAGGTGTGCCAAACGTGGCACTCGAGATGATTTTGAGTGACGCGTCAGGGTTGTATAATTTTGGTGGTGCTGGGACCATGTCACATGGGAGTGTGTGGGGGGGGGGGGAATGTGGCCAGACGGGGGGAGCAGCCACCATGTGGCGCGGCGTGGAGCCAGGAGTGACTCCTGGCCAGCGCTCTGGGCCCATGTCACATGGCAGAGGGACTGAGAGAAGACTTGGCCAGCCGCTTCCCGAAGGTTGCCAACCCCTGAACTCCATCCTCCCTGGAACCCCCTTCAGGTAGTTGAAGGCCCCATCAAATCCCCCCTCACTCTTCTCTTCTGCAGACTAAAGAAGCCCAGTTCCCTCAGCCTCTCCTCATAAGTCCTGTGCCCCAGCCCCCTAATCATTTTCATTGCCCTCACAGAAACCACAGAAAAAGATCATCATAGACCTGAACCTAGCAAACATTTTGGCACTAGAGCCCCCCTGTGAGTAGTTTGTCCAGCTGTTATCTGAAGGAAGGAAGAACTGGATGAATTTGCCTGATATTCCCAAACTCAGCCCAACCTAGGAATGAAAGACAGGTTAAAGAAAAGGGACCTATGGGGAGTACTTGGAATGGGAGGAGCAGTTCTTAACAGTATTAATGAGGACCTGCTAGCAAACAGAAGGAATGCAACGGGAGCTCACACAAAAGATTTAGCAACACCTAGCATGGTGTCATTCGACCAGTCAAGCTCTCTATAGTATCAGGTGGCACATAACCAAGAAGAATGGGAGCAATCCCAAGAGAAAGATCACCTCTGTCACCTCTTGCAGGCTGTCGGGACCCTTCAGGCTAACACTTCTTTGGCAATGGCATGTATGCAAATGCACATGCGGGTAATGGATGTGATAGAAGATATGATGCATGGTGATATGAGTGGGGTACTCCCAGTAGAAGTCAGAAAAATTATTTGGGAAAATTCTACCAAAATAGATTTACGAGCCTGGTGGAAAATGGTAAATTTTGCTTATAGGAAGGAGTCAGGAGAGATCACGGTCTTTGTTTTACTAAAATCAGAAGCAGAAATAAAATGAGTCTCCCCTATTGTGGCTTTAGGCCTCAGTATTAATCAGACTGTATTGGATCCCATAATCATAAAATGTGGGTGGTAAAAGATGACCAGGAATGGAAAACAGTGGAATTAAGAGCCTGTCTGGAGGAACCGGGCATTGGATACGAAGATAACAAAAGTCCTCCAGGCACAGGATGCATGTTTGGAACCCACCAAATGCTACAATGCTATTAACCCTTTTGCCACTAATAACTATGTTTGTGCATAGAGGTGATCACTGTGTGTGTCTCAGAAGCTGGTGTCCTATGCTTCTTGTTAAGATTGTACCTGAACTAGATTATAATCCTCATAAAAATAGATGTTTTTATCATGTTTGGGGGATGTGATTTTGAATTCTGAGTGCTGAAACTTAGATATAATCAGTTAAAAGTGACGTATACTTCCTATTCTGCTGTGAAGCCTGTACCACTTGGAATGAATTTGACTTTGACAGTGCAGCTGTCAGGATGTACAAGCAACATTTGTAAAACAGGAAGGGTGCAGAATCATGGTTATTGTGCCTCAGTATCAATGAAATTAACACATCTTGTTTTAATTAAGAATCTGGCAACCTTTGGTCTAGCTTGAAACATTCAGTCCCACAAGTGTTTTTTTTTTTTTTTTTTGTTCTTCTTGACATGTTATTGTCTACAAACAAGGATAAATAGGGGAGAGAGGCTTCAACTCTTTGGAAGACCCAGAAGCTGTGTCCTAGAAGAGATCCCCCATGACAGCTGGAAGATCAGGCCAATTGGAAAGCCGTTAGTGTTTCCTCTTGAAGCTACCCCAGACTTTGATAATTATACTGTTTGTACTGGTTCACCTATGGGCTGGATGGCTGTGTCTCCACTGGGCTTATTTCCTCGCACAAAGTAAAGTTACCACGAGCTTCTGGCTGGCAGAACCCTGGGTAACAGAAAGAAAGGAACTCAGCACCTGGAGTCACTCTTCTGGAGCCAACCTTCTGCTGGGAGAACACACCACTCCTGGCCAGAGAGAGATGAGCAGCTCCTGAAAATGGGGACTGTCTACCTCAGAGCCACAGGTAGTAACGACCCTTTTCTTCCAAGGCGCAGCCAATGGAATGTCCCTGCCTGGTGCACTGTGATGACCAGAGAGTCCTCACCAATCCTGACATTTATCTCAGTGACAGTGACGGCTGTTCAGCTCCCAGCTAGACGGGTCTAGCGGGTTCACACAGGGCCCTCCAGTTGCTGAGATTCCCTGCGCCCAGAAACCACTCAGAGACCTTGGCTTCGTGTTCCCACCAGTACAATTTGTTTACAGGTCGCTTGCCCATCACCTTCTGTGTACAAACAGTCCAGCTTAGCAACCTAAGTGACCTTGCAGTCTCAGCCACCAGCCAAGAGGAGCTCACCCTCCTCCTTACTCTGGGGCTTCTCCCTTCCTGGATTTTCTGCCCCCTGCACTTCCTTCCTGTGAGCCTTTCATAGCCCCTGGCTAACGAGCCCAGCAGCTGCTCCTTATTGGCCCACTAAGTGCAGGCTCATTCAGCAAGCTCAAATTCTCCCTCCGAAATTGTGGCTCACGTGACAAAGGGCTGGCTCAGCTTTCCTTTGCCTAGGATCCTGTCACAACTGGTCTTGCCTGGAATCAACAATGGCCGTGCTTTTGCTGCCCTCACTCACTTTTCACCTCACAACGGGCCTAGACTCTGACCCTCGACTTCTGTTCCCTGGGAACTAAATACAACAGAAGGGGGAAAAACAAAAAAGTAGTCAGAGCCTGCAATGCCAGGTATGTTCTTCTCACATCTCCCACATCCCAGGGCTCTGCCCTTAACCCCGTTTCCCATTACCCTGTCATCGCTACAGTTAAAAAGCCTCCCATTGCACCCGCCCCCAAAATAGTCACTCTGCACAGGAGACTGTTGTCTCTTCTCCTGGGCTTAATCTCACAGAGCCCCGTTCCCAACGAAGATGCTCGTGGCTTCTGAAGAAATCTAGAGGGGATACTGATGAGGAACACAGTGCAACGACTGCTGACTCTCAGCCAACAATGTGAAAGGCAGAAGGCAGAGGACTGCTCATCTCAGATTAGATGGATGTCCCAGCTGCGCAGATGTACTTCTTCCATCTTCTCCTCCAGCTGGGCCTCATGGACGATTCCTCTGCAAGCACAGTGAATGAGCCAAGCATGAACCATCATTGCCCAAAGCTCAATTGGTGCATGAGATCCTGCCCTCCCTGCCTCCCTCTGCTCTACATCAGCCCCAATGGATGAAAACGGATGGAGAACACAGATGGGTTTCTTGGCTGGTCACCCCATCCCTGTGCACCAAGCACCCAACGTGATTCTCGTTCCCTCCTACAAGTTAGCAACTCTGGAGAAAAAGTCTCTGGGGATGCAGACCTAGCCCATCTGCCCTTGTCCTATGAAGACAAATGGTAAAAAGGAGAGGCAAGCAGACAGGGAGACTGTGTTGGCCAACCCACTAGAGATGATCCAGAGAGAGAGAGAAAGAGGAGGAAGGAAAGGAACTCAGCACTTGGAGTCATGCTCCTGGATTCAACCTTCTGCTGGGAGGACTACAGCACCTCTCTCATTGCATGCAGGTCTTCCTCCTTCCCATTTAGTCATGGGGGGAGAAAGGGACAATACCAGACAAATACTAACTGAAAACCTGGCTCTACCTTGCCCTGGACTCATTCCATGGAAAAAGACGGTGGCTTACCTGTAGTAACTGTTCTTCAAGATGTGTTACTCATGTCCATTCTATTCTAGCTGTGTGCGCACCTATGCGCACAGGGACTGCAATTTTTGTCCCTTAGCAGTGTCTGTAGGGCCGGCTCCAGCACCCGTTAGCGCCGTGCACTTAGGCAAGCCACCAATCCCACGCCCCTCAGTTCCTTCTTGCTGACAACTGCAATGACAGGGACGGAGGGAGGGTCATGGAATGGATGTGAGCAACACATCTCAAAAAACAGTTACGACAGGTAAGCAACCATCTCTTCTTCATGCGCTTGCTCATGTCAATTCCATTCTAGGCAACTCACCAGCAGTGCTGTCGGAGGGGGGCTCAGAGTTCACGGATGTGCTGACTGTAAAACCGACCCCAACCCTAAACCTCTAACCCCACCCATTAACCATTAACTGTACCCCTGAACTCTAAACCCTAGCCCTACCCCAAGCTGAACTCTCAACACTAACCCTGCCCCCTCCAACCCTAAACACCAACACCAACCCTAAACCCACCCCTAGCTTTGACCCTAAAGCCCTAACCCCTTGGCCCCTGGCTCTTAGCCCTCACCCTAAGACTCCAACCCTTAAAACCTAAACCCTAGCCCAAGCCTTAACCCTTCACCCTAATCACTAACCTCTAACTCCACCCCTGACCCCAGCCCCCAACTCTTTAGCCCTCTAACTCCCTAACCCCAAACCTCTAACCCCACTCCCAACCCCCCAAGCCCTCACCCTTGACCCTAAGGCACCCCAACACTTAACCCTAACCCCAAAACCTAGACCTCTCCTCCCCCCGCATAGACTCTCATTATGCAGCAATCTCCCCCCTCAGGGACTTTCTGCAGAGGGTGAAACCCCTTCCACTGGGGAGATGGCAGCGAGATGATTTCATAGAAGGGTCACATGACCCACTTCCAGACGGGTCATCTGGTGCCCCCTACCGCCTATTGCTGACAGGTGAGCTTCTCACTAATAAACTGCCTCCAGCCTAAACCTCCCTGTTTGCAGCTTGATTAGCTGATTGGGCCCACCTGGCCCAATTCAGTTCTTGCTGGGCTAGTGGGGGATCACACCCACCACAGTGTCTCTACTAAGTGTCATAGCTGGTGTTAAACCCAGGCGCCTGCAATTATGTTTATGCAAGAACCACGGATTTCATTTGCAAGTGGAGCTACAGGACCCATTGAAGCTACAGGGTAGATTAGCGTAGTAGAGTTTAATTACCCCAGCAGGAATGTTGTCAGAACACTGATGCTGACATGCTTACGATCACCCCTTCTCTTATTGCCAATTGATCCAAAGGCAGGAGGTTGTGCAGTAGAGGTGCGGGAGACTGACTGGCGTTGCTGTGAGAAGCTGGGCCAGAAATGAACACAAAGGCGGAGAACAGCTGTAGTTTGTAATTCTAGATACAATACCCTTGAAAGTGTATATTTGGGCATTGTGAACAGCGTATAAAGAGTTTAGAGGGTCAGGATTGGGGGGAAAAATAGAGTTAGTATAAAGAGAGATGTCAAATTAGTTGAGTTTAGGTAAAGGTCAGGGGCTAGATGTCAATAGAATAGAGATTAATGGTTTAAAAAATGGTTTCCATGTGTTTCACCACCCCATTTTCTGTGTATTGTCTATTCAAGCCCTATTCCTGCAAAGAGATCTTCGGGTATGGCCCTTACACAAATGTAAATTCTCATTGAAGACAAGGGGATTCCACATGAGTTTAAGTGCCCATGTTGCAAGATACCTTTGCAGGACTGAAGCCTTCAGTTTTCTGCACTGGGAATAGGGATTCTTGCTGTGAAGCTGGTCTATATGCCATGCACAGAGTCATCTACACCAGGGTATTCTCCTGGCATATGTTTATGCCTGACCTATAGTCCCAGCAGCTTAGCTGGTGCAAAAGTGCGATACTGCAATGATAAATTTTGCCCAGTGAGAGTTGGATCAGGCTCTTAAGGAAAGGTGATTATAACAAGCTGGAATTTGGCCAGACGCTAGAATTAACCACTCTACTATTACAAAAAATATCACGGGAACTTATGACCACAGATGGTCGTGACCTCACTTTTACAAGTCATATCTAAAGTGCACATGATTTATAATGTTGAGCAGAAGTAAATGCTTTGCCTGACCAGTTAATGCTCTGCACATATCAAAGAGAATAAAGAACCTGGTACATTTAACTTGAAAAACCAGAGCGCCAAATCTATAGGCAATGACAAAAATTCCCACTAGATGGAGCTATTACAACAAATTATGTAGCATTCCGCCACCATAATTCCTAAGTGATACACTAATTACAAGTGATGTAAAATGTATTTTATTCTCAGTTAAAATTTAGCAATCTTATAATTTTAGTTAGGCTGTATGTATTTCCACAAATTTTTCATGCAAGAATATATATTTCCAAGATCTTAATTTTCTCTGGAGGAGTTTAAGCCAATAATAAACCATCACATATTTTATGTATATTTTATGCCAACCTCAAGTATTCAAGCTCAGTGTGGATGGGTGTCTGGATCCACCCCTCAAACTGAGATAAGGGTGCAGGGCCACTGCACAGCACCCCCTCCTCCCCACACTGCTATTCCAGCATACAGGCTGGAATAGTGATCATAGCCCTCACAGCCCATAAAACTTGGGCAGAAGGGATATGAGACCTCTGAAAACATGGGTCTGTGTTCCTCTCCTCTTGCCTATTCCTGGCCCAACCCTATGTGGCCTCAAGTAGCAGTATATGCAGGGAAACCTGTAGGGGTGCCCTTTCTGCAGTGTGTAATGGGTACCCTTTAATGGCTGCTTTACCTACTGCTACCAAGTGCAGCCTTATGTGGGGTTTCTAAATGGTGCCTTGCTTAGACCCATCACACCACATGTGAATTTCACCACAGGTCATTTACAAAGGAAGTAAAATAATGAGCCATAACAAAAGATGCCAAAGGCTGAAGTATCCCTAAATTCTGATATTAAAAGGAGTAAAAAGTTTAAACAGAACTAAAATAGACCTGCTATGAATTATGTGGCTTATTTCTGCCATGAAGAAGCTTAAAGTTTATTTTCCTATCCTTTTTTCCCCCTCCTTGTCTTGCCAGCTATGTTGAGTGAATTAAAAAATTCCAATCAGAAAAGAAATCCATCCCAACCCTCAAGCACATACATACTTCACTCAGAGCACTCAACTTCAGCGGGTTCCTCACTGAGTCAAGTTAAGCACATGCATTGATTGGTGCTTCAGTGTGAGGAATCCCTTCTGAATTGAATTGCCAGCAGACTAGTTCTGTAGATCAGCTTTTGTTAACCTAGTGCCACATTTTGGCTGGCATCTGCAAAGAGTCATAATGACCCCCCAGATAGCTATATTCTAGAGCTGAATAGATGGCAAAAAATGAATATTCAAAATTTAAAATAATTCCATCATGTTTGAGATCTTTCCATGTTCACTTGAAGTGTTCAGGCTTTATGAATATTGGTACAAAAAGCAAATTTTAATCTTAGATCCTTGAATTTTTGCTGAAAGCAGATTTCTATTTGTATATTCATTTGTAATTGAAAGTTTGCGCAGTGTTGGTTAATTACATAAGTTGCGGAACCCAGCAACAAAAATACCACGACTTGTATAGCTAAAGAATGGAGTGTGAATTTTGAAATCTGAAAACTGAATATTTGCAGCAAATGCAATTGATCATCCAGGGAATAAAACTGCAAGGAAATTCATAATTTTGAATAATGAATAACTTCAGGAGTTTGGAGGTGGCTTAGACATTGTGAAGAATTTTTTTTAGTTCTTGATGAATACTTAGTGATAAATTAACGCAGCAATCCTGATGTGCTGCAAACTGAGAATTTATATGCATCTATATTCTGTCCAAGACCAGCTCTCCGACACAGCCCCCTCACAATCTTTACTTACTAAGGGCCTGATTCAGGAAAGCACATGGTTCTGCCCATCCATGCTCAGGAAAGCACTTAGAGATATGTTTAAAGTTAAGCAAATGCTTAAGTGCTGTTCTGGTTAAGGGTGCCCTTCCTGATTTGGGACCTAAAAGCAGGAATAATCTGCAGGGGGTTTAGAAACCTATGTTCGCTGTTGGGACAGAATAAGCATGTGCGCATGTGCACAAACCCCCTACCTTTATCCCCTGAATCCCAGATTAGCCCTTTCCTGGCTCCTGCCTTTTGTGGTTCTGTGATACAATCCTTCTGAGACATTTCAAACAGCAAAACTGCTGTCTCGTGTCTAGTCAATAGCTATAGGTTTTCCAGCATGGGTATATTTTAAGTGCCAACCAAAATGTTCCACTTAATGTATAAGGAATAATAATTTGATACAACTTCTCACATGCCATCCAATTCCATGACATGGGCCAAATTCTACTCAGTTACACTGAGTAATCCAGGGTAAATTAAAAATCTAGCACTGCTGTTCCAGATGTTAGTTTGTAAAATCTCTGTTTCTTGAGAACCTTCTAAAACTTTTTTAAACTTAATCTACACCAATTGTCTGGCCATACATAAAACAAAACCCAGTTGACATTCCTTAATATGTCATACTTAATATGAACTAAGAAAGCCAGCTCTTTGCTTTAAGAATTCATCTGTTACAAGGAAAATCTACTTGAGTAATTTTCTGCAAGATTTAGTCTGAATGTTCCAAGTGCAGCCCTGTCAGAGCCCTGACGTGAGGGAAAGTGCTGAAATGTGATTTTCTTCTTCTAGTGCTTGCTTATGTCCATTCCACCATAGATGTGTGCACGCCTCTGGGCACGGTTACTCGGAACTTTTTTTCCCCTTAGCAAAATCCTATAGGGCTGGCTCTGGCGCCCCCTGGAGCCCTGTGCACATGCCACGGTATATGAGGCGGTGCTGGCCCTACGGCCCCCCCAGTTCCTTCTTTCCGCCCGTGACGGTTGCTGGAACTAGCCTTGTCTCTGCAAATACTATTCCCCTTGTTTGGACTTGGTTGAAATTCTAAGTTAGTTAAGTAGTTAAGTGTTGTTTAGAGTAGTTAGAGACAAGGCAAGTCCCTGCAGGGACTTAGAGTGGCTGGGCCATGCCCCGCTCACCAGGATTCAAGCCGTGTGCCTCCTGCGGGAAGGCCTTCCCGCTCAGTGACCCCCACAACCGCTGCCTTAAGTGCTTGGGGGAAGCACACAGGAAAGAGAAGTGTAAGATCTGCAGGGCTTTTAAACCGAGGACTCAAAATGACCGAGAGATCCGGTTGAAAGCCCTGTTGATGGAGACAGCGCTCCACCACAGCACCAAGCGTGACCTCGGTACAGAGCAGACCGCCGGCACCTCCCTTGACTCGGCCTGGCACAACATCGCCTGCACCGAAGAGGAAGAAGCAGTGTGCGGAGCGCAGACACTCCCCTGCACCGTCGCTATGGGCAGAGTCGAGTGCGGAGATGCACCGAACCGGCCCGTTGAGTCTTCTCCGGTGCCTGCATCTTCGGTCAGGGAGCCTCCCCCGCCTCCTGGGAGTGGGAGCGTGCCCCTGCTGACACCATCGACACCAGAGGCTTTTCAGGCAGCAAGATCCTGGTTGGCCTTGCCTATGCCACCTCTGCTCCCCCTCTGCTGAGGGAGAAAGGGCCAGTGTCATGGGGGAAGCCCGCATTGGGTCCCCCTGAATGGTGGTGGAGATCCCTGCTATGGGGAGGAAGATCTCCCACTGGATGGTCCCCGAGGGTAGAGCAGAGTCGTTCCCCCAGTAGTTGCTGGAGGTCAGCGTCATTGAGCCGACCTGCACTGACACAGGACGTGGAGTCCCTCTCTCGGCGCGGACGTCAATGCCCAGCACTGGAGGCAGCACATGCCAGGAGGCAGCACTGGTCGAGGTCCGCCAGGCGGTGCTCGGACAGCTCCCGTTCCAGCTCCCCGGCACCGAGGAGTTCGCCTGTACCAAGATGGTGCAGAACCCGGTCGCTGTTGGAGGACCCGGCCTTGTGCAGTCCATGACATGGAACCAGGTCACTAGAGTCCAGCTTAGCACTGAGGAGCTGGGAGCGGTGCCGACCTCAGTCACCGAAGGTATCTGCAGGACCCCAAGGCAAGCGGCAGCAAAAATCATCGGTACCGAGATGACGCTCCGCTACCTCTAGCTCTTTGGAGCGCACCTCTGTTCTTCGGCACCATTCGCGGTGACGGAGGCAGTCCTCGTCATCGTCCAGGTTGGACGTGTCAAGAGGTCAGGCCCCAGCACAGAAGGGTGCCCAGGACCGAGGACATACACAGTCCAGGGCCTCTGACTATGAGAATGGCTCGGTGTCTCCCAGGGGGGGACAGTCGTCGGGAGAGCCAATGCCCCCACAAAGCATCACAGCCAGTGGTGCAGTCAGCCCCAGGTTGGCCCCAGGGACAATGGCCACAACAATGGCCTTATTGGGCGCCACTGGATATCCAGGTGGGGCCTGTGTCCCAACCCATTATGTCATCAGGGATGCAGTCCGTGCCTCCGGCACAGGAGAAGGCTCATAGATACCACTCCTCGGATGAGGAGTCGGACCCTATGGAGGGACCCTCAACGGGTGCAACCCTTCACCAGGAGGGGGCGCACCTGCAGGATGTACCTCAGCAGTCTTCTTCCTCCTCACCTGACAAGCCAGTCTCCCAGGACCACTTGGCACCACTAGAGGATTTCAGGGCACACCAGGAGCTGCTTAAGAGGGTGGCCTCCAACTTGGGGCTGGAGGTGAAGGAGTTAAAAAAGGCGGAAGACAGCCTCTTTAATGTGCTGGCGGCGGCCGCCCCAGCAAGAGTGGCCCTCCCAGTCCACGAAAGGGTCCTTAAGATTGTAAAGGTCCTGTGGCAAACCCCTTCCTTGGTTGCCCCTACGTCAAAAGTGGCCAAGAAAAGATTTATGTCCCGGCCGAAGGGTTTGAGTTTTTATTCACTCACCCTGCCCCGGGAACCCTGGTAGTAGATGCGACTAACCAGCGAGACAGGCAAGGTCAGCCAGGGTCCACACCCGAAAACCAAGGACAATAAGAAGCTAGACTTGTTTGGGAGAAAGTGTTATTCCACAGCAAGCCTGCACTTCAGGATTGCCAACCATCCGGCCCTCCTGGGCAGATATAATTTCAACCTGTGGGACTTCCTCAGGCGGTTCGCTGAGGCTCTACCCCAGGACCAGGCTGTAGACTTTAGCACCATTGTGGAGGAAGGAACCACGATAGCTAGGGCAGCGCTCCAGACGTCCTGTGATGCTGCTGACTCAGCTGGCAGGGCCATAGCCTCTGCCATCTGTATGAGAAGGTGCTCGTGGCTGCAATCCTCGGGCCTGTCCCAGGAGGTGCAGCAGTCTATTCAGGACCTCCCCTTTGATGGGTCAGCCCTATTCTCCGACCAGACTGATGTGAAGTTGCATGGTCTGAAGGACTCCAGGGCCATGCTTCGCTTCCTGGGCCTTTACACGCCCCAGTTTTCCAGGTGTCAGTCACAGCCCCAGGCGCAGCAGAAGCTAAGGCCTGCACCTAGGCCTTTTCAACCCTATAGGAATAGGGATAGGAATAGGGGATTTAGAAGGAGAAACCAGCCCCTCAGCTCGTCCTCAGCTCCCAGCAGGGCCCCCCAGGAGGCTGGGCAACCAAAGGAGACAATTTTGATGGTGCACCCAAGGGTGGCGCCCTGACTGCTCTCCTGGATCCGCCCCACCCCTTTCAAAACAGGTTAAGGCCTTTCTATCCCGAATGGGCAAAGATCACTTCAGACCGTTGGGTCCTTGGGATAGTCTCAGGGGGCTATGCCCTACAGTTTACATCTATCCGCCCCTCCGTTCCTCTTCAGGGACCCCTCTCATGAGCAACTCCTCTTGCAGAAGGTGGACACCCTCCTCAGCCTGGGAGCGGTGGAAATGGTCCCTCAAGACAGAAGGGGGAAGGGGTTCTATTCAAGGTACTTCCTCATCCCCAAGGCAAAGGGGGGTCTGAGACCCATATTAGACCTGTGTCATCTAAACAAATATGTCAAACGACTCAGGTTTCGCATGGTCTCCCTAGCTTCCATGATTCCTTCCTTGGATCCAGGAGACTGGTATGCTGCCCTCAATCTCAAGGACGCATACTTCCATGTGTCTATCCTCCCCAGCCACAGGCGCTTTCTTCGCTTCACGGTGGCTGGTTCCCATTACCAATTTACAGCCCTGCCCTTTGACCTATCTTCGGCTTCAAGGGTGTTCACCAAGTGCATGGCGGTAGTGGCTGTACACCTAAGATGAAAGGGTGTGTACATTTTTCCTTACCTGGATGATTGGCTGATCAGGGGCAGGTCCAGGTCCCAAGTGCAGGAAAGCGTGACCCTCACTTGCTCCATGTGCAGCAGGCTGGGACTACTCAAACGAACAGAAGTCCACACTAACCCCAGAGCAATGCATTAAATTCATTGGGGCCACCCTGGATGCTTCCCAGGCCAGAGCCTTCCTGCCTCAGCCACCGATGCCCCATGACAACAGCCAGGCACTGCATACAGCTGTTAGGCCACATAGCAGCCTGCACGTACGTAGTGAGACTAGCTCACCTGAGGCCAAACCCTTCAGGCATGGTTGGCCTCGGTATATGGGCTGAGCAGACACCTATTGGACTGGGTGGTCACAGTTTCCCCACTTGTCTTAGCCTCCCTAAACTGGTGGCAGACTCCCAAGGCAGTGATGAAGGGCGTTCTGTTCAGGGAACTGATCCCGTTGGTCACCCTAATTTCTGATGTGTCGGATGTAGGATGGGGAGCCGACATGAGCACCAGCCGAGGCACTCAGGGGCTCTGGTCCGGGGAGGAGAGGCTCCTGCACATCAACGTGAAGGAGCGGAGGGCCATTCACCTAGCATGCAAGGTGTTCCTCTTATTCTTGACAGGCAGAGTGGTGCAGGTGCTGACGGACAACCACAGCCATGTTTTACATAAACAGGCAGTGGGGAGTGTGCTCCTCAGCCCTCTGCGAGGAAGCTACCCATCTGTGGAACTTTGCCATGAGGCACGATTTCCACTTGACTGCCTCTCACCTCCCGGGAGTGAGGAACGACGAGGCGGATGGCCTCAGCAAGTCATTTCTACCCCGCCACAACTGGTCGTTGCACCCAGAGGTGGTGGCTATGATCTTCCAGAAGTGGGGTGTTCCCCAACTGGACCTATTTGCATCAGCCTGGAACACAAAGTGTCCAAGGTTCTGCTTGCTCCAGGGTCGCGAGACTGGATTGATTTCCAAGGCGTTCCTCATGGACTGGACGGGGACCCTCGTGTATGCGTTTCCGCCCATTCCACTCCTACCCAAGGTCCTGCTGAAAATAAAGAGGGACAGGGCAAACGTTATACTCATCACTCTGGCCTGGCCGAGACAGCACTGGTTCAGCATGCTGCTGGACCTATCGATCACCCCATCCCTGGAGGTGTGGAGGCAGCACAACCTTCTATCCCAGGACCACGGTCGCCTGTTGCACCCAGACGTGGACTTCCTGCACCTCACGGCCTGGAGACTCTGTGGCTGATGGAGGGAGAGAGAGCCTGCTCGGTGCAGGTCCAGCAAGTCCTGCTTGGAAGCAGGAAACCTTCCACACAGGTCATGTATCAGGCTAAGTGGAGGCAGTTTACCTGTTGGGCGGAGTCCCGGGATATTCTACCCAGCCTCTCGCCTATACAGGCGATCCTGGAGTACCTGCTCCAGCTAAAGCTCCAGGTCTGGTGCTGGCCTCATTGAAGGTTCACCTGGCGGCCATTTCAGCCTTCCATCAGCCACTAGAGGGGAGATCCCTGTTCTTCCATCCCATGTCAATCAGGTTCCTCAAAGGGGTGGAGAGGCTTTATCCACAGGTCCATGACCTGGTGCCTCCCTGGGATCTCAACCTGGTCCTGTCGAGACTCACGGGGCCCCCCTTCGAACCCATGGCTTCATGCCCCCTGCTCATGCTTTCATGGAAGGTAGCCTTCCTGGTGGCCATTACCTCAGCCAGAAGGGTCTCCGAGATTAGGGCCTTGACCTCGGAGCCCCCTTATACAGTATTCTATAAGGACAAGGTTCAGCTGAGGCTGCATCCGGCCTTCCTGCCCAAGGTGGTTTCCCAATTTCATTGTAACCAAGATATTTTTCTCCCCATGTTTTTCCCCAAACCGCACGGTTCAAAGGAGGAGAGGAGATGGCAATCCCTGGAAAAATCATGGAGCAGGTCCTTAAGGAATCCATTTTAAGGCACTTGGAAGAGAGGAAGGTGATTCGCTGACCAACCTGATTGCTTTCTATGATGAGGTGACTGGCTCTGTGGCTGTAGGGTTACGTGAGACAGGCCCTGGCCTAGTTTCATAAAAGCATAGGGCTCAACGGTAGTGATCAATGGCTCCAGTTCCGGTCACAAGCGGAGTTCCCCAAAGGTTCTCCACTTAGGAAGGAAGGATCCCATGCACAGCTATAGACTGGGGACCGACGAACTGGGCAGCAGCTCTGCAGAAAGGGACCTGGGGGTAATGGTGGATAAAAAGCTGGATATGAGTCAGACAGGCCCTGGCCTACTCTTCGATTGGTACATTTGGAAATTGTGTCCAGTTTTCAAAAAGGATGTGGACAAGTTGGAGAGAGTGCGCGGAGGGCAACAAAAATGATTCTTCATCGCAGAACTGGGCTTGACCAGATGAAAGGCTCACCTGTCTCCACCCAGTGCATCTCCTTGTGGATTACATTATGCATCAAGTTCTGCTATGAGCAGGCAAAGGAGCCGCTTCTGGGAACCATCACAGCACACTCAACCAGAGCTCAAGCCTTCTCTGTGGCCTTCCTGGAGAGAGTGCCCCTGCAGGGCATCTGCAAAGCTGCCACCTGGTTGTCGGTGCACACCTTCATGTCCTACTATGCCATCGTCCAGCAGGTGAGGGAGGACCTGGGATTCGGCAGGGCCGTGCTGAGGGCAGCTCACCGGTAACTCCTACCTACCTCCAAGGTATTGCTTGTTAGTCACCTGTAGTGGAATGGACATGAGCAAGCACTCGAAGGAGAAAACAAGGTTACTTACCAGTAACTGATGCTCTTCAAGATGTGTTGCTCATGTCCATTCCACAACCCATCCCCCGCCCCCGCTGCCGGAGTTGGCAGGAAGAAGGGACTGAGGGGGCGTAGGGCCGGCAGCACCTCATATACTGCGGCATGTGCATGGAGCTCCAGGGGGCGCCGGAGCTGGCCCTACGGGATCTGCTAAGAAAAAAAAGTTCTGGGTAACCGTGCACGGAGGTGTGCAAACACCTATAGTGGAATGGACGTGAGCAACACATCTTGAAGAATCGGTTATTGGTAAGTAACCGTTTTTTTAAATAAAAAAGTGCACATGAGATCTGCTTCTCTGTTCCCCCCCCCCCATTAGATCATCAATTTAATTATTTCTAGTTGCCTGACACTGGGCCACACCATGTCAACAACTTCTAAGCAGAATTCTCCATTGATTTTGATGGGTGTCTGCTTAAAGATTGATGGCAAGATACAGCCTGCTAACAAAAAAGTTCAAGGTAAGTTAATTAAATTACAGTATTTTTACTGCTAATGTGAAACCAATATAACCAGATTAGTTCTGGGCTAAAATATCTAATATTCTTGTTTATGAAGTTTGCACATATAATCAAGGCTAGCATATAGGCCCCTATCCATAATTACATCCAGGCAGGCAGACTCCTTTACCTATGCAGTGCCTTGAAGGTAATATGCCTGTGTGGATGCAATTGCTAGGTGGTAACTGGTAGGTTTATGCTAAATTCAAATTAATGCTCTGTAATTAAAATGTTCCATATTTAAGCCCCAAATTTGTGGGAATATATGGTGTAACAGTTTCTGCAGAGGAGTTTCCCCATGAAAAGAGTCACTGTAGAAGTTAACCTTGGAAAGACCAGCATTTTCCAGCTTTATAGCCAAATGAATACTTGAAAGGACATATCAACATGCTCTGCCCATGTTATGCTGAAAGCATGCATGCAACACCATGATCATTGCTAGCAGGTTTCTAGCATGGCTTCCCTGATCATTATGGAGAAGAATATTGTTCTTATAGTTGTGTTAGAACCCTGTTAGGTAGATGACTTATCTACGTCTAGGAGAGGCTATAGCATGGTTTTATAACAGAACCATAACAAATATGCTTGTCCGCATTGCTTACGTAAACCACACTAGATCTTTATTAGTAACTGAGCCTCATTCACATTTACACGAAGGTTTCTTGTATAAAGGGACCTTAGTATGAAGGAGAATCAGGCCCAGTTGTGTTTAAATAGACAGAAGTAGGCTGGAAAGATCCTCATACATAATCAAGTCCAACCACCAAATCAAATACTGGTTCCCTTCTTGGTATTCACAACCCAAACAGTTCAAAAGTCATGAGTCACTAATGATTCACTAAATGAATGAAGTGGTCTTTAAAAAAAAAAATCACAAGATTTTCAATAAATTTAGGGTTCTCTGTATTTACCTCCTGGCTTTTGAGAAGTTATGATCCATGTTTTCAAGCTATTCTGTGCAATCAGGACAATTAGAAATTTACTTATTTTTTAAAAAGAAAAGATGAGATTCTCATGTCATTCCAAGGACTGGGATTTTAAGAGCTAAAGATGATAAATTGGGAGAATTGCTGTCATGGGGTCCACTCACCTCATGCCCGTGCCTCCTCCTGGCTATCTTCTCCATCCATAATCTTTTACCTCGCAGCCCCTCTCACTCCTGCAGCTATAGCTCCCTGTTCTTGGCTAGGCCCTCTGGCCAGGTCCCTAAGGTCCTCCCCTTGCAGATGTCAGAGTTCTTTTGGACCAATTGTCCATCTGGCATCACCAATGCCCTGCACCACTTCCCAGTGGCTGGTAAGGGAACCCATGCCCACCCTCTAGAACCCAGGGATCCTATCACAAGTAGCCAAAGTCTGTATGGTCCTATCCTTAACTGCTCTTTCCCCAGGCTTCTTCCTACTTACCTGGCTTCTCCTGCTCCCTGGGTTTGCCAGCCTAAGCTCCCACCTGCTAGGCAGTGACTGTAGATTACTTCCTTACAATCTCTTGCTACTCACAGCTCTTGGGCTTTATACAGGCCCCTCCAGCTCCTGCCCAGGGGAGTCAATTTCCCCATTAGTGGCCTGTTACCTGTCTCCTTCAGGTGCAGCCTGGTCAGTTAAGTGGCCTGCCTAGTTACTTTGAACCTCTACCAGGCCTTGTGTGGAAGGTGGCCACTTTCACTGGCAGTTCCCCCTCACACCTATAGCCCTCAGAGGGGTGGTGAAATTATATAATCAATCAGCAATTGTGTGACCATTGTATGCAAAGATGATGGGTATATAAGCTGGAGAACAAGATGGTATTTCTTGCCATGCTTGGGCCCACAGACCATGCCTCTCCTGTTGAAGTTTACCCCACAGGAGGCCCATGTTTTCTTGGCCCTCCATAGCACTTCTGAATCTTTCCCTGTGAAACGCCAGGTCTCTTCAGCTCTTTGCGGGGCCTGCTCGGCAGCTACCAGTTTCTCCTTTACTTGCCCCATAGGATCCCCCCCCCTTTCATTCAGGGTCTGAGTCCCCAAAGTAGGCTGCTCCTGCATTCACCCCCACATCTGTCTGGGCCCTCTGTCCCAGTCATCTTAATGATGAGCTCCTCCCTAGCCACTACTGCGTGTGTGGGTTGACCACCTGCCAGGTCCATGGTCATCGCCACCACATCTACCCTGACAGCCTCTACCATACTACCATCCCCAGATACCGCCTCCTTTTACCTATCTCTTTGGGGCCTGTGCCTGCCTCTTTGCTACCCTACTCTTTTAGGGAAGGGCAGTACCTTTTTATATGGTCAACCTCATAGTACCTGAAACAAACCCTTTGCCTTTTCATGTCGTTAGGCTATTCTTCAGCCTTCTCTTGTCTAACCCCCTCTCTTGGGCTGGCTTTACCCTCACAACTTACAAATGGACATCCCCTTCTCAGGTTCTTCTCATCCCCTTTGCTGACAACAGGCAGAACATGCCCCTCCCTTTCCTGTTCTCCCCACAGGCTGGAATCTTCTGGGCTTTGTTCCCCTGCCTTCTGGGTGCAGCTTCTCATCCCTATACTGGTAGGGGCACTCACTGTCACCTGAAGGCATAGCACTCCTTTGGCTAGGCCTCTGGCCTCCTGCCCCTGATACCTCTTTTCCCACCTCGCTCTCTGCAGCCTCTGCCTATTTCTTCCTACAGGAGCTTAAAATAGATACAGCTGCTGTTCAGCCAGCTGTGTCCAATAATCTTGCTGATACACCTCTCTCCCGGCCCCATCTGCTGGTTTTGTCACACCCCTCCCTGTTCTTTGTCACACCACACACACGGAGTCCATCAGCGACTCTGGAATCCAGCCGGAAGGGTATAAGGGCCTGCTTAGAAGGCTTCTGCGTACTGCAGCTCATTATCTCTTTTCCTTTTTCCTGCCGTGGCCTTTCCACTCCCCTTGTATTAGGTGTGACCACCTTATGCTGTCCTTTATACTCCACCGCAGTCTCTCAACCTCCCCTTGTATCAGGAACAGCTCTGTGCACACATTCTCCATCCCATGTCACAGAGTTCACTCACCACTGGTAGCACCTCCTTGTGGCCATCCTCTCTACCGATCATCTCTTTCACCCTGCAGCCCCTCTCACTCCCAGAGCTGCAGCTTCCTGTTTGTGGCTTGGTCCTCTGGCCAGGTGACCAAGGTCCTCCCCTTCTGGGGAAATCAAAATCCTTCTAGACCAGCTGTTGTCTCCAACGCTCTGTGCCACTTACTAGTGGGTCCTCTACACTGGGTTCCAGCCCAAGGACCCTTTAATAATCAGCCAAGGTCTACACACTCCTACCACTCGCTCCTGTTTCCCTAGGCATTTTCCTACTTATCTTGCTTCACACCTTTTCCTGGATTTACCAGCCCAAACACTTCCCCCTCAAGGAATGACAATAGACTGCTACTGGGCAGCCCCCAACTTCTGGGCTTTATACATGCCCCTCCTGTTCCTGCCCAGCTGAGCTCATTTCCAGTGAGTAGCCTATTTCCTGCCCTCTTCTTCTTCAGGTGCAGCCTGGGCAGTTAATTTCCTCCAAACACACACACACACATGCTATATTGGTCACCTTAGGTTATCATTTAAACTTCTTTCCTAAGTTTCCAGCAAAACGAAGAGACATTATATTTTAACTGATTATTTTTATACCAACTGCAGGACTACGGAGAAGTGTTTTAATACAGACCAGGTGAAACTAAAGATGGAAATATTTCTGAGGCTGCAATCAGTACTAGCATGAAGGACCCTGTGTATTAATGAAACAATTAACATGTACATGTTGTGCATGTTATACTCTACTTATGTTAGATAAACAGAGTCTTGATAAGCAGTAATACCACAGTTATTGCTACCCCAGTTTCAACCACTGTGTGAGCAAGGCCTGAATGTCTGCAGCCTCCAAAAGATTAACAATGGTTTTAATGAGCTAAATGTGTTGTAATGGGAAATGAGCCAGGATTTCAGATTAGGAATGTGTAACTATTCGGATTGAAGAGAAATAAAAAATAGTCTTAGGTATATTTTCTTCAACAGTCTTTCCATTTCTTTTTTCTTTGTTTTAGACTTTTTAGAAGCACAGGAGTGTTTGTAGCTATGATTCCGATTTCTGCGTATGACAACTTTAAATGTAAGAAATTTGCCTGGCTGCTGAAATGGTGGTCTGTTGTTTCTTGCACTTAGATTGCAAGTCCTTTGAGAAAAGGACAGGCTTTTTTTGTTCTGAATTTGTACAGCACCTAGCACAGTAGGGTCCTGGTCCATAATTAGGGCTCCAACACACTATGGTAAAAGAAAGAAAGAAGATGGAACATGAAAGGCCCAGCCAGCTTTCTGTGTTCTGGAGAGCTTATATTTGTTCTTACTTCATCATCCCTATTCTGAAATAAAAGTCACCTAGACTGAGTGTGCATCTTTTGTGCTTTGCATATGGAAAACATAACATATGTTGAAAATAAAATAAAATAAAAAAATAATACAATACTATAAAGCAGACTGAAGGGCCCAATTTTACATTCCGCTAAGTTGCAGCTGCCACTGAAACCAATGGGAGTTGTGTGCACAGTGAGGGCAGAATTGGGCCTAGAATGTCCACAGACCAGTACATCCCACTAAAATGGCCTGAGGCTGTATCACTGCTCCACTCTCCCCCACCCACACTCTTGCAGAGGATCCCCTCCTTTAAAAAGATTATGGATGCAGCTGTCAATCGCAGAAGCCCTGACAGCATGGTAAGCACTGCCAAGGAGTGGCACATGAAGCACTGGAGTCCCAGAGCAGTATGAAGGAGAAGGACCTCCATATGGATGGCCTTGGCCTCTTGCAGATCTCCCATGAACCCAGCAGATTCTGAGGGATCAACAGAATTTGTGGGAGGCCCCACAGCTTATTCTATGTGGGTAACAAACTCTGCCTTCCCCCCTACAAGCTAACTGGAGAGAAACTGCAAGGAGAACCTCAGTGATTTCTTCCCTTTTAGTCCCCTACTTCTGGTTTTCCCTCAGGAGGGTGCGATCAGGATCAGTGATTAAAGAAAGAGGGGGAAAGTAATTATTCTAAGTAAGAATTTATGAGCTATGTGAAGATTTAAAAGCATCAGACATGGAAAAAAACAACCTGTATGACTGAAGGTGTGTAAAATATTTGTACTGCCTAATGTAGTTATCCCATTTGAGGGAAAGTGAAGGAAGTATTTAAACTACAGCATATAAAAATGAAAGTGATATGCTGATAAAATGTCCCTTCTTTTTTAGAGTGGGCCAAATTATACTCTTGTTTACCCTGATGTAAATCCAGACACCGTCACTGATTTAATTGGATTTACTCGGAAGTCAATGTCAGCATAAATGAGAACATAGTGTAAGTCACAGGGTGAGGCGCCATTAAATCCCTAGTTTAAATCTTGTGTATAAAACTATGGAATTACAACAGTAAATTGCCATCAATGTGCTCTCAGAAGAGTACTTTAAACAGCCACTCTGGGCCCAGTCCTGGATTCCTTGAGGACCTAATCCTCGAGGTTTGAATCCTCAAGGAATACAGACTCAGGCCCATAAATAATGAAACAATAAAATAAAGGAAATCTAAATTTAGCAGATTATTTTTAAAAATAAAGGATGACAGTGTGCACAAACAATGTTCAAGGTCTGAGATTTTCAAAGCAATCTAGACTCACATCTTCCATTAATTTTATTTGTTTAATTAATTAGATTGCTTTGAAAATCCCAATCAAGGTGTTAGAATAGCTATATTTACAGATTAAAATGTTTCAAATGTATTTCACTGTTCAAAAATGAAGGAAAAACACTCTTTACAAAAATACATTATTTGATTGTTGTATACAAAGTACTAACTTTTCTGTGCCTATATTACATTTTTTTTACACTTTTGCTTTTTAAATCTACTTTGTTCCATGCTTAACTCTATCACATTAGACTAACATACAGAATTCAAGATGCATTATTTAGACCTCAGCTGTCTTGTAAAAAAGTAAAAACAATGGGGGAGGGAGGGAAGGGAGAGCTAGAGCTATTTATTTGTCCAATGTTTTACAATTTAGAAAAAGTTGCTTGTGCAATCTTATTACACTCATATACAATCTTTACTTACATGATCACAGTTTTTAATTAAATTGTCACATAAAAACGCCTGCCTACTTCAGTGCACAGGATGGATGGTGCTCACTTAATGAGCAGCCATTTTATATTTTGTTTTCTCCTTGTTATTCAATGTGTAGCCATAGGCCTTATTCATGGGCAGAATTTAGGGAGGTATGCGGGGGGGCATTGCCCCTCCAGGACTTATGATGATTTTTTATGACTTATCTTTTGGCAGGGCCTGCAACTGTCTTAGGTGGGTCTGGTGGAAAAAAAAGCACTTCTGGCTTCTGGTCAAGTGACCGGAAGCCGGAAGTTCAGGAAAGTGACCGTCCGTGAAATTAAACTGCCTGACACTCCAGTTGCAAAGGTAGCTTAAGCAGAGCATTGGCAGCAGAATAAGCTGACTAGTTAGACATATATATCTAACCTCCCTACCTCTTTCCCCTCCAAATTAAGCAGTCAAACTCCGCCTATGGCCTTATTTACTGCACACAATTCAAACCTTGGTCTGAAGACAGAAATATTAATTTCCTCATGGGTGTTTCTATGGTGCTCGTCACTATCATATCTGAGTGCTTCACAAACATTAATTTATCTTCACAACACCCATATGAAGTGTATTCTTCCCATTTTACAGATAGGGGACTGAGACATGGCGGGTATGTCTACACAGCAGTTAAACACCCACGGCTGGCCTGTGTCAGCTGGCTGACTTAGGCTCACGGGGCTTCAGCTGTGGAGCTGTAAAATTGCAGTGGAGACACTTGCGCTTGGACTGGAGCATGGGGTCCGGGACCCTCCCCCCCAACCAAGAACATGAGAGAGACAGGCTCTCTACTCACAGTTCTGGTGCCCGGCCTCCCCTCAGCCCAGAGCAGCAGACTTTCCTTGTAATTGGCTTTGCTGCTGTGGTCCTGCTGGGCCTGAAGCATGCTCAGTCACTGTAAGGGAATGGCACATACACAGTTTCATGAGCCCTGAGATCTGTGAAGGGATGGAGCATGTGCACTGCCGACACAATCTTCAGAGATTTTAGCTGCTAAACTCTAAGAAGTCTCGATTGAGCATGTGCCAACTGAGATTTTGCAAAGTCCTATACCTTGGCCAAATTTGGGCAGATTTTCATAGGAACAGGAAAAAGCACATTCCTGATACAAAGACAATCTGCCTGACAAATTTCAAGGCCCAGTGCCAAAGCACGCAGGCACTAATGAGTCTCAAAGAAAAGGGTGCTGGATTATTTCTTTTTTAACATGTCAAAACAACATATTTTCCCCTGGCCTTATTCTCAGAAATAGCTGAACCATTATGGCTGAAAACAGACACCCAGCATAGAAAATTTCAGCTTGAACGCTTAACGTTTGGCAAAGTTATAAGCAACTGAAAACAGGGTCTTATAATGGGAAGTGTCAAGCAACCTTAATAAAAGACAGTACTACCTGCCCCATCTAGAATAACTTAGATATTGGTTTATACACAATTATTTGATGTTGTAAAATGAACTGTTAATTTTAATCTTTACATAACATAAGAGATTTCAAAATTGATCCTAATCCTGAACCTGCTAGGCATCAAATTCCCATGGAAATGAATGGCTGCAGGATCTGGCTCACTGACTGGAAATGTACAGTTATAATTTGAAATCACTCATGCATTTTCAGAATAAATAAGTAACATAAAAATGATAATATCATATTCAGGTCGACATCTCCAGTAAACCCCTAGTTTCAAGTGTCAGCAGTATTTCATTCCCATGAGACGTATGAAAGAAGAGAATATCACCATGAGCAATAATACTTGACTTTAAGGGTCAGGCTGCGTGCTGTCCTTGGTTGGATGTGCAGGGGCAGAGGGTCTACAAGGGGTGGCATGTCTCTGCACTACCGCCTATGTAAAGCTAATGGCTAAATGTCACAAGCTAGCTTTCACCCTGTAAAGTAAGAAATCAATTTTACTCCCCGCTTCCATTTTTCCAATATTTTGCTTGTTCACGCTCCTCTCCATGCTAACTGAATTCTGTATTCCCCAAATGCCAAAGGCAAATGATTTGGATGTTTGGTGATTTCAAAATTAATGGATTCACCCAATCACTAATTACTGACAATTCTAAATTATAACCATGGTAACAGTGTTAGATTTTTTTTAAAAACCAAGTCGACCTTTTAAAAATTGAAAAATGTATGTATTGTTCTAGTGGATAAAATGTGTAACCATGGGGCCAGTTCTGGAACTTTGTAAGTTGCAGGTTCTTAGCATCTCTTGACTCAGACCCTAGGTCTCTCAAGATGGGCATCCAACATTTTGGACACTTTTGAACATCTGGGCTAGGGCACATCACAGGTAAGTTTCCTCCTTCTTGCATACAGAAAACTTCACCTACTATTCCTATACCTTCCTGCACCAACAAGTGTATTCCAGTTCAGGACAAAATACCAAGTCACCCACCCCAGTGGGACTGAGTGACCCCTCCTCCTGGCATGGATGGAGTAGGAATTTGGAGCTGAAGAAAAGACTCTGTTGCAAAACCTGGGCTTAGCAGACAAGGGAGCCCAATCAAATGGGGGCCTAGCGTTGGCTAAACTAGCCCTGGTTCCCAGCCTTTAATGAGTACTGTGGGATTTGACTCCGAGTGACAGATGCATGGATTTGCAAGTGAATTTACCAACAAAGTGGTGCTGCTAAATTTAGCTATTAACAAAAATTGGGGGCCAATGCTCTGAAGCCAGAGTGGCATAAAGCAGACAGAGCATATTGGTAAATCTGGTCCTTTGTTTCTTCATCTGAAGAATTTTCAGCCCATATAAGAACTTTCCATCAACGTCATCCACACAGTGAAAAAGGACACAGAGGATAGCAGTTCATGCATGGAATGTTAATGACCACTTTATTATATTTTAGTGTATTATTGGCTTACAATTTTGTAATGTTACAAGAAAATTTCCGTTTCCACATCTCCATTAAATGTCGGATTCATTTTCTTGGCTGGTGTTAATGCTTTAGAGGTACATCACTAAAGAATCAGTATTCTGTATTAGATAAATATAAGACCAAGTGTGATTAACCTATTAACTATTTTTAATTACCTTTTAGTGTTCTTCAGATCTTCTGTGTTTTTGAGGAAGCAGGGGAAGAATTAGAGTACCTTGATATTATAGGGCATTATACAGCTAGCATATGGATCTAGATTATTCATCATACTTGGCAGGAGTTCTGCTGTAGGGAATCTTGCAACAACATCACAATTTTCTTGCTATAGTGACTGTCATAATGGACACATTTACAGTGTGAATTATAGACAAGAGTGAACATTTTTATATCTTTATAGCATTTTTATGTTCTGTCTTCCTTTTTGGTAATCAGATCTTGATTAAGAGTTGGAATAGCACCCAGTAGAACATTAGGATTTCCTGGCTTGGTTCCTCTTGCATTGCTGTCTTCAGTATCTAGGATAGGCAACAAATAATTCACAGGCTTTACAGTTCTCCTACTACAAAAAGGTAGCTGTCACTTAAAAAAAGTAACTGACTACTTCCGTGCAAGAAAGAACATGGTGATGGCAAAGCCTGGGGAAAAAAATTACATATTTGGTTTCCTGGTTTAGACTCTGGACATTGAATAACATTTGGAAAAAATGCAGTTTAACAAACCATAGTCCTTCAGAAGGAAGATAACATGTTTACATGAAATACAAACCTTTTAGAGATACAGAAATAACACCTTTATTTTGTAAGCAGGAAATCTAGTAAGTTTCCTACTGGAAGATGATCTAGAAAAAAGGAAAACAGGCCTGCAACCTAGGAACTCCTATATTCTAGTCTTCGCTTTGACAATCAAGTGCTCTGTGACCTTGGGCAAATCACTTGAGCTCAGATTTTCAAGTGTTCACTAAATTTTAGCCTCAGTTTCTGTATGCCCACTTTGAGGCACCTTGGGTCTGCTTTTCAGAGGTGCTGAGCACCCACAACACCAACAGTAGCTTGGTGGACTCTGTGGATGCTTAGCACCTCTGAAAACCAGCTCCTGGGCATTTGAACTTTGGCACTCAAAGTTAGTAGACACTTTTGCAATTGTTGACTAACTTAAACCTGTCTGTCTCCATTTCATCCTTCGTGAATGGAGAATGATAACATTTACCAGTCTTCTTCACAGGAATATTGTGAGGATTTCATTAGTTAATGTCTGTAAACACTTTGAAACTGTAAGGCATTAAACCCTGTTACTGCTTCCTTACTATTTTCCTTTGCTTCCCCACAAGGGGGACTCAGCAGTTCAGGCTTCAATTCCGGTTCCTATTGAGACTTGTCAGAAACACACAAGTACTGTATGCTCAGGCATAAACCAGCTTTTCTCTTCAAACAAAAAAAGATTTGGCTATTAGTAGAATGTATGTTTATAACTAAAAACCGTGGCAACAATTGAAGTTAGTTGACTTCCTGAGTTTAGTGCCTACCCCTTCCCCAGCAAAGGAGGGGGACAATAAAAACATTTAAATAATAAAGATACAGATTTGATCTCGATTTACAATTAAAAGTATTTACTTGCTTTCAAAGGAAGACAATATAGACCCTGAACTATTAGACTGAACCTTTGTTTATTGGAGTCCAGGTTACCTGTTTCTAAAGACCGATTTCATGGGGGATTGTATTTTCCAAACGTATTTATTGAAATGCTTCAGTGCAGACCCTTGTGAGCAAATGTATATGACTGTATCTGTAGGGAATGCCTAAGCAAGATGACAACTTCGAGAGAATGATCTGAAACTCGAAATAAATTTTCTTTAACAGAGAAACAAGGAGGATGCGGTGATATTTTTTATTGGACCAACTTCTGTGGGTGAGAGAGACAAACTTTCCAGCTACACAGAGCTCCTTTTCAGGTCATTTACTTCACTTGTTGTGGGCTACAGTACCTGATTTCCATAGCTTCTTGAACTCCTGTGTTCCCAGTTTGGTGAGACGCCACACTTTTTGTTCCAAGATGTCCACTTCCCCTCCGCCCGTTTCTCTAACATATAATACAAGAGGCTATATTAAAGTCAGCTTAATAATGTATGGTTTTAAGAAGTTTAAGGACGGTTTTTGATGCTGTTTAGAAGATGATGTGATTACTCCATGAATATTTCTCCCTACTTTTTTGCGTTGTAGTCATTAAATAAGTGAAATGCTTTTGCTCAGCCTCTGTCACAAAACGCTGCTATCAAAAGGGTAAAAATAATTTAAAAAGTGATACATCCATATCTGGCGGTTACGAAGCCGTTATGCCTACAGTGTCTTTGCAGATTTCTTTGCAGATGTCTTTGCAGATTTCTACTCGTTTACATATGCTAGCGTGTATGTGAGTGTGTGTTTCTTCCTAGAAACGGCTCCTACCACATAGCCACCTTCTTCAGAAACAGATCATTAACATTGTTTACAAAGAGCAATAAATTAAACGTTCCCCAAAGATGTTCTGAGTCAAAGCAATCACCCTGGAGAGAGGGCAGGGGGGGTGTCAGTCGCTAGAAGAATTTCTAGACCTGTGCCTTCATTTCATTCATAGGGTCCTTAATAACATTTGTATTTCTCATCTCAAAATGAAAACTTATATCTGCAACTATAGGAGCTACTTTGGTAAAGCAAAAAGTTTAGCTGCTTTGAATAAACATAAGATGCATTTTGTGTTTCCATTTCTTACAGAAGCTCAGGTATAAGTCACCTCTTCATTCAATGCTTCCCCTCCGCTCCTGACTTCGTCAGCCTTCTTGCATGAAAATCAAACGCGTTGAATGAAGAAGTGAGTGGGTAGAAAGATTTCAGCGAGGCTTTCTAAAAAATACCTGGTTTGCAAATCCAGCACCTTTCGATTCAAAGGAAGATTTGCAAGTGACCAGGCCTTTTATTCCTTCACTCACTTGACAGTCTGAATTTCTAAAACTGCCTTAATTTCTTTTTCAAATAACGTGCAAATCAGTTAAAGTATAAGATCCCTTAAAAATGGTTGACCTGACCGCATGTTGCATTGTAAACTCCTTACGATTTCCTTTTGAACTTTGTAGATGTTAAATGAAGTGTGTATTGTGGGGAGGAGGCAGCATTTATATATAACCTTAATACAAACCTGGCACGAATAGCTGTGTTTCTGTAATGTTTACCCTTCTCAGATGTCCTAATCGTCTGTTCTTGAGGACTCTAAAAGACAATTTCTGATGTCTGAAAAGTGCTTTCCCCCCCTTATAGTGATACAGAGACAAAAACAAGGTTTAAATCTGATACTGTTCAGACTTGACGTTATTGTGGTTGCTTTAATTAAACTGGGGAAAGATGAGTGTTTGGCTGACACCAGCGCTGGCAATAAAGGAACCCCTTATCTTCCTGAGGATGAAGTATTATTTTGATTTCTATCCCTCCCCCTTTCCCTCCCCTCCCCCGTTTGAAAATAAATCCAGATTCATTCTGAACAATAGTGGATATTCAGAACTAGAAGGGAATATATTCACACTCAGTGGAACAATCCCCCCCCCCCTTCTTCAAGCGCTGCAATAAAAACGCCATTTCCTCCTTCATCCCTGGGATATTAGCCACGGAAGCTAATTTTGTTTTCAGAGGGTTTAGGATGATCATGTGTTATTGTTGGTCTCTGTAGGGGACTCTGTTCAGAGGCAAAGTTTGCAAATGGGGAATGTCTCGCTTCAGACCCAGATGACTGAGCAGAACAACAAAATATTGATGTTGTTCGGTGAAATTAGAACAACCTGGGATCTCTCACTGACAAGTTTCCACTGGGTTTATTGTTATTTGTGTGGCGGTGGGAGAAGGACGTTTAAAAATACGGCGCTCTTCTGAATTTCTCTCCCCGGCCCATGTAGCAGAGGTTCGGAGGGGACAATCGGTGTTTGTGACAAAAAAGAAGAAAGCGCAGGCCATGCAGAGATTGTTTGATTAGTTTTTAAATCGGAAAGTTTCAGAAAGCTCCAGCGCTGCAGACCTGGTAACTGAAATGTCTTTGCTTGATGAAACTGTCCGGTTGTAGAGCATAGTTAGCAATTCCCACCTCAACACACACACACACACTGGTCATCGGAACTGTTCGAGCTAGCTAGCGGTCTTTGGGAGCCTTGTCTTTTCTCTTCCTTACTATCATTGGAGTGCAAGGGGTGATCCCGGGAGGTGGGGGGGAGTGGGGAGGGCTGGAGAGAAATATTTGGACCTCCACTCCTCAAGAGACCAAATAAATGATCATCTGGAAAACTGAGCAGGTGTTACAGACTGGAAAGAGATCGAGCAAAAACTAGACTCGTGCTGATGTACAGAGCACGACACAAAGGTACAGAAACAAAAAAGACCATCGAAACTGTTCTGGCATGGCATGATTAATAAGACCTTTCCAAATGTTCGTGAGGTCGAAGGAGTTTCCCCCAGGAAACCTGCACTTTGTTATTTAGGAGGTGCAGGAGAAACAAGGTCTAACCTCGCCTGATTCTTTAGAATAACTTTTGGGCTCATCATTAGATACGTTTGTGTGTTTGTTTGTTTGTTTTCACGATGATTTGCTTTGTATCGACGTAACGATTTCTCGGCAGACTCTAACAGAATGGCTGCCTGAAATCACAAAACCTTGGTGTGCATTCGATAATTGTTAAACTGAATTAATAATAAATAATAAAGCGTCTTTAGACTCGACGGAAAACAGCCACAGCTAAGAGAAACCCTAATAAGAAAGAGACAAGATCATCGCCAACATCACGTCTGATGTATCCATTCATTCATTTATTGCTGCTTGGCTCAGATTATTTTTTTGAAAGTTTGTTGTTGTGTGTGTTGCATTGTTGCTGGTTTGTTTTAGAACCTGATTCTAGTATTATTTTGCTCGCCGAAGTATACACAAATAATCAGAAAAGAAAGTCTGACCAACGGGTTCATGAAGAGAAGCCAAACTTCTCCCACACACACACACACACACACACACACACAGGGGCTGAGTTCCTAACCCGTTACTATTTGATAAACACATTAATGATGACGATGAGGGTCCCTCTATTTAAAGGAGAGGGTGAAAATGCAAAAGGGAAAGAAAGAGTGACCCTGAATGAAAGCGATTGACAGCGGGGTGAGGGGCTGACTCTGGCTTTACACAGTTCATTCAGAGAGGCAGCTTCAGGTCTATAGGTTTGTTTAACGAGCAACAAATTAATTTGCACGATTTGGGGGACCCCATATGGCACTTAATTAATCCTTTCAGAGAGATCTATGCCCTGTGATGTGCCTGCTGCTGCCATCGGGTCTGTTTGCCTTATTCACCAGGCAGTCTGTCAAAGGAAGAGAGAAAGAAAGGGGGAATCTTCGAAATGAAATGGCTGGTGCCGGGTTCCCCCCTCCATTTGTTTAGTACAAATTGACTCCTTTCGTTTTGTTTGCCAGCTCCTATCGCCCCCAGCAGATCATCACAAGCATCTTTTCCTCGCAGCCCCCCGTGCAGTGATTGCTGGGGCCGCGTTCCGTATGCAGATGAGCCTCGCAGGCCCGGCCAGCCCGGCCCCCCTTCGCTGCAGCCCATCAGCCCCGATCCGGGTTCGGCTGTGGTTCTGTCTCCCACCAGGCATCACAAGGGGCCGGGTCCTATGGGAGGTGTCAGGCGCGGCCCCTCCTCTGGTTGCGGCGGCTGACTGACGCCTCTCCAAGTTCCTGCCTTCCCCCTTAGCTAAAGGAGGCAGGGAGTGATGAACATGTTTTATTACCTTTGAGAGCTTCATCGGAACTGTCAGAAGCAGCCACAGAGAGACAGACAGAGGGAGAGGGAGCGATGGGGGGAGACTTTAGCTGGCAGGGGAGGAGGACACCAAAATAACCGAGCCAAAGAAGCCGAGAGGGTGTGGGGGGAAAACGAGAGGAAGGTGAGAAGAAAATCAAGGCGGATCCAGCTGGGAAAGCAAACCAGCCGCCGGCACAGAAGTGCTGCTTGGGACAGAGAAGAGAAGAGCAGCAAACCGAGCCGGACTCTCTCTCCGTACAGCCCCCGGACTTTGCTCGTCGGGAGCCGGGCGGGGGAGAAGAGAAGCCCTGGCAAAGCATTGATGTCTCCGGCGCACAGCGCGCACCTCTCCCGCATGCAGCGCCCGGAGCCGGGAGCGGAGCCGCGGAGGAGGAGACCCCTTCGGACTTGATGTGTTCTTCGGCGGGAGGCAGCCACCGCCCGGCATCGCCGCGAGAGGCGCGGAGAGGCGAGGGCAGGGGGCCGCAGAGGGCGCTCCAGCGGAGAGAGTCCTGAGCGCGCCCCTTCAAACAAACGGGCCCCGGGGCCCCGCGTTCCCTGCCTGCCAGGGGGGCTCGGCTTTTACATTATCTGGGGGGGCTGGAGGGACCCTGCGCCCCACCCGGCCCGTGTGTGCGGGAGGCTGGGACAGGACTTGGGGTCTGACAGAGACTGGGACTTTCTCCCCCGCCCCGCCTGCGCCGCGGGCCAACATTTCCTGGGAGAGACTCGGCAACTTGGAGAGAGTTTCTCTGCTGCTGCTGCTGGTGCTTCAGTGCAGTCCTCGCCTTGGCCTTGACAGATCCCCTCCCCCCCCGCGCGATCCTAGTGCCCCCCCGACCTTCTGCGGCTCCCCCTTTCCTCTGCACCCGCAGCAGGGTGCCTGCCCTCCCCTTCCGCGCCCCCAGCCCTGCCTCGAACAGGACCTCGCCCCTTTCTTGCAGCGCCCGCCGAGCGGGACATACCCCCTTAGCAGCCCACCCCCTTCTCACCCCCGCACCCCGCACCCCTCTAGCAGCGCCTCCCCCCCGCACCCCTTTAGCCGCCCCCGCAGCTCTCCCCGGCCCCCCCGCACCCTCTCTCCCGCTGCCCCCCCCCCCCAGATCTCCCCCCGCACCTCTCCCCGGCGGCGGGCGGCGGGCGGCAATGCTGGCGGTGGGGCAGATGGACGGCAGCCCCCGGCAAAGCGCCTTCCTGCTCGGCAGCCCGCCCCTGGCCGCCCTGCACAGCATGGCCGAGATGAAGACGCCGCTGTACCCCGCGTACCCCCTGCCCGCCGGGGCCGGGCCCGGTTCCTCCTCCGCCTCCTCCTCGGCCTCCTCCTCGGCCTCCCCGTCCCCGCCGCTGGGCTCCCCCAACCCGGCCGGCCTCAAGCCGCCGGCCCTGGCCAGCCCCCCGCAGCAGCTCTCGGCCGCCACCCCGCACGGCATCAACGACATCCTGAGCCGGCCCTCTATGCCCCTGACCGGGGCCGCCCTGGCCTCCCAGTCGCCCTCCGGCTCCTCCTCGTCCTCCGCCGGCCTCCTGGCCGGCCTGCCCCGCTTCAGCAGCCTCAGCCCCCCGCCGCCGCCCCCGGGGCTCTACTTCAGCCCGGGCGCGGCCGCCGTCGCGGTGGGCCGCTACCCCAAGCCCCTGGCCGAGCTGCCCGGCAGGACCCCGCTCTTCTGGCCGGGGGTGATGCAGAGCCCCCCCTGGAGAGACGCTCGCCTCGCCTGCACCCCCCGTGAGTACCAGCCCCAGCTGTCGCTGGGGGGGTGGGGAGGGGGAGAGTGGGCGGCTTTCCTAGCACAGACAATTGCCCCCAGGTCAATGGGTGAAATCTGCCCCTCTCCCCCAGGAATCCTGCCCTGGGGGCAGCTCCGGCCCTGACCAGGGTCGCCCCCAGCCCCTGTTTCTTGCCTCCTCCTCAGCCCTGTTGCATCTGAGCGCACAGTACCGCGGCCGCTGGGCTGCTGTTGCAGGGCGCTGGGAGTTAGTTGGAGGCAGAGACAAGTCACTTGTTTAGCTCTGGCTGTACCCCCCCCCCCCAATCCCACTTTTATTGAGGGGGGGGGAAACGCTGCTCAGGGTGAGTTTGTTTACGCGGTAGGATGCTCAGCGGTGTGAATCGATTGAAAGTGCTTCTCGTTTACTCGCGCACACCATTCCTCTGAACTCTCCCGGTGCTGCTTTCGCTGCCTTTACTTTTTCTCCGGCCAACCCTCCATCTCTCACGTTATACTTACCTCTGCTTCCGGCTGTCTGAATCCCTGTGGCGTGCACCGGCCGGCATTCGCTCCTCACTTTAGTTGCAAACTCGTTTGGTAACAATTTAGAAGGGTCGGTTAGGAGATGTGTTTGTTTGTCAGGGCAAAGGAAAATGTCCCAGATTTGTCCTGGATAAAAGTTTTAAGGACCAAATGCGATTTCCCGCTCTCTTTCAGGCAGAGGCTTTTATAAACTCGGGATCTTTATGCCTCATCTGTTTTCTCTCTCGTTGTTTTGATGCTGACGACACTTCCAAGTGCCTGTAGCGGTTTCCTAAGCACAGTGATGTTCCTAGCTTAGATTTGCTGCTATCAGACACTTTAAAGGGTTGACGTTACTAAAACCGTTTTGATCGCTATAAATCGAATTCTTACAGTAACATTCGCTGTCTGAACTCCTGAAAGAGTATATTAAATGCTTCAAATATATTAGACTGTATGCATTATTTGACTTCCTGGCAATTTGGCGCTCCCAGCTGGCGTGAAAGCATTTAAAATATCAAGTTATTGCTTACAAATAATGGGAAGTTTTTACAAAAAAGTTTTCTCATTTTATTTTCCTAAAAGGACTTCTAGGTGAAATATCTCCAGTTCAACTACTCCTTCCCCCGCCCCCTTTTTTGAGTTTGGTTCATACACAAACTTTCCCCAAGAAGAACCCTTTGTAGTTACCTACTTTTATCGATTACCGTTTTTGCAGGATGATCATTTTTGCCAGTTCAAAATTTAGACCCTCAAAATTAAGGGGCGGCAAAAGATTCGCATCGCTTTGAATCTGGCAAACATTTTAAGAGTGGATTCGTTCTCCCCATATATAGAAAAATCCTCTTTCCCTTGACTAAATGTGATAGCTAAGCACTTTCCCAAATAAACAGATTAACATAACGGTCTGTGCATTCATTCTTTTCCAGATCAGGGTTCAATTTTGCTGGATAAAGACGGAAAGAGAAAACATACAAGACCCACTTTTTCTGGCCAGCAGATTTTCGCCCTGGAAAAGACTTTTGAGCAGACCAAATATTTAGCAGGACCAGAGAGAGCCAGGCTAGCCTATTCACTGGGGATGACAGAGAGTCAAGTCAAGGTGAGATGATCATGTCAAACACTAGATAAGAGACTCAAGCCCATACATTGCTGAGACTGGGCGGAGTGTGAAAAATACATATACAAAGGAGCCCTGATATAAGATATTGACGAACAAAAGGAATCAGACGCATGCCTTTGAAATCAGGTTCATCTTAAATGGATACATATGCTCTGCACATACACCATTAGTGCCAGAACAAAGCCATTGCAAAATATTATTGCTAACTGAATCCTTGGCATAAATAGCTCCTTAAAAAACGCACTTCGCTTGATAATTATTTGCAGTTTATAATTAATGACGTTATTTATGAGACTAGGGAACCATTTAAAAAATATTAATGTATTTAGAAATAATTTAAAATTAGGAATGCTTGTAAAATGACCCCAAAATGTTATGTTGAATATGCCATAACATTGGGAGAGTTAAGGTATAATATTGTGGGTGGACACTTAAATACAAAGAAGTGTAGTTTGTGTTGGAAGGCTAATACTTGTGCAATACATTTTCTGAGACAGCAGCCATGCAATGTTTTGGTCATTGAAATGATTAGGACAAATAGTTAAAATATTATATCCTTCTCCTGGCTAAGGGCAAAACACCAGTTTGCAAATGTACTTAAATGGTTCAAACTTCAGAGACCTTTCCTTGATTGGGAAAGGAATTGAGCTAAAAAGCCTAAAAGGGATGGAATGGTTTACACATTCCCACCCCGAATTTGTTTATTTTAGTTAAATATTGAAATATGTCAGAGGTAGGGCTTTGAGAAGTTAAAATGCCAGTGCAAGCTACAATGTTTTTCTTGTACAGGAATTTGTATCTAAAGATAAAAAGCGGCTTAGAGAATTTAACAGTTTCTGTGTTAAGGGTCTTCTTTATGTATTCTCATTCTCCCAGAGCTATCTGGAGACCCTCATTTGTCACTGTAAATATGTCTAAATGGCTGTGAATAAATTGTTACAGCCCTTACAATGAAAATAACAACCTCTCCTCTTACACTGCCCTTTCTAAGATAAAATATATAACAGAAGAGGGGACATTAGAGAATCATTCAATTTAAAATGTTTATTGTCACATATGAGCGGGATTAAAGTATTGTGTATTCAGTGAGTGCACTAGGCATGTAGCTAAATTTTTTCTTTCAAATGAATACTTTAATTCCATGTGTAGGAATCGTTCTGCAACACTGAAATTATATTTTGAATCATAGGATTCCTGACTTGGATTTTAGAGGGAAAATCCCCTGTAAATTGTTCCTTTCTGGGCATATATATATTTAACAACAACTTTTTGGAATCTATTTTTTCATTTATTGTAGAAATGTAATTTAATCTTAAAAAATCAAAGGAATAAAAAAAATTTGCATTTTTAACCTGGTGAGGCAGCACAGAATAAGTTTATGTGACCAATTAGTTTTACCTCTAACTGTTTGACTATTTTGGTATGTTAGAAACACATGCTTTTCACTTTGAATTGCATTTAGGACTAGAGATAACACAAATAAAGAGGCATATATTTTCATGGGAGATGGCATCCCACCAAGTTTGATACATGTTAGTTGAGTTTTGATTAAATAAACTGAATAGGCAGAAACATACAAGAGAGAGGAGGCAGAGAATAATAAATGTAGAGTTTAATAGGAAATTAAGAGGGGTAAAATTGTTCCCTCCCTCCATTAATATGCAAAGTTTTATTTAAAAGTATTCAAGGCTTGCTTTGAAACTCCTCTTAAAACAAAACAAAATAAAAAGCAAGTGAACCCAAAAGGCACAAAATGCTTCTTTATCAGGAGAAAAAGCAACTTAAATATGCTGGGCCCTGAAAAATTCTTTAACTATCAATAATAACTCTGCAGTAGCAAAATCAATAATTCTATGGTGATAATAACAACAATATAGTAATAATTGTAATAACTTAGAATAATAGTAACTATGATAATAACTACAAAATGAATACTAAGCATTTCATGGTAGCAATAATAATAAGTATGATATGCATACTGATAACTTTATGTTCATAATTATAGATATGGTCTGAATATTAACTAATCTATAGTAATAGTAATAATAAAAGTATAGCACACATATCAATCATTATCTGATAATAATAATCATAGCTGTATGGTGATAATTACAGTAATTTTGGATAATAACTATGATGGGAATACTTAAGTGTCCGTGGTAATAAAATAATTATTTAAGAATGCCTTGTGGTATAATAATAACAATAATAATTATAAAGTATAGTAGTAATAACTATGCCATGGATACTAATAGCTCTCCGGCAATATTAATAGTAATAACGATTGCATGGATATGAATCCTTCTCTAGTAGCAGTAAGTTCATACTATTACTAACTAGGATAGGAACACTAACTCTAGAATAGCAGTAATAATACAGTATGTTTAATACTAATTCTAGTATAGTAATTATGGAATGAATATAAAGAACTCTGGTAGCAATGATACATATGGGATGAACACTATGGCAATAATAAAACAACACTAGTAATGACTATTAAGGCCTCTGCAGTGGCTATAACCCTATGGTAGTCATGACGTGAACAACGGTACACGGACTCATCCCTGTTGGCATGGCATGACTAGGAGTAACGGGGTGGCAGGCCCGGTAACCACAGCGGTGGGGTAAGGAGACTGGTACCTCTGTGGAGTAGCGGCAGTGGCCGGGATGCTAGTAAGAAGCAGAGCCCTGGCAGGAATCCAGAGGCCTGTCTGGGGCGAAGAGCGGCGCCTGGCCGGGGCGGTGGCCTGCTCCGGCTCGCGGAGGGTCAGGAGCGGGGTGTGGAGGTGCTTTCCGGCTTGCCCTGGCCCGGGTCAGTAATCTCTCTCTCTCCCCCCCGCCCTCTCTCTCTCCGGCTCTTTGCTGCGGCTGGGCCCGCGCTGCAGGTGTGGTTCCAGAACCGGCGCACCAAGTGGCGGAAGAAGCACGCGGCCGAGATGGCCACGGCGAAGAAGAAGCAGGACTCGGAGACCGAGCGGCTGAAGGGGGCCTCGGAGAACGAGGAGGAGGACGATGACTACAACAAGCCGCTGGACCCCAACTCGGACGACGAGAAGATCACCCAGCTGCTGAAGAAACACAAGTCGAGCAGCAGCAGCAGCCTGCTCCTGCACACGTCGGAGACCGAGAGCTCCTCGTAAGGCGCTCCAGCCCCGGGCCCCGCGCACCGGGGCAGGACTCGGGCCGCTTTCTGAGATGTGTACATATCTATTTTTCTAGACTCGATCGGCGGCCGGGGAGGAAAGACGCGAGTAAAGAACCAGCCCAGCGCAGCGCAGCGCAGCGCTCTCTTCCGCTTCTCGCCTGTGGCCCCTGGGCGCTGTAGGGGGGCCGGGGAGGGGAGGGGGGGGCTGGCTGCCTGCTCCCCCTTCTTTTGCAGACTCCAGAGTCGCTGGGGAGAAAGAGGGAGGGACCTACTCTCACCCCACGGCACCTGCTGGGCGGACTAAAGCGACCTGTTGAAGGCTCTTTGTAAATAAATCGTGAGTCACACTGACTATAGAAGTTACTTTACTGTGAATATTTAAAATGTAAAATACTTTAAAAAAAAATGAGAAAGGGCTGAGTTGGATCCTCCCCACCACCACCAGTCCTCCACCCCCTGGTCTGGCTTTTTTAAAGATCTGTTCTTTTGAATAGTGAGTTGTGGAATATAAACGACGAGATTTGTTTGTGGTCTCTTCCCCCACCTTGGGTGCTTCTTCTGAACTTTCTCCTGCAGACAGACCTTGATTCCCTCCTGATTTGAACTGCGGCCCACCATTAAGGGCACCTCATAATAGATTTGAAACAGTCTCTACGGACGTTTTGCCAAGTATGAGGAAGTCTTGGCTGGGAACGCTCCTTCCCAGGCTGAAATTGCACACGTCCTTAATGCTATTTATTAGTATTTTAAAAATACTTGTGGGGGGAGGAGGGAGGAGGGCAGATTTAAATAGTTTGCTTTAATTTAACCGGTTTCCAATAAAATGCGTGTTAAAGTAGCAGGTGGGAATTGTTACAACCACTTTCAGTCGAAATATAAAATTCATTTAGATGATGTCATTGAATTTAAAGTGTGTTTTCTTTTGTATCATAAAGAATACTATAGAATGTAAATTGTTTTCTTTTTAAAGCTAATAATGATGATATATTAGCCTCTTAACATTTATTAATTTATATTAAAATAATTCGGTTTGTAAAGAGAAGAGCCCTTTGCAAGACCAGTTCAATGAAATGCACTTTCTGTTTTAAAAAAAGATAAATCAATTAAAACCAGTTTAAAGACGTTTGTTGCCTCGGCTGAAAGGTACAGATAATCTGATCTCAACAGAGATTAAATAATAAAACTGATGGCACGAAAAGAGATCATTTGGATTCTTTTGTTCATTTTCAGGAGCATTTTTTAAAAGTAGTAAAATGTCACTGAATTCAAAAGGTTCAAGAGTAAATGCAAACCAAATAAGAGAGGGTTCATTGGAAAATATAAAGTTGCTATTCCTGCTGTATCATTTTTCTGAGAGCTCTTTTCCTTTTGTGGAACCTCCCTGGGGAATTCAGGAAGTCAGAATTTCCATATATATCCCAGATAGGTTAATCTCAGGCGAATATAGGTTGTATTAACTTTTTAAGCAGCAAGCAACACAAGCTATTATCAGGAATAACATGCTAACATGATTATGGGAAAGAGACTATTTTCCAGAAAGAAAGCGATGAATAAGAGTCTAGCCAGAGGTCTAAAGTAAATAATTAGACTCAATACAGGAACGACAGTTTTAAATTGAAACGCCTTATTTAGCCATGATCATTTCCATATTTAAACAGCGGATAACTATTGTTATGGCTTTTATGGCTGAACCCAAGCAAACATAAACCCTGGGAGTTGAGCGAAGGAATCAGTTACTCTGAAATTTAGAAAAATATTAGTCTTGTGTCAGTTTGTGTGACGTGTTTTATTCTTAAACAAAAGCAGGCGAAACAGCACTTTGCTGAAGCGACGTCTTAAACGAGAGAGGGCTTGACTCTGAATATTGAGTGGGCGTTTTGTCTGAGTAAGGCGTTCAGGATCTGGTCCAGAGAGATTTATGTACCTGCAAGTTTCTGCAACTATACAAGATATGGTGGATTTATTTCGATATTTCCCCAGCATAGTTTTTCCCAGCATATAAGGTACCACGGTATAGCATCTACGTTGCATTCTGAGCCTCCGAAGGAGGCGATGGAGCGCATATCCCTTTGATAAAGCAGAATATTTCAAAATTTCAGGTTCACTATCTGCAGCATAAACGTGCCAGTCTCAGATCTTTACTTCTTCTTAAAACCTTTATGACAGATACAAAACCCGACTCTGAGACGCTGAGCTGTTTACAAGGCATCAAGTCAAAATGCTTCTGGTTTTGCAGTTATTCTTAAAACAGGGTGATTTAAAAGCAAACAACCCAGCCACCGTTGTCAACGTGTCTCTCACTTTTTACAGATGTAAATAGGAATTTCTCTTAGGAATCGAGGCAAGCCACACCCCCGAGCCAGCAGATCCGGAAGACAAAAATGTGTGACCATTTCAAAACTTTTTAAAAACCCCTCACCAATGTCTTAAGCCCTGTTTCCTTTACTTAGTCTTGACTAGCTTCAATAAAGCAGCTTCTTTCTCAGATCACTGCTTTGGCGATAGTGTTTATTCACTCCCAGACCATGATTTATTTGATTTTATTTTGTAAATATATGATTTTATTTTCCAAGACATTTCTCTCTCAAAAGCCAGAGTTGCTTTAGTCCTATATGCCTCGAGGAAAAATTCTATATCAGACAGAAAACACTTCTTTTGTACATCTCTTGATACCACACTTTGTGTGTCACTGAGCAATGGTTTGTATACAGCCAGCCATGTTGTACTGGTTTCTTTCTTTCTTTCCTCCTCCCCCCCCCCCTTTTTCCAGTTGACTGCAGCACTGACTTTGGCTTTCCAGTTAATTTACTTCTACACAGAGACCCAGCTGGCCACCAGTTGCAGTTGGCACTATAAAACTAGAATTACAGGGAAAAAAGCCCAATTCTGATCGCTTGGTTAGTTTGGTTTTGTCTATGTATTTGAGAAAAGAACAGTTTATTCATATGATCTCACTTTTTTTCTTTGTGGTTAAGGCTTTGAAAACAAAATGGAGCTTAGAGCGGGAGGCAAAGCATCCTTCACATCGAGTATAGGACTTTTATGAAGAAAGCTAATAAATAATGTCACGATCATTGTTACAAATATCCTAGCTAACAACTGGGGATAAAATGTCAGTGGTTTTTACAAGGTTTTAAAGTTCACCTGCTGAAATTTTAAAATCTGTGATGGTCACTGGACCTCAGTAAAACAGAACAGAGACCTTCGTTTTGCACACACCAGAGAGCAATTGAACAATCAAGTTAGGATGTTGCTTAATTAAACTAGCCAGAATCGTGCAGAAATCACCCCTACATCACGTGCCAGTGTGTCAATTCGCTGTCCACCAATGGGGCAAATCCTGCTGGTTGGACTCACAGGAATAGTCTCCATTAAAAGAGAGTTTAATTTTAGCTCATTTAAAGCCAGTAACATGTGAGGTTTAAGGAAATCTCCCCTACAGATTAACGGAGGTCACGATTTGCCCGGTTAGATATATTTCCCCCCTCTCATGGTATCTGGACGCAGCAAACAGGGAAAGCAGATGAATATGTCGGTTGCCATTTGTTTTCCCACTCTATGCCCTTTCCTTGAAATGTTAGCTGTGCATTATATAGATAAATCTATTTATTGTATTGAAACCAACCCCAGCAGAACGTAAATAAATGAACACAGTGTGTTAATATGGCCGTCTCGCATAGCGCCCCTGACAAGTAGCGTTGTGTAATGGGGTCTAACTGTTCATCCGAAATCCTATGTAGATGAGTACATTAAAACAGTATCCATTTAGGGGAGATCAACATCTTCTTGTCCATTGAATTTGTCATCCTCCCAAACACTAAAGGAGTGAAATTCCACTTGGGGACTCTAGCCCTCGGCAGTTTCAAGAGACAGTAATTCTTTTGTTAATCATTGACAATAGCACTGTGTAATAATAACCGAGATAAGTAGCAGATTTCATCTATACTCTCTACTTCAGGCTAATCTCAACAGCTTTGTCTACAGCAAGCCTTTTTTTTTTTTTTTAATGCGATCTTTGATGTAAACCCGGATCCTCTATTTTGTGTGTTTTTTTGACTGAGGGAAATAAAATCTGTTATTTCAGTGTTTACCCTGCCTTCTTCTTTGACATGTGTACCCTCCTGAGAGCAGGCGAGTAAGATACTGCGAGACACACTGCCGAACTGCTGAACAGGAGGATTTTGATGGGATCCTTCGTGCTTTTTAACCTGACATCGTTTCACACATCCCGCCAGAGAAGTCGCAGCGAAAAGCCCATTCTTTCAGTTCCAATTCCTCTTTGAGTTAGAAGAAATCAGCATTATTTTGATCAAACAACCATAACCCACAGACAATATTCTGATGCGAAGGAAATAAAATCCCTTTCATAACAATATTCCGTCTTCTGCAGCTGTTGGGTCGTATATAAGGCAAGTGTCTGTTCTTCATCTCCTCCCTGATAACAAGGAGAACTGCAGGAAGAACGGATTATTTCGATCCTAAGTGTTAAAATCCTACAGTAGGTTTATAATTTGGCTACCTTTCTCCGCTGTATGGAAAATACCCTGGGCCCTAAGAACTGACAAACGCAAATAATATGTATACAACAACCAGGTCTATCTGCCGTAATGGAGATTATTTCAGAAATAGATTGGCGAGGCTAGTTAAAAAGTGTGGTTAGCAAAGTCCTTATTTCATTCTGTGGTCATATAATATTTGTCAAACTAGAACGAATCTATTACCATGCACCTGAATAAGTACGTCTCTGTCCCTATGTCTGTAAAAGTAGCTACATATAGATGCACAGATAAAGGGATACATTAGAATAATACAGAATATTAGCTAAAGAGTCCCGTATAAGGGCCCAATCCTGCATTCTTGTCTCAGGCAAAGCTCCCACTGAAGTCAATGGGAAGTCTGCCGGAGTAAATGCAAATCAGGGCTCATAATTTAAACTGCGGGCCAAACGCTGCTGGCTTGACTCCTTTTCACTGATTTCGCTGGGGGACGCTGGAGTGCGTAGATGCCGGATCAGGATTTGGCCCTGTCTTTTCCATTGCAGATGAGGTGTGAAGCCAGCTGCCTGGACCCCGGGAAGTGTTCCGTGGCAAACACCAACACCCGTTCTTGGCACATTGTCTGTCAACTATAACCCTCTGATGACTGGCAGTGACCGCTCAGAGCAAACGCCCCAGTGACCCGGGGAATTCAAAAGGAGAAAACCTGGCTCTTCCCCCTCAGGGCATTTAGCTCCGTGCTCTGACAGGGACTTGGGCAGAACCTGTCTCAGGCACGCAAAGACGCTGCTCTGTAAAGCGGTTTGCCCCTGGAGCGGCCTCTTTGCTTTGATCTCTCTCTAGTCTAAGCTACTCTGTGGGCTGTGCCAGGCTGGACAGATGCTACCCATTTTTGTGACCCCGCTGCCTTAGGACTCAGCCCGGTGTGAGGCAGTTGCCCCCAGTGGAGACACACATATTTATATCGAGCTGAGTGCCAAGCGGGGAGGTTAGGGAAAAGAAATAAAAACGGAAGATCAGAAAAGCTGAGACATATTCAGCTGCCAGGAGTTATTTGGTATTGACTTCATCATCGCGCCCATATCACAATGAGGACACATGCTCGTCCAACTCGAGTCAGTGGAGGTTTGGCCACTGGCACCCCCACGAGGGTTGTCTTTGTCCCATTCAACACATGAGATTTCCCATTTTACAGCGAGCCAGCCAGGGTGCACCAGAATTTGCCCCTGGGATTGGCAGATCCCTGGACATTTGTTGGCCAGCGTGGGAAGGGCAATGGGCAGGGTGGGCTGCTTTGTCTGTGGTCCTCCCAGGTCTATCCTCCCATGTCTCTCTTTCCCACTCCTTCTGCAGATCGGGTCAGTCTAGCTCGCTGGTTGATTGGTGTTGTGACTAGTCAGGACTACACAGGGAGTGGGCTTGTGTCCTAGTCTTTGCCCCAGGAGCAGAGTAAGACGTTGTACCCCATGCTAAATTGTACGGTCCTTGTGGGATGGGACAGATGCCTTCCCTGCCAGGTTATCTTTTGTGAGCTGGATGGCAGGGGATACTTATATTGGCTTGACACTTTCAGGACCTGGTGTACATAAAGATGGTTTCACTTAGGAATTTAATTGTCACAATTCACATGGCATGAGTTCTTAGCAGCACAGGAGAGGGGAACCTTAGCCTTTGATTCCCTAAATCATAGGTACAGAGCAGGATTGAAGGACCTAACATTTATATTTGGGGTGAAATAAAGACCAGGGGGTTCTCTCCTGGTAGGCCCAGCTGTTCACCGGCAGGGCCTGGATTGAGTGAATAAAGTCTAGGAACTCTTAGCTCATGGTTTTCATGGCATCAGGAGACACAGGAGACCACTGATTTCACAGGGCATGGGGCTCACTGGACATCCAGGAGCAGGATCGGACACCCTTACCCAACTTGTATAGCACTTTACTCCAGAGGCAGTCTCATTCAGTTCCATGGGTTTACACCTGAAGTAGTGTTACTCATCCTGAGTAATGGGTAATTGGAATCTGGACCCACATTTGATCAATTGATAGGCTGTTGGAGTTAATAAAAGTTCAGCCACTTGGTTAAACTTTATCCAGTCTTTCTCTGATAAATGGCTGGGGAGCATTAAACAGTGCTTTTGGAGGAGGAGACCATGGCTAAAGGGAAAATGAGGTGCTTCCTTTTCTTATACTTAATCCTCTCAAACAAAGAGAAACATCTGACAGTGCCCCCCCCCCCCCATTTGCAAAATAATGGTGAAATCTTGGTGGATGAAGTGCCAAAGAGTACTTTAGATATGTACATGGTACATCCTTCTGTTATACATCCTGTGCTAGACGGTCTGTGATACTGTACCGGCCACCAGATCAGTCTGAATCGGGCAGCCATGAGCCAGGGGATTGATCGCTGCAGATTACTGTGCCAAGGGCTGCGAGAATGTTTTGTTCTTGGCAGTTTCACCCCGTCACCCACAGAAACGCCGCTCCTGGCCTGCACAGGGCCGATGTCACACTATTGCCGACGGGCGGCACAGCCCAGCGAGCCCTGGGGAGATGGGTGGTCTTTGCATGGTGAAAACAGCGGCGGCATTCAAACCAGCCCGATCGCTTACTCAGAAACCCGAGGATCTGCCCCAACGGGCGGCTCCCCAAAGCGCAGCCACCCCCGATTCCCCCCGCTTCCTGGGGCATTGGAGAACGGGCCGTAAGCGTCTTTTCCGCAGGGGGGTATGGGGCGGGACCATCTGAGGCTGCTGTTGACGTCGGAGTGGCTCCAGAAGAAAAGCTGCCCCTAAATCAAGGCAGCTGCGTGTCGATTAGAGACAAGGCCCGCGTGGCTTAGCTCTTTCAGGAGGCGCTAATTGAGGTCAGCGGGCACCGGGGCCCTCCCGTCTCCCTGTTGCTGCAGCAAACGCCTTCCGTGTCCCGGCAAAGCCGAGGAGGAGATGTCCCCATCCAGGGTCTTTGGAAGCTCCAGGTACGGCTCTGCTCTGTGGTACAGCTGCTCGAGGAGGATGCGTTTTCCACCGGGACAGACGGCAGCCCCCTAAACCTCCCCGCCTAATCTAGTCCTGGGAGTAGTGGAGGATAAAAGCACCGAAGCGGTTACTAGAGGGGAAACCAGCGACTGCCCCATGACAGTCCCTGGGACGCAACTATTGGTCGTGTAACCTTTGGAACCGAATGAAAATCCGCCGTCAGTGTAGACTTAGCCAGAGTCATTCTGGTGTAGCGCCTCCAGTTAATGTGTGCCTGTAGTCTATATCGGCCCTCTGCAAGGGGTGAATAGTCCCTATAGACGATGCACCCCTCATATAATATTCGACTCTGCTCCTATGCGGTTTTTTTTTTTTTGCACTTGAGTTCAACGTGAGCAGGCCCATGGAAAATAAGTTAAAAGACACAAACAAAAAAGATATATAAAAGAATTACTTCCCCTAACTCTCCAATTCCGTCTTTTGTAATAGAAAATTAAAAATAGCCCCCTGCTAAACTTTGAGGGCTGTGGTTTTCTCTGGGTGAAACGGAAGGCAAGATACAGAGATTTTTTTTTCCAGCCCATAAAACGGTTCATTTAAAATAAAATCTTTAACCTAATTGCTGTTTGTAGTAATTAATGCACAGCGCTCCCGCCGGTTTTAATGTATAATGATACATGCTGGGAGCAACTCAGCATTGAAAAGCTTTAGAACTGGGTAAGTTTAGAGAGATTTCCTTGCTCCTCCCCCCCCCCCACCAGACGATCCACCTCCATTAATTTCAGTGGGAGGGGGGAGAGATATTTTTGTTTTCTTTTGGAAAAAAAAAATCAAGAAAAACGAAAGATTAACTTCTTTTTTATACACAACAAGTCCATTTAAAAAAAGTAAGGATGTTAAATTTTTGGTCTTCAGATATACTTGTCTAGTCCAAGGATGGAGATTGTCGTGTGTGTGTGTGTGTGTATATATATATATATATATATATATATATATTTATATACACACACAGAAAATGAATTGCACAACGTCCTTTTTACTTTTAACAATCTGCAAGAATAGTTCAAGGATCGCTTTTTTTTCACCCCTCCCTACCTGGGAAGATAATTGTGCCTCATCAAAGCTATGGGCCAATTAATAGTGGTTCAATTTCCTCTCTCAACCAGCCAGCTGCCAAGACCCGTTAGCTGAATTCCAACCGGCTGCTTTGACACTGAATGCATTTCCTCCCCGACAAAAAAATGGGCGAGATGACCAGCCACTCCATTATTATGACATTGAGCCCCGCTGTAGCCACTCTCGGTGGAAGGAGTGGAGGCTGGAGTGATGTGTAACGGTGTCATGTCACCCTCTTCACAAAAGAGCGTCCTCCCCCCTCCCCACTTTCCCACCTCCAGGGCTAGCATCAGGCTGCACTGAGGTCAATATGATCTGCCACTTGTGATTTTAACAGCCTCGACTTTCAATTTCTTTCTTAATACTCTCTCTATCATACCGCCTTACATCAGCAGCCGGCTCCAGCATCGCCCAGACTGAATTTACTTTCATTACCAAACTCGGATGTGTTGAACCCGGTAACGTATCAGCCTATCCTGACATGAAGCCGTGAAATACCAGCCAGCATGTCTGCTCACCTGGGGCAACGTGGATAACTATCTCTGGGATTCCCCGCGCCCCTAAGAGGTGGTGGTGGTGGTGGTGGTGGGGGCGTTTACATTGGAAATCCAGGAGAGAAAGCGAACAGCTGTCAAAAAAGAAAGCGATCGCTCTCCAGATCGGATCACGGGTGGCTTTGCTGGCAATAATAAATAATGCTCACTTGAATTCAGTCCTTAGTGGGTCCCTTTCTGGGCAGATAAGGTGGAGCTGTCGCACATTGGAAGGCTGTCTATAAAATCCAAGCGCTGTACTCTCCACGCAGCCAGCCCTGTAAATAATGTTGACATCGGTGTTTTTATACCATGCCTGTGTTGGTCTCTATTAGACCCTCAATTGCGGAGTTGCAAGGGGACACTCCCCAAGACGACTGCTCGCTGCTGCTGCATAAAACGTGGTTTTATGGGCAAATCCCAGGAAGAGCCGTTTAAAAAGAGGAACAAAATATGAGTGTGAAGATGGCGTTTTATGTACTGAGTACCTTACGCGGACCTTGTAGATACAGCAGTTGCGATGCAGACACTAAAGGACTGACCAGGGAGGGCACAGCTCCAATTCGAGAGGACAGCACACAGAGGAGAGGAGAAGAGAAGAATTGACCCACTATGGGGCTGGCACCTGCCTTCTTTCCGAGCCCCCAAGTTCTCCGTGAGTCCAAGGAAGGCAGGAGCGGAGTCTTTACACTGACAATCCAGGCTCCGCATTCTTTGGACACGCTCTGTCCTACACGCACCCCTGGTGGGGATGCACTACACCCACCCGCCCAGCGCCTGCTATCTGGGAGGTCCAGACAGGTTGATTCCACCCGGAAGGGGCGGCTTCTTGCATCCCGGAGGCTGGACAAGTGAATTGGAATCTAGAAAAGACATTAGAAAGAGCCTCCACAATCGGCTTCTGTCTTTCTTTTGCTAGAAAGCCAATTTTTTTTGCAGGTGAATAATGAAAAGGTAAATCTGTCTGCCCTGAAGTAAAGGGTAACGGGCAAACTGCTAATCCCAGCAAAGAAAGTAATTAAAATCTTACTTTCCTAAACCCGAGGAAATCTAGATGGAGCCAAATCCGACCCACCATTTCGAGTTCACTCTTTGGCCCATTTGAAATTCGTATGCCTGAGCTGGATTAGACCTTTTCCCCCCTCTCCTGTGGTAGCCCTTTTCACGCCCATTGTAAATGGGATACAGAACACGCCGGTCCTCGACAGAATTTTTAACATCAACATGGTTGATAGAACTTTTCAGTGCAGTTACATTGTTGTGTTGAATAGATTTTATGAAGGTATTTGATTATGCAAAAATTAAAGGCGAATCTAGACGACCAAAATTTCCCTTCTTCTTGCTGAATCAAGGTAGCCTCCCAGAAGTGATTTATGCCTGGAAACTCTGCTATAATTCCTCCTCTGTACATTATACGAACTTTTCAATATACCCCTGCAGAAACATAACATGAACAATCTGGACAGTCATGGCGTCAGCCAGAATAACAAAACAGCGAAATAACCCAGTCAGATGAAATGGATGGCAGAGTCACATTTACCGCTGTCGCTTTCCGCACAATATCGGAATTGTTCAATACACACAGTGGAACAATCAATTAGCCATACATCTCTTTTAAACCGCCCGTCCTTGTGTTATCTCAAAGTCTTAAATCAGAATATTCCTAATCCCAAGGACAAGGCCTTCGAATTCATTTATCCTAATTGCAACTCTCGCAAATACCCTTTAGCATATATAAAATGAATGCATATGTAAAGCGTGCTGATATCCAAAGACATGACCAGACTGACAACTAAGGTAGGACAGATCTGACTATTTCAGTGAGTGCTGGCCTCATTTGCCCTTTCCTTATGCCCGTTCGCCTTTTATGAACTCCTGAAATCCCATTATCATTTATCACTTTTCTATTATATTAATTTGTAACTCTTACATATTAAACGCACTCCACGTTCATGGCAGGGCTCCCACGTTTGCGCTGGTGATGTCATTTCATTAAAGGCATTCGTTATACCCCCTGCCAGTCCGCCGCTTGCTCGCTTTTTAATAACCGCATCGTGTCAAAAGTTGCCCAGAGAAAACTGAGTTTAAAAAATGCACATTTGGAGCTTTTGGCCACACGCCCCCCGCCCTCCCTCCCTCCCTCCCTGTTTTCCATATTTAGGCCAATGGAGAAAAGAAAAATCGAGATGCAGAATACTCCAGTGTTAATAGCCAGCCTTGTTTAAAACGAATTCAACACTAAGATTGACTGTTCTGTTCTGTTCTATTCGCCAGCATCTGACCAAGCGGGTTTCTGCCCAGGAAAGTTCATGCCCAAAGAAATGTTAGTTTTTAAGGAGCCACGGACACTCCTTCTTCTAATCTAATTTCAGTACAGCATCTAACTTCTGCACAGATCGGTGTTTTCTAGAGACATGTTTCTGGCAGCGTAGGCCAGGTGTCTGGAACATCAGTTACAAATCTCTGGGAGGGACACAAACATCTGTTCAGTAGCAGAGTCTGAGTGGATGTGTTGCTGGTACAGAGCTACTGGGATCAAGCACAATCATAGAGGAAGCGTCAGGGGAGAGGTTCCTCAGTCAATCAAATATTATTTATGAGAACAAGGTTATTTGGATCAGAACGATATAGTGAGGCATCCTGAAAATGTAGACATTGATTCATACCCTTCTTTATGTTATCTCTTGCCCAGCGACCATGGGAAAAAACAAAATGACAGAGGCGAGCTAACTTGCAGTGGGTTGGGTGTGTGGCACTTTTGAAAGTTTAAAAAAAAACCAAAACACCGCAAAGAAAATTCTGCGTCCGTCACGACAAACAAAGAAACAAACACCCAGACATGGCATGTGACGATTTCTGGACCCGATCCTGCAATTCTTAGGCAAAATTCCCACTGCTTTCAGTGTGAGATTCGCCTGAGCAAAGAGCATTTTCGCATTGCTATCTAATGCAAGTGAAGAGGAAAATACACTGCAAAATGTTCCGTGAAATCGTGCCTTGTATTACTACTTTGCTGATCGTTATTCTCAAGAGGGTTTATCTAGCCAAGGAGAATAGGTCTGATGTGCTGAGCTGAATGACAATTTCGAACACGTGTGTTAAGAGTGTATTTAAAACCAACAATTTTATGGAGAAGTTTGAACGTTCTGCATTAAAAGATTTTGTATTCACCTACCTCATTTACCGAGCAAAGTTTTTATAAGGAAGACAAAGCTGCATAAAGGGTTTTTTTTCAACCACTGGTTGGCGCTTGAAATAGCTATGACCTGAACGTATGCACCAACTTGGGTTATTTATTCATAGCTGTAAAATTCTCTGTTTTTTTTCTCTCTCTATCTATTTATCTGGAGTTTATACAACTCTCTCTGTATACATCAGTAGTTATATACAAGATGCACCTGTACATATATGACGTGTGTATCTGCACATATATATGTACAGTATCTACACTATTCTAAAACACAGTACTTTTCTTTTTCTCTATTCTACCCATAGTTAATGTTCTCAATGGTTAATAAAATGCAGTTTGGGAATGTGATATAGGGGCATAGCTATCCCCATAAATGTCACAAGAGAGTTTAAAAAAAAAAAAAAAAGACCCCACAGACTGTAAAGATCTATATCACCAGACTATATTGCTCAGGGTTTTGGCACGGGCTGTACTAAAATAACCTGTTAACACACACCATAGTGCATCCCTATAATAACCTCCTCAATCATTTATTAAAAGTCGTGTCAAGCAAACCCATATAATTCATCTTTATGCAAATACATCAATGTCAAGCCATTAGTGTATTGCCCAGGTTGTTATTAAAGTGCATTCTTTTTAATTCAGCTCAGTAAAATACGAGCCCTATTGCTCAAGAATTATAGCAACTATTAGAGTAACATATGGGCAACATGCACTCAGAAAATAAAAATCAACAGATAAAGTGGCAGGGTCAAAAGAGGGAGCAAACACTTAACAAAATGGTAGTGGGGTAATAGATTTTATTTCAGTGCTTTGGAGATTGGGTGTCATAGGAATCAAAGCGGCATTATTGGCAAAATACCTAAATTGCCTAAATACCAAACTATGCCAGATCCTGCCATCGATTTATCAATGGGACCTTCCCTTCTGATTCCGCCCTGTGTCTCTCTGTATTCTGCAGGGATGGTGTGAAAAAGAGTTCCCCAGAACTCAGTCAGATATTGTTAATGAATCGATTAGTATATCATGAACCATGGAGATGACCGGCTGGTTTTCGCCAGGGCCATTAGAGGGTTTCGTGGTCCCCGCTCATTATTTCAGCATTCATAAAGAGTCGTCGTTACATTTTTAGTAAAAACAGCTTTAGAAACGTCAATTTCAGCTTGTATTGATTGTGGGAGGAAAGCCAAATGCGTTTGCTGTGGGAACAATGGAATCAATCTATCTATTTATCTATCTTCTGTCTCCTGAATGCAATTAACACGACTAAAGAACCTAAACAAACGTTATCTGCTTTTAGACCTACCACCTTCTGGGAAAGTCCTGAAGTGAGTTAAAAATAAGACACGTGGATAGCAAATCATAAATAAACTAAGGCGGGCGGTAGCTTTTATGTTTATTACACGGTCACAAACACCAGCGAAGGAAGGCTAGCGATCTTTATGCTGTTTTAGGGACGTTCTCCCCTAACCTATCCAGCAAACCTGTTATTTCATGCCGCAGGCGAATTGTTTCAGTCACATGAACCTCTCCAGTTTATATACTTGGAAGAAAGAGAGATCGTGTGTGTTAGTACAGGCGTAAGGAAGGTAGAAATCTGCACATCTGCCTCAATGGATTGCACAGGAAGAGCCGCTGTGGAGATTTTTGGCTTTACAAGAAAGGCCCACATGCAAAACCCAAAGGGTTGAAGTTCTCAGGGAAGTTTATAACAACGTATCTCTTTTCCGAATGTATCCCTCCCCGGATTCTGATCTGCTGTTCTTCCCTCTCGGTTCCCCCTCCCCACCAAGAATGAGAAGAAAAAATTTCTCAGACCCCCCACATCCCCAAACCCTGAATATCCCACATTGTCAGGTCAGCGCCATCAAATCTGCTTTTTTATTTTAATTGCCAGACCAGCAATCAATTTTCCAAGGGTAATAAACAAGAAACCAACACACACACAAACCCAAGAACAATCTCCCAGATTTAATGAGAGAGTTGCCCACACCCTCATCACCCCAGCATGGTAATTGAGCAGATCTATTAACTTGTTACACTAGATTTGTTTAAAGAGACTATTACACAGTCATTTAATCAATTTGTTACACTGGAGGTCCTGACTTATGAGACACTTGCCGTATGATTCCTTAATGACTGAATTAATTTGTTTTAATAAAACCAACATTGTGTACAAGCACATTTCAAGAAATGTAATTTTGGAGACAGAACAGTCCAATGCTTCATCTGATTAGGTCTTTTCTATGGTTTATCAAAGTCTGGAGTTGCCATCATAAGCTGCATGTATGGGGTATTTTTCTTTTTTATAGCGTCATTAATTTAATATGGATCATTAGTTCTTTATACACATGCATGTTCTGACAAATGTACCCAATGAATAATGCACCTAATCTGCTTGGGCTCAAATGCATCACATCATAAACAGAAACTGCTGCAAAATAAATAATAATAAATAATAACAACAATTAATATCATAACCATCCTGTTCTTTCACACTTCAGTGCACTAAAGACTTGTTTTACAGAGAAGGCCCAGAGCATCCTGAGATTACAGCATCATAACAAACTGGGGTGGGGGCTAACTATGTAGAGAACACAAAGAGATTTATGGTGAATTAAGGTTGTCCTGAGAGCAGATGTAGGACAAGAAAATCAGTTTTGCCTCTGATGGAAACTGACGTGTGTGGAATAAATGTAAATAAACAGGAGGGTCCTCAGGAAAAGGGACTTGATGGTATCGATTATGTAAAATAATTGCTACATTACAAATGTTAATGTACTATGTTAATATACTACAAACAGCTGATGTTTATGGTCTGAGTTTGTGCAGAGAAAAAAAAAGGATCAGAGGGTATAGTCTTGAAAAATGGTTCTGGAACTGGAGGGGAAAAGGGAGGGGTAGAGGGAGCGCCACCAAAATGGAGTGAAATTTTCAGTCTATAAGTAATAACTGATATAAATGATCCCCAAATAAAGCTAATGTAGATAATTATGTAAACATTTTAGCTAAGATAAGCAGGAAGCCAGTGTGATGGCCTGAGATGATTATTGTAGGCTTAAGTGGTGTTGTGTAATGTGGGCAAGTACACACAGGCCAAATATTGACTAAATAGCTTAACAATTATTACAGAGGAGAGGAAGAATCTGGATATGTTTCCAATAAGCAATTCTGATGCTTTGGTCAAGAGACTGCTTCCATTGCAGACAATGACAGAACTCCTAGTGACTTCAGTAGGAGCAGGATCGGGCCCTTTATAACTCTTAACTATGCATCATATGTAAGCATCAGATGACATTTTGTCAAATAAAGACTCTTGACTACACACGTATGAACAGCATATGGGGATTTTTTTTTTCGTGAGCTCATTTCATTGGCATGTGTGTGTGTGTGTGTTTAAATGAAGTGGGTATGTAGTCCATGAACAGAATTTTTAAATGGAGGATTAAATCATGGGGCTCTAGGTGGAGTAAAGACTGCAGGATTCATGGGTAGGTGGTTGTTTAATGCATCTTCATGTGATTACTACACAGAGTGCCATTGAAAGAAACTCACCTGGCAGCTCGCATGCACACAAGCGCATCTTGCTCCATTGAGGTCAATGAGGGTTTTGCCATTGGCTTCAACGGAAGCAGGATTAGGTCCTCAGACATTTGATAAACCTGTTTAAGCAACTTGGTAAGTGTTGCCCAGGCAATGTTCCATTCTGAACGGTGAACAGCAGGAATTCACAAAGTCATGGTACTAGTTCTCGGGACATAAGACTAGTATGGTCTTTACTTGCAAATCACTGGGTCAGATTTTTGCTACTGTTACACATAGTGTGCTTAATGCTGATCCCACAAAAACAGATATTAACCAAAAGTAGCTCCACTGAAGTGACACAAGGAAGTTTTGGTGTTATAAAAACAGTGTATGTGAATTCAGGGTTAGGCTAGTGTAGCTAGCACCTTACTCAAATACACAAGTGAAGTACTACTTAGTGCAAAGATAACAGGATTGGGCCCAAAAACTAATTTATATAGAGAGAAATTATAGTACTTCACAAATATTTCTCTTTTGAGATATACTGCTCTGTATGCAGGTCTGTGCTGTGTATAACAATTTCTACCTTCACTAATCCATTAACTCAACCATTTACACCAAAAACTAGTGTTTTCATTCCACTTCTCAGCATTTAATACTAGCCCCTGTGTTGTATTAAGTTCTCCTATGGCTGACTACTCTCCTTACTCACTGAGATAATTCCACTTAAATCAATGGGCCTGATGCAGCAAAGTCTCTGACATATAACTCCCACTGAAGGCAATGGGAATTCTTCATGGGGAGGTTCTGCAGCATGCTGTCTGATGGGATTGCTCACTGAGTAATGCAAAGCCGGATTTAGCTCTTAGCCACACTACAGTACATAGCAGGATAGTCTCATAAGTAATTAAAACTAAACTACACTTGTCCCAGTCTTGAATAAAATACATGTTGTGGTGCCATGGCTTGATGTCTCTACTAAGTGTGTTTGAGGCTTGCTTAGGCCTCATCTACCCTCAGCTCTCTGAGGAAAAGCTCCTTCCTCCTCTCCCCGCATTGCTAACACAGCTGCAGCCCCACTGATGGAACCAGTGGTGCGAGCACTGGTGCAGAGCAGTGCTGACACGGATCTAGGCATCTGCTGGCATTTTTACCAACATGTCGTAAAGAGGTGCTTAGATGCACTGATAATTAAAACGCTGGGCACCCCTGGAACCCTGTCTACACTAGTACTTTCCCTATTGTACCTGCTGGTGGAGCTGCACGGTCAGTATCAACATGGGAATCTTTTTAGAAACAAGCCTTGTACGGACAGAACATTAGGATGAAATTGTACATAAAGTGGGCGTGTCCAGCCTTTGTGCGTGTGGATCGTAGGAGCCCCCTGACCCTCAAGGACCGCAATATCAACTCGCAGTCTGGAATTGGAGCTGCAGCCCCTCCACACCAGCAACATGGGGTGTTGTGGCTGCTGGATCTGCGCATGAACATAGATTATTTGGCCTGTGCCTATTATATAGCCTTCTGCACTGCCCAGCTGGGGCTAGCACTGAAATCCCTTCTGCAGCCTGTAGGGGGCACCACTGAGAGGCTGCTCTATTCACAGTGCTTCTGCTGTGCGCTTATACTACAGGGTTTAAGTACAGCAGCAGGTTGTGCTCTAGCCCTTCAGAGCATCCATGAATTTCATCCTTTGGACTCAATCCCACAGTCCTTCCTCCTTCAGAAATCCCATTCTCTTAATATGCTAATTGTGTGTTAGAAAAGTTTGGCTGTACTTCTACTTTTCATAGATTCCAAGGCCAGAACGGACCATTGTGATCATCTAGTCTGACCTCTTGTATAGCACAGGCCATAGCACTTCCCCAAAATAATTCCTAGAGCAGATCTTTCAGTGAAAAAAGCCCATCCAATCTTGGTTTAAAACTTGTCAGTGATGGAGAATCCATCGTGACTCTTGATAAATTGTTCCAATGGTTAATTACCCTCACTGCTACAGACTCGCCCTCACCTTAGTATGCAATCACCTTCCATATTTTTATTGACTGGAAAAATATTGAAATCATACATATGTTCGTGGAAGGTTATCAATCCCTAGCTATGGTAATATCCCAACATAAATGTGGCTTATGCTGCTCATTAGTGGCTTAAAAATGATCTTTGTGTGTTAAATCTGAATGCTTAAATACCAAATTGGGAAAACATTGGGAAAACAACTGGAATATCATTTTTCTTTCAATTAAGCTTTTCCCCAGATAGACAATGTATTGATTAATTTCTGCTCACTTTCACCATAATTCTACTACATTAAGGGTCTAATTCAGGAAGACACTTAAGTATGTGCTTAACTTTATGCACATGCATAAATTGCATCCACTGCAATGGGACTTAAGCATGTGCTTAAAATTAAAATTAAGTACATGCTTAAGTGCCCTTCCTAAATATGGATGCTTGCCAAAATCAGGACCTCACTGGGGCTGTGCTGGTGCAAATGAAAGTAGAATTGGCCTTATGTGTTTCTCTTAAATCAGGCAAAGAGAATATGCAGAATACACGGAAATTATTCGTTATAAAGAAGAATTTAAGATTAAAAAGAAAATAGGCTTATTGCTAAGAAGGCAAAAGAAGAGAAAATACAAACAATTCCGAAGCAATGATTTTTCCTTCTTTCCTATTTCATAAATAATTTCTTGAACTCAGTCCTCCTGTCATGTTTAAAATGAAACTACAGATTATATCCTCTTTAAAAAACATAAGCAGCACATGCACCAGCAATGTAAGTATTATTGATTCAACCTTTTGCCCATTTTAACAGATGCTACTCATGACTGTCCCAAAAAGCTTGCTTAAAGTTAACTACATTAAGCAGTTGAGGTCACAAGGCCAAATCAAGGTCATTTGAATTCTGGCTAAAGGTTAATTAGATCACTGCATTAAAACAGGAATAGACTATACTCAACTTTACTCTAATGAGGATGGACAGGTTTGTCTTATATAACTCTTAACTTACCCCTTTATGATAAGGATGAAGTATTGATATTGGGCAAAATCTTGTTCTCGGTTAATGAATGAAGTTTCTGGAGTTACTCGGGATTTACACTGATATCAGTGAATGCAGCATTTGGCCCATTTTCTTATTTTTTTGTCTTAATGATGCTTCTGTTAAAACTGTTCTTAATTTTCCTTGTCTAACAATACACAGAACAATGAAGCTAAAAGTACTTTTTCACGTCAGTTTCCTCCTGGTGTTTCGGTTCATAATAATTTCTGTCACACATTGTTCTTTCGCTTTTACAGTTATAATGAATTACAAGGTGTTATGATCAGATATGAAAACACAAGCCAACATTTTCAAACTTGTGTGCCTAAAGTTTGGCATCTAAATCCATATTTAGGCATCTAAATAAATGATATTCAGAAGTGCTAAGCAGCTCACTGAAATCAATGGGAGCTGATGTGTTTACATCTCTGAAGATCAGCTCATTTTAATTTCTGTGTCCAATTGTGGACTTAGATGCCTAATTTTAGACACTCAGATTTTAAAAAATTGGGCATTTGTTTTTTGTTACAACTGTAGTAAGGTTTTGCAGTAACTATTGGACTATTTGCATCAGATGTATTATTCACAACAATGATAATGGTTTTACATTTACATGCTACTTGTCACCCTGCAGTATTGCAAAGAACTTCCAGGTATACTGAAAACATGTATTTGTTCCTCTAGTAGGTTTTAAATAGAATCATCTTGCTGGGTGGTAGCACTTTCCAGTAGGATGACAGAGTAGCATGCATGCCCGTTTTGTTGCCTAGCCTCTGAAGGGTGTGCTTTTAGAAGGCTTTTTCTCTGGATTTCTTTGTTTTCTGCATTTTTTAAAGCTCAAGTTCTCTACAATCTCACTAACAAGAGTTGTTCAGTACTGTTGGAAAAGTTGAAAGTAAATACCTGAAAAAGGCCATTGTAAGTCAATGGAACCATGATGATTTACCCCAGCTGAGGATTCTGGTCTGTGACCTTTTTTCCCCTCCGGTTGATAAGTTTCACCTTACTGCATGTCTCCCATACACCCATATAACTTGGTTCCAGTGTTGGCAGAACTGTTTGTTCCATTGGCTTGAAATGATCCCCAGGCTAAAGTGAAATGCTTATGTTGCTGTTAATATGGAGGGATTTCAGTAAAATATATAAGGCATATCCTTCTATACTACTTTATTTGAATGGTTGTTAATTGTTAAAGTTCCACTGAGACCACCAGAGTGAATTCCAGGGGCCCTGCTCATAATACAGCTGAATACCTGACTTTTTTTTTTAAAGTACTCTAGAGCTGCATGAATCAGGAAGAAAACAACTCCCCCTATGCATTTTATTAGAAGGCAATAAAATCTGGTGGCGTCTCATTAAATTTAATGAGCTTCCATAAAACAACCATTACATTGTGGAGGTAATGAAAAGAATAACTACGTTGGTTAGTAAATAAACCACCAAGGATGATTCTTTTAGATGCCCCAAATACCCCCAGTAATGAACAGGCAAGGTATATTCGCTAACCCTCACAAACTGTGTGCAATAACAGCTGAACACAGCACTTCACCCTGAATATGTTAATTTTGCTTGGCCAATAAAACATTTACTCAGATCAGAAGTGCAGCTAGAGCATACCTTGGGCCAAATGCAGAAGTGCTGTGTAAGGTGAAGTAAATTATACATTGGTAAGTAGGTCTTAGGTATGTTTAAGGGTTTCTTAGGCTGATTCTCCTCTTATACTTCGTTTTACCCCAGTGTAACTACATTGGCTTCTACGCCAAAGTAAATGACATCAGAATCAGAGATACTGAGCACCTGCAGCTTCCATTGATGTATAGGTGCTCAACATGTCTGAAACAGACCCACAGTCTAAGCTGGTGCACCTCACATGTTAAAAGGTAGGAAGAAGATGCAAGTTAAAGTAGAGGGGGCTACAGCTTTGACCTACAGCTTCTTACATCCTCCAGTTAGTTGCTTTTCCTGCTCACACTTACATTCCCTTGCACCTGACTTCTGAATTCAGCCTACGACTCCTTTCCTCTCCCATGATATGACAATCGCACATTAGATATAATGACATGTAATCTTACAATAGTGTAATGCTAAGTATTGTGTGCGTGCATGCATGTTTGACTTGGAACAAAGTAATAGATTAATAGCACTAAAAATTAGGCCCACATTTTCAAAAGGGGCTAGTGATTTTGGATGCCTTAATTTCTGGAGTGCCTTCAAAATCAGTGATCACTTTTGAAAATGTTGGTGTAGACATATTTGGGCCAGATCCCCATCTGGTATAAATTGCTCCTGCTCCATTGTACACGCGTGTGTACACATGTGCACACACACACATACGTTGTGGAGTCAAAAATGGAGGCCAAGCTATAAAAATCTGTCTCTGAGACCCAGCTCCTGTCTCCCTTACTCATGGGAGCAGCACCACTGAAATAAAGGGGTTAAACACAGCATAGATATTACTCATTAGGAGTTTACAGCTGCAAATTGAAGGTGTAAAAAGGGAGGCTAGGAAAAAATTCCATGCCTTTATGTGCCAAGTGAATGTTGCTGTGGGAAGGGAAGGTTACTCTCCCTATGCAGTAACTGAGGTTCTTTGAGATACGTCTCCCTGTGGATGCTCCACTTCAGGTGATGGTGTGTCCCTGCACCTTCGATCAGAGAGTTTCAACAGCAGTGACAGTTCAGGTCATGCATATACCATCCTCCTCAGTTCTTTCTCTATCGTAGGGTCCAGAAATTGTATTCAGAAGTGGAGGGGAGGAGGATGGGTAGTGAAGCACCCGTGGGGACACCCATCTCGAAGAACCTCAATCACTGCACAGTATGAGTAACCTTCCCTTCTTCTTCGGGTGATGTTCCTGTGGGTGCTCCGTTTCAGATGACTGTAGAACAGTGCCCCCCACTGGATGTAAGGGGCTTCGGTAAGTGATGATAGCACTGTTAGACATAGCACTGAATCCGATCTTGAGCTCTGATTGATTGCATGGTATTTTGTAAACGTATGCACAGAGGCCCAAATGGCTGCTCTACGTATGTCCATGATTGTTGTTTAGAAAGTTGAGAGAGATCTGGTTGAGTGAGTTCTGATCCCTGATAGGGATTGTATGTTCTTTTGTTGATAGCATAGGTTGATGCATCCCGAGATCCTTTTAGATAGCCTCTGTCTATATATAGGGGAACCTTTGGTGCATTCTGCAGTGGAAATGAATAGCCTTGGGGATTTTCTGAAAAATCTTGTTCTATCAAGGTAGAATGCTAGTGTGCGTCTGATGTCTAAAGTATGTAATACCGAGTCTTGTGTATGGGTGTGTGATTTGGGGAAGAATGAGGGAAGATGGATTGGTTGGTTGATATGGAAGAAGGAAGGTACTTTAGGTAGAAATTTTGGATGAGGTCTTAGAGTGAACTTATCCTTGAAAAAGATGTCAAGGGCCGATGTGATAGCCACTAAAAATGCTACTTTCATAGAAAGGTGTGTCAGAGAACATGTCACCAAGGGTTCAAATGGGTTCTGGTGAGGCAGTGGAGCACTAGGTTCAAGTCTTGAGTCACTAGGTGGAGTAGGTGAGCATACTTCCAGGTAAACATTCCGGGATGCCCGTAAGGAAATGTTTGGTAATCGGATGGGCAAATATCGATGTCCCTTCAGTCTTATAATGGATGGTGGTAACAGTCGTGAGGTGTACCTTGACTGAGCTATTGGAAAGTCTGGATATCTTAAGTCCACAGATATAGTCCAATATGACTGGTAGTGGGTGCAGAAACTGCACTAATTTGTTTGTTCTGGCACCATATATGGACCTCTTCCATTTCTGAAGTATTGCACGTGGTTGATTGTCTACTGTTTAGTAATATGTTTTTAACCTGTTCTGAACAGATTAGTTTGTCCTGATGGAACTATGTAGGAGCCATGCTTTCATGAGAAGTCTCTCCACGCTTGGGTGGGCGAAACTGTCTGGCATCCTGTGATAGAAGGTCTGATAGAAGAGGGAGAAAGCACGATGTGCACACTGTCATCCACAATAGGTAAGAGTCTCAAGTTTGTCTGGGCCAAGTTGGGGCTATCAATATGACCCTAGCCTTGTCGGTACATATTTTCTGTATCACCCTTGATAACAGAGGGATTGGAGGAAATGCGTATAGCAGAGACACATCCCATTTGAGGAGGAAGGCATCCTCCAGGGATTGAGTCCTCACACCTGCTCTCAAGCAGAATTGTGGACATTTGTACTTCTGGGCTGTCGCAACGGGGTTAATGGATGGATGACCCCATTGTTTGAATATGGTCTCTAGGATCTTGTTGTTTAGTTCCCATTCGTGATCCTGAGAAAATGCTCTGTTGAGTGTGTCTGCTATAGTATTATGGCATCCTGAGAGGTAGGAGGCTGAGATGCTGACATTGTGTTGGATACACCAGTTCCATAGTCCCTATACACCGAAGCCATGAAACTATGATCAGGCTCTGCCCAGTCGATTTATGTAAAACATGTATGCAGTGTTGTCGGCCATAACTCGTATAGTGTGGCTTCTGATCAATGGCAGGAAGTGGAAGCAAGCATTGCGAACTGCTTATAGTTCTAAGAGATTTTACATGAAACCGCATCTTCGACCACCTGCCCTGAATTGTGTGGTGCTGTAGATGGGCTCCCCAGCCTGTCAAGGAGGCATTGGTTGTGAGTATCATTGAAGGTGGAGTCTGGGTGAAAGGTACTCCCATGCACACGTTGTTGGGTTGTGTCCCCCAGTGTAGAGAGTCTTTGACTTTGATCAGCATTGCGAGATGTCTGTTTAGGCTGTGTTTGTGTGGTATGTAGACAGTTCTTAGCCAGCCCTGAAGACAGTGCATATGAAGACAAGTATGTGGTTGCCACCATGTGGTCTAACAGTTAGAGACAGGTTCATGCTGATATATGTGGACTGTTCAGTACTGAGGAGATGAGGTTGGTCATGGTAGTAAATCTTTTAATTGGTAGTGATGTTTTGACTTCCAGGAAGTCGAGCTGGGCCCAATGATATCCAACTTCTGTACAGGGCATATAGTTGATTTTTGTATGTTTATTTGTAAGTCCAGTCTCAGGAAGAGGGTAAGTAAGTGTCCTGTGAGTAACGTCGAGGGCATCTGCCCTAGTGGGAGCAGTTAGTAGACAATAGTCCATCTGGGAGAATATTATTACCCCTTGTTTGGAAAGCTGCACTGCTACCACTGCGAGGATTTTGGAGAACACTCATGGCACTGTTGAGAGATGGAAGGCAAGACTTTGTATTGGGAATGTTCTGTTCCCAGAGTATATCTGAGAAACCTCCTGTGGGCGGGATGTATATTATGTGAAAATAGGCATCTTGGAGGCTGAGGGTTGAGAATCAGTCCCCTTGTTCCAGTACTGGTATTATGGTTACTAGTATGACTATCCTGAATAATTGGACCCTTACAAATTTGTTGGGCTTTCTGAGATCTAGAAGAGGCCTCCATTCTTTTTCTGGGTTAAGGAGTAGTAGGAATAAAAACTCTTCCCTCTTTGTTGTAGTGGTACCTATACCACAGCATCCAGATATAGAAGGTGGCTTCTTGCTGTAGAAAGTAATTGAAAGAAGGGTCCCTGAAGAAGGATGGGGAGGGAGAGTGGGTAGGGAGGCCAGAGGTAAATGGGATCATAGACTCATAGACTATAAGGTCAGAAGGGACCATTATGATCATCTAGTCTGACCTCCTGCACAACGCAGGCCACCGAACTTCACCCACCCACTCCTGTAATAGACCCCTAACCTCTGACTGAGTTACTGAAGTCCTCAAATAATGATTCAAAGACTTCAAGGTACAGAGAATCCACCAGCAAGTGACCCATGTTATAGAAGAAGGAGAAAAGCCCCCAGGGCTTATGCCAATCTGCCCGGGGAGGGGAATACCCTCCTGACCCCAAATATCGTGATCAGTTAAACTCTGAGCATGTAGGCAAGACTCACCAGACAGACACCCAGAAAGAATTCCCTGTAGTAACTCAGAACCCACCCCATCTAACATCCCATCAAGGCCATTGGGCGTATTTACTGTTAGTAATCTAAGATCAGTCAATTACCAAATTAGGCCGTCCCATCATACCATCCCTGCCATAAACTTATCAGGCTCAGTCTTGAAGCCAGCTAGGTTTCTTGCCCCCACTGGTCCCCTTGGAAGGCTGTTCCACAACTTCACTCCCCTGATGGTTAGAAACCTTCATCTAACTTCATCAACTTTCTGATGGCCAGTTTATATCCATTTGTTCTTGTGTCCACATTGGTGCTGAACTTAAATAACTCCTCTCCCTCCCTAGTATTTATTCCTCTGATGTATTTATAGAGAGCAATCATATCTCCCCTCAACCTTCTTTTGGTTAGGCTAAACAAGCCAAGCTCTTTGAGTCTCCTTTCATAAGGCAGGTTTTCCACTCCTTGGATCATCTTAGTAGCACTTCTCTGCACCTGTTCCAGTTTGAATTAATCTTTCTTAAACACAGGAGACCAGAACTGCACACAATATTCCAAATGAGGTCTGACCAACACCTTGTATAATGGTACTAACATCTCCCTACCTCTAGTGGAAATACCTCACCTGATGCATCCTAAGACTGCATTAACTTTTTTCATGGCTACATCACATTGGCAGCTCATAATCGTCCTGTGATCAACCAATACGCCCAGGTCCTTCTCCTTTTCTGTCTTTTCTGACTGATGCCTACCCAGCTTATAGCAAAAATTCTTGTTATTAGTCCCTAAGTGCATGACCTTGCATTTTCCAGTATTAAATTTCATCCAATTTTTGGTTCTCCAGTTTACAAGGTCATCCAGATCTTGTATGATATCTCGATCTTTCTCTGTATTAGATACTTCCCAACTTAGTGTCAACTGCCAACTTTATTAGCTCACTCCCACTTTTTGTGCCAAGGTCAGTAATAAAAAGGTGAAATAAGATCGGTCCCAAAACGATCCCTGAGGAAAGCCACTAGTACCTAGGATCAGGTAGCCCATGTGGATTATTTCTAGGGCCCATTTTTCCATGGTGATGGAAACCCACACCAAATAGAAAGGGGTTATACAGTGCCCAAAATGGAGGATGGTTGATGTTTCAGCACTGGTGGATGTGGGTGGTCGCTTAGACCCTCGGCCAAAGCCTCAAAACTGTTGTTTTGTGGAGGATGGTTGAGATGCTGATGATTGAGACAGAGGTGGCTGATGTCTCTGGGGTCTCTGTCTCTTCATCTCAATGGCTGTATTTTTGAGTATATGAGATGGATCTTGTGTGCTGATAGGGATGATATCTGTTCTATTTTCTTTGGTTGTAGGTGTGTATATGCCTAATGTGCAGAGGGTGGCATGAGAGTACTTCAGGGTGTGAAGTATTTCATCCATCTTCAAGGCAAATCATTTCTCTCCATCGAAAGGAAAGCCCTCTGCAGTGGACTGAATTTCTCAGGGAAACCCAGAGGAGTGAAGCTGGGATGTTCGGTGCATAACAATAGCTGTGGCTGTGGAGTGAGCCACCATGTCTGCCACATCTAGGGATGACTGTAAGGCGGTTCTGGCTATGAGTTGGCCCTCAGTAAAAATAGACTTGAACTGATCCCTCTTTTACTGCAGGAGATCATTAATAAAGTTTACAAGCTTACAGTAGTTGACGTAGTCCTATTTAGCCAATAATGCCTCATAGTTGGCAATTCTAAACTGTAGAGTTGCTGATGAATAGGCCTTGTGGCTGAACAGAGGCATGCATTTCCACTCTTTGTTGTACGTAGTGGACCTATACTGATGCTGCCTACCGTGCTGGTTGACAGCGTCAACGACCAAGGTGTTCAGTGTAGGGTGCGAGAATAAAAAGTCCATCCCTTTCGAGGGGACATAATACTTTTTATCAGCCCTCTCACAGGTAGGTGTTGTTGTTGCCAGGGTGTGCCATATGTTTTTGGCTGGTTCCATGAGCTCATCGTTTATTGGGAGTGCTATTTTTGATGCTGAGGAAGATTGCAGAATGTCTAACAGCTTATGTTGGGACTCTCGGACTTCCTCAAGGGGAATCTCTAGGCAGTCTGCCACACATTTGAACAGTTCCTGAAACTGTTTAATGTTATCCATGGTTGTGGGTGGCAAAGGCATTATGACCTCATAAGGGAAAGAGGAGGAATTGTTGGTAGACGGTGTAGTGTCCTGTTGCAGGACCTCTTCTTGTTCTTTGCCAATCTCCTCAGAGTGCTCTGATGGTGCAGACACTGAAGGTGGTGCTGGAGATCTAATCCTTGACCTGTAGGGACTGAAGGGCCTGCTGTATAGGCTCCTGTGTGGAGTCCAGGGGTCCCAATAAGGCCACTGTGTGGGGAAAGGCATCCATGGGGGGCATCCATGGGTGACCATACCATGGCTGGGTGTCATGTCTGTGTAGAGGTCTTTTGTCTCACATGTTCTAGAATTGCCAACGGTTGGACAGGAGAGGAGTTGTAATGAGAAAACACACTCCTCATTATCTTCCTCCTTTCTGGACAATGAAGGGGCTAATGGCGAAGCAGGTTGGTCTAGTACCACGTGTACCAGAGACACATCAGTGCCGAAGCATGGGGATTCTGGTGTCAATGATACACTAGGTCTACACACTGAAGGAAGTGATGTGGTACCTATGGTTTCAGTGCAGAAGTGACCATTGTCAATGATTTCGGTGCTGAAGTGGTTGGTACCAATGGTTTTGGTGCCAAAGAGGTTGGTGTGGATATTGCCATTGTGGTTATGGCCGTCGGTGCTGGTATGTGAGTCAGAGTCAATGGTAGCAGCATAGTTTGTGTCAGTGCCATGTCTCTAGGCAGTGCCGCAACAGAGGAGATAGGGTTTTGCTTGCCTCTCGACTCCAAGCCTGCTCATTTGGGATTGTCAGATGCCATGGCACGGGCGGAGCCAGAAGATCCCAATGCCTCGTACATACTCAGCTGCAGGGTGTTTGGTACTGAGGATAGAAAACTCGCTGTGGACCATTTCTTTTCAGTGGTTCTTTGGGAGGAGAAGTTGCTGCTCTTTTCTTCTTTTCTGGCCTTTTTGGAGGAATGAGCCTTTCCCTGAGCAGAGGGTGAAGTTGCTGAAGCATTGTCCAGAGGAGATCTGCTGGCCGGGATCGGATGCCAGTCGCAGAGACTTCTCCATAAGGGTAAGTTTGAGACACGGGTCTCTGTCGCTCCTGACGGGTGCCTTTAAGTTGCTGCAGTGAGCACATTTTTGTGAAATATATGGCATTGCATCTCTGTGCCATTCCACTGAGTCACAGTTCAGCCTTGGCTTCCTCCTTTCCCCAGATATGTGTTTGTGTAATCATTTTCTGCAGGCCTATCCCAGCGGTAAATACTCAGTTAGCCTGTTCTGGTTTAGTTACCCTTGCCAGTAAGTAGCAGGGTTGGAACCAATACTCTGGCCATTCTCCACCCCCTCCTTATCCTTTCTCCATTCATTTACTCCAGGGGGAGCATAACAATTGAGTAGGTCCACTTCATTCTGTGCAGCTAGACCTAAAATTCAAGTAGTCAGCACAGGAGTGCAAGGGAAGTTCTTACTCCCTTGAGCAAGTACAAAGTTCAAATAAGAATCTAGCTGTTTGTACTGATTTTGTGGCAGTGGTATGGAATGTGGTTTTAATGTGAGCTCTTTTTTTAACCCTTTAGTCAACCCAGAAGCCATCCTTACATGTAAAATTATTATTAATTTATGGTAGCACCAGTATAATTTTTGTTGAATTATAAATATTGCAGATCAAATTTTTTTGCACCACCACAGCACGTTCTGAAGACCTGTAAACCCATGGTGTTATTATTCTCTAATCTACATGAGGTGATGAAATGGTGCCAAAACTCTCATTGCAATTTCATTAGCATATTCATGAGTCGCACTTTTGCAGTGTTGCAGAAACAACACAAATTGGTTTGTGAATTGTGAACTCCCCCTTCTTCTCTTTCTATGGAATCATAAATGGAGGATTAGCAAACCAAGTTGTCTTGGGCTACTTCGGGACACTGAATACAGAAGTTTGTTAGTGTCTCTATTTTTCATTATAAATTTTTCTTCCTTATTGCATTTATGTATATGCACTGTGCTCTAGCTGGTAAAGTAGGAGGCAGGACACCTAGATTATATTCCTAGCAATGCTACTGTCTGCTCCTTTACTTTGAGCACGTTGCTAAACCTTCATAGCCTCAAGTTTCTCTGTAGATAAAATTGAAGTACTGTTAATTACTTGCCTAACAAACACACCAAGAGGACTAAATGAAGTGTGTACAGAAATTTGAAATTCTTGGTTGAAAGGTGATAAATAACACAAGGTATTATTTATTTAAAAAAAAATCTCACTTCACTGAGAATAAGTACCTCAAAACCAGGGTCTAGGCCTTCCTTCCTGCAGACAATGTCTCCTCCTCTCTCCTCCTGCCTGACTCTGTCCCTTTCTAAGCAGGTCCCACGTGGTGCATGCTTTGCAGCTGCTGAGGGGTGGGATTTTCTTGGCCCAGTACTGCTCCATCACTCCTTTAGCCTTAGTGTGTGGTCTGTAAACCCTATCACACAGGGGTATGCACCAGTGCCAATATACCAATGGCTGATCACTGATGGCTGGAATCCCCAGCGTAGATAAGACTTAAAATGAGCAAAAGTGCTTTGAAACATATTGAAATTTCACTCCATTTCACTCTAAGGGCAGGGTCTACAATTCGAAAATGACATTGTGTAAGAGCACAATAACTGACACATATGTTAAACACTTAGTGTGGACAAGGACCTTTGTGTCACCCTCCAGTTAAACAGAACAGTTCTTGTCTATAGTGAGTGCTTATGGGACCCCTAATCAGTGTGTGTTATTACACATCTCCCTCTGAGCCCAATGCACAGAAGATAGGACTCTGTTACAAGATCTCAGCTCAACAGCCTGACTCTCTATGTTAAACTGTAGAGGCTCATGCTTTCCAACTCAGTAGGTCTCCCCTTCAATCTCCACTCAAATGGGGACTGACACATAAGTGGGGACTCATCTGGGATTCAAACTAAATACAATGTCAATCATATTGGCCAACACACCAGGGACCTCCAGAGCTGAAAGCAGGAGTCACTACAGTTTGAGGTAAAAAGTCAGACTCTGTAGCTGGGGACTGTAACAGGCCTACGTCCTCTGTGGATCGGGCACAGAATCTGCTGGTTAGTGGATGACTTCAAGTCATGTTAAGATAATATTAGTCAATAAGCATTCTCATACTATGTAGTTCCCCAGTGCAGACTAACCCTAAGTAAAATAATACTATAACTGAGTATCGCTCAAGTGGGTTCCACTGTAATTAAATACCAAGAAAAGGCTATTTGGTAATTTAGCAGATGCCTTAATTGAATCTCTTATAGGCGAACCACCCTTTTGTAGAGTCTAGTACTGTACTGGAAAGATTAAGAAGCTCACAACAGAAATTAAATTCCAAATAGGGTGTCAGAATGGGATTCTGGATTTCTATTTCTAGGGATATTTTTGTAGCAAAGATGCTGTTCTGTACAGCACAGAGCTGTGATGAACATAGGATATGAAATACATATGAAATGGCAGACTTTCACATAAAACTTGATTTAATTTTCCATGGAATGATCATTTTAGACTCACATTGTTCACACAAAATAATAAAACATTACTGATTTAATTAGAGCTCAGTTTTTCAGGCTATGCTTTCTATACTGTTGAAATTGCTTTTAGCATGGGACAAAACTATCAATAGATAAAGCAATTTAAAAGATACAGCTATAGAATATATTCTCCCTCCCTTTCTCTTTGCCAGTTTCAATTCATTGCTCAATTTAAGTATGGAAATAACGTTTGTCAAAGACTTCTTGACATATGAATTTCACAAAAAAGAAAAAGAAAAAAAAAAAAAAAAAAAGATCAGTGCACCTACTGCTTGGATTCCTAACCCATTGATTGTACAATATACAGGTAATCCAATCTTCTGCCGGAAACATGGTTTGTGCAGTTCAGCTCTGCTACATTACAATGGTTCACTTGAAACTTGGTAGTGTTCTCATATTTTGTTTCTCTTTGAACTGAGAAGGTGGGCCAGGCAGCTCCTGGCTGATGAAAATAACTATGTCGACTCAGTAGCAACACTTCTGTGATGCTTCGCACAGGGCACTGAATTAAATTTAGGAAAAAGAGATGGCTGGATTGTAACCTGAGGAAGCAGCAGCATGTAGCCACACTGGTCTTAGGGCCAGGGCAGGAGCCAGATTTTAACTCTGAGAGCCACACTCTGGTTCCTGCCTCCCTCTTGCTCCAGGCAAAACTTCCAATGAAAAGAATGAATGAAAAGTGAGTTATAAACTCAGCCTTTGGCCCATTTTAGACAAAGCCTGCAATATACTGGATGTAATATAATTAGCCTATAACCACTTCCTTGCCAGTGCAGGATAGAAATATTACAGAGCACTGTGGGTCGGATTCTCCATCTGTTACAGCAGCTATGAGCCATGGGGCCTGACCCGTGATTGGGTCCCTTAGGTGCTACCACAATACCAACAACAACAACCTTATAAAACATATTCAACCATGAGCATGAAATAGAGGCAGAACACATAGGCCACCATTGGCCTGATTCTGATCTCACACACACAGCTGTAAGCCTGGAGTAACTCCATTAACTTCAACAGACCCCCATATCATTTAACTTCAAAACACTTTTCTTCTTGCCACAGGGATTCAATCGATTTGGATCTCTTCACATGTGCCTGGTATATATATATGGCAACAAATCCAGCAGACATAGAATGGCATGTTTGCAGACAAGGGATGACACAGCTATTTGTGTAAATAGCCCTTGCTTTTGTTTCATGGTCACACAGCTGCAAGAGTTTCCTGTTTTAATTTATAGAGACTACAGAAAGCTTTCTCTAGGTTAAAGTTTTTTCAGTCTCTTGTTTTCACTATATCTATAGTAAAGAAGCGATGGATTGATGCCTAATCCAAGTGATCTGACAGCCACCCTTAAATTACTTCACACTGTAGGGTATCTGTGCTGTATAGTGGAAGGAGACGGCTCGTTTTTCATATTGATTTACATGAGGGTAGTGAACATACAATTAATAGTTGACTTCACTGGAAGCCAGCTGTTAGCCCCATAATTTACAATGGGCTCAGTTTATTTTAAGAATAAGAAGAATTATACTAGTAGCAACTGTAGTTTTAATATTTGAAAGGTCAAATTCAACTTTCATGAACGTAGTTAGAGATTCCAATTGATTGAAAATGGTGTTACTTCCTGGTGCAGTGTGTATGCACTAGGGAGATGTACATGCTAATCTGAGAATGGGGTTATTTAAAAAAATAGTGTGTGGGATTCCGAGAGTAAGGATGGATTATCTTTCCCATGTCAAATCAATCAGAAGTTCTAGTGTGTGAATTTCTGAATCCATGTTTTATTTCCAAGATCAATTAAAAAATGTCTTTGGCCACAAATCAGGAAAGTGTCACTCTTCATGAAAACGCTTACTATATGCTTAAATCCTATTGCAGACAATGGGACTTGATCACATACTTGAAGTTAAGATCATGCTTAAGTGCTTTCCTCAACTGGAGGTCCTTTGTGAGTACAATGGAAATCTGATCGATGGAAACACCCCAAACTCCAAAGCTGTAGTCTTTTAATAGGTTCAACTGTTTGTGATGTTGTATGAAGTATGGGTGACCATTCATAATATTACTGATCCCAATATTGCAAGATTGCAAAGAATCTTACAAGATATGCAATGTAAGATATCAATGGAAAAGTTATACTTTGCAAAGTATGATAATATTGTTTGTGTGTGTATCATCTTTGTATTGTAAGTTATGAATATGTGTGATAGATCTGTAACTAAAACCTGTGCTGTGCTACTGGGTGAAACCCCCAGACTGATTAGCATCAGCACTATCCAGCCTGCTTGAAGGCCCATCAAGGGCAATCAGCTATACAATGGCCCAGAGAGCAACGTCAGGGGCTACGCCTATGAGTCAGCAGGACATGTAGGGACATGCCTGTGGACAGGGGACGCCAAATGCTTTTCCATGTCCATGTGCTATGTGAATGTGTGTTTAGGACAAACCACATGGCAAAAAATATAAAAGGCAGCTGCAACATCTCCATCTTGTCTTCATGCCTGCTTCTTACCTCTGGATCAACTTCTCTACATCTGAAGCTTTGAACAAAGGACTGACAGATCCATCCAGGTACTGGAGGTGCTCCAGAGGAAATTTACAAGCCAGCAAATTCATCCATACTGCTAAGAACCTGATATATGGACTGTAAAATCATATGTATGTGTCTGATTGCTTTGTTCATTTAACATCGCTCTTCTTGTTTGTTTCTTTTCTTTTATAATAAACCTTTAGATGCAGATACTAAAGGATTGGCTGGCACTGGGATTTTGGGTAAGTTCCAAAGCTATAATAATTTGGTGATGAGGCTGATCCTTAGGGGCCAGAAGAACATTTTGTAAAGGGAATAGCATTTTAAATAACCTCTCTCTTTACTGGAACTAGTTGCTGATTGGAGGTCTGAGACTCAAATGCAATACAAGGAGCTCTGTGATTTCTTTCTGGGCTTCTTGATAACCAGTGTGGGGAATCAGGAACATGGTTGTGACTGGTTGGTGAATCTCACTTCAGTGTTAGCCACTAGTTTTGGGAGACTCTGCTCTCCTTTTTGCAGCCTGCTCTGACCTTCTCATTTTCAGTGTGAGCTACCCTAGGCACGTCGGGTCACACTGTTCCAAAGGTATTTTTTTAATTAAAAACCTTTTATTTTTAACTTTTTACTTGCTGTAGAATTCAGAGAGAAAAAGGATTTTTAAAAGCATCTAGGTAGCTTAAGAGCAACTTCTTACACAAAATCACAGAGTAAAGTTTTCAAAAGAAAATAAATGACTTAAGAGCCTCAGCCTCATTGTAAGTTAATATGTAAATTACTTATAGGCATTATTTAAAATCTCACATGAAAGCGTTATGTGAACTGTCTTTTCAAGAGGCAATATCTATCATTAGTTTACTTCATTATCCTAATATAAATACAGAAATGCAGGAGATGCAGGACAGTATTAGCAAATTTGTGGAGTGGAAGTACCTGGATGAACCATTGATAATGTCATTTTGCATTTACATAAGATGCCACAGAGTGCCCTCCTTCCCAAAGGAAGGCGAGCACCTGGCACCTGTGGAGACCCGTCCTACAGCCCCAGGTGTTCAGCATGGCAAAGATGATTAGGGCCATGATGAGGGCTGGAGAGGAGCCTTACGGGCAGGAGCACTGGCAGCCCCCATTGGGCACTGTGTATTCTGGGACGTCCTTGGCCCGGACCTTGCCATTGCCTGGGCTGAGTCGAATGGAAGCAGAGTACTCCCCTTCTCTTGCAGGCAGGCCGTACTTGTCTTGCTGCCGATGAAGGGGGACCTCTGTGACTTTCGGAACTGCCGTTCCATCTCGCTCTTCAGCATAGACTATAAAATCGTAGCCGAGGCCATCTTGCTGCGACTGAGGTCCGTGCTGTTTGACACGATGCACCACGGGTATCTCCTAGGCACCCTGCAGGCGTTTGGCTTCGGGGCCCGCTTTGAGGGTTTCTCTCGGTGCTGTATGCCTCCACGAAGTGCCTGGTCAGGCTTGGACCCTGTCCGAACTGGTCAGCTTCAGGCGAGGAGTGCATCAGGGCTGTCCGCTGTCAGGCCAGCTGTACACTCTGGCCATGGAGCCCTTCTTCTGTCTCCTGCGTAGGAGGATGACCAGGTTGGTGCTCCGCGAGTCAGAGCTGAGGCCGGTCCTGTCAGCGTATGACGACAACGTACTACTCGCAGTCCAGGACCCGGGTGACCTGGTGCGGTTGGAGGCCTGCCTGGCCATCTACGCAGCAGCCTCCTCTGCCCAGGTCAACTGGGTCAAGAGCTCTGGCCTGATGATAGGAGCTGGATGGCAGGTGAGCTCCCTCCCACCCGTGCTTCAGGCCATCTGGTGGAGCATGGGTTCACTGCTCTATCTGGGCATTTACCTTTCTGCCACCCATTCCTCCCGGCAGAGAACTGGCATGATTTAGAGGGCAGGATGTCTGACCGGCTGCGGAGGTGGACAAGACTGCTCCGGTGCCTTTCCCTTTGGGAGAAGGCACTGGTGCTCAACCAGCTAGTCCAGTCCATGCTCTGACACCAGCTAAACACCATAGTCCCACCCCCGAGGTTCCTGGCCTACCTCCAGAAGATGATTCTGGAGTTCTTTTGGCCAGGCCTGCACTAGGTCTCTGCAGGGATCCTGAGTTTCTCTCTGGAGGAAGGAAGGCAGGGCTTGTGCGGTCTCCACAGCCAGGTCCACACCTTCCGCCTCCAGACCCTGCAGAGACTCCTTTATGGTGCAGGTAGTCTGGCATGGAGCATGCTGGTGTACACCTTCCTCCACTGCCTCCAAGGGCTCCGATACGACCAGCAGCTCTTTTATCTCCACCTGAGAGGTCTTCCGCAAGACCTCTCCAAGCTGCTCGTCTTCTACCAGGACCTCCTCTGGGCCTGGAGGCTGGTCTTGGCCTCCAAGTCTGTGGCAACTGCTGAGGGGGAGGATCTCCTCGCGGAGCCCCTGCTACACAACCCCCAACTCCGTATGCAGGTAGCAGAGACCCCCTCAGTGCCATGGAGGTTGGTCCTGGCAGAAGTTACCAGGATCGGAGACCTCCTGGACTACTATCGGGGGGACTGGGTAGATACCCAAGTGCTGGCCCGGCGCATGGGACTCTCCACTCCTTGAATCCCCCGGCGCATACTCCAGGAGGTGAGGGCAGCCTTGCCCCCCGCTGATCGGGCTTACCTTCAGTGGGTCCTGCAGGAGGGCGCTCCCCGCCTGGTCCTCACTCCCAGCCCTTCAGCTATTTTCATTGGGCCCTGGCCCTGTGAGCTCTCCCTGCCCGCCCCCTCCCCGCACACTGAGTCAGTGGCGAGACTTGCAGCTAGTTCGTTTTTGAACCATGCCACGGGACCATCTGTACATGCTCATGCACCACACCCTTCATTTCCTCACCCTCATGTCCCACCCGACACCAAGTGGCGGGACTTTATGCCACCTGTGGAGGGCAAGGACCCCACCCTGACCCCTATTCCACCCTGACCCCACAGCCTGCTGAGGACATCAGCTGGAGGCTCCTTCATGGAGCCCTGAGCATGGGCATGTACTTGGTGCAGTTCACCTCTCTCCCCGACACCTGCCCCATTGTGGCGTGAGGGAGACGCTGGCACACATTTATCTTGAGTGTGCCAGGCTGTAGCCCCTCTTCCGGCTCCTCCAGAACCTACTGGTGAGGTTCTGGCTACACTTCTCCCCGCACCTGTTCCTTTATGCACACCCTATCCATGGCCCCACAAAGTCGCGGGACCGCCTGGTCAACCTCCTCCTAGCCCTGGCCAAACTGGCTATCTACAAGACCAGGGAGAGGAGGTTGGCTGGGGGGGCACTCTGTGACTGTGGGGCCTACTTCCATTCCCTCATGTGATCACGCATCTGGGCAGAGTTTCTCTGGGCAGCGTCCACTGGCTCCCTTCACACCTTCTGGGAGCAGTGGGCGCTGTCTGGGGTTCTCTGCTTGGTGTCCCGTTCCGGTTTCCTTTGTTTGACCCTGTGACCCCCACATCCCTCCCTGCTTTTTTCATTAGTTGTTTCCCAACATTAGTTGTATCCCGGGTCCAGTGACTCCTCCCCTTAGGCTGAGGGAGGGGCCATTAGTAGTGGGTGGGCGTTCCTAGGTTACAAATAGGACCTGTCCCTTCTGTGGTGTGAGGGAGACCCTGGCGCACGTTTATCTAGCGTGTACCAGGCTGCAGCTCCTGTTCCCGCTCTTTCAGAACTTCTTGCTGAGGTTCTGGCTGCACTTTTCCCTGCACCTGTTCCTCTACGCACACCCCATCCGGGGCTCCACAAATTTGTAGGACCTCCTCCTAGCCCTGGCCAAAGTGGCTATCTACAACACCAGGGAGAGGTGGTTGGCTGAGGGGGTGCTCTGCGACTATGGGGCCCATTTCCGTTCCTCCATCCGTTCATGTATCCGGGCAGAGTTACTTTGGGCAGCGTCTGCTGGCTCCCTAGACACCTTTCAGGAGCAGTGGACGCTGTCTGGGGTTCTCTGCTCAGTGTCCTCTTCTGGGTCTTTCCGTATGACCCTTTGACCCCCCACGCCCATTCCTGTTTTCTCATTTGTTCTCCCCCAAAATCAGTTGAGTTCCGGGACCAGTGACTCCTCCCCATAGGCTGTGGGAGGGGCCTTTAGCAGAACCCGAATAGGACCAAGAGCCTTGCTCTCTGTGACCTTGTATGACCCGCCCCCGCTGCCTCCACATTGATACTCAGTGACCTTGCTATGAACACCCAGTAACTGCAGCCCTGCTCTCTGTGACCTCATATGACCCCCTCTGTCTTCAACTTGATATTATTTGATCTCTGCGGGACCCCCCCATAGCCCGAAAAATTGATCTCTGTGACCTCCATATGCCCTCACTGCCTCCAAATTGCTTCTTATGGCCCTTGTTTGATCATGCTGTCTACACACTGATGCTTATTGACATCTCAATGACCCCCCCACTACATTGAGCCCTGCACTTTGTGACCTCATATGACCCCTCAATCTTCAAATTGCTATTAATTGACCTCCACATGAACCCATACAACTAGAAGCCCTCCTCTCTGTGACCTCGTGTGACCCCCCCCCCCACTGTCTCCAAATTGATACTCAGTGACCTCACATGGCCCCTCCATACCACAATCCCTGCTCTCTGTGTCCCCATATGCCGCCAAAGTGATCCTCATTGACCTCACTTGACCCCCCCACAGCCTAAAAAATTGATCTCTGTGACCTCGTATGACCCCACTGCCTCCAAATTGGTACTCAGTGACCTCACGTGACCCCCCCAGAACCACGCGACCTGCTGTATGTGTCCCCATACGACCCCCATTTCCTACTAATTGATATTCAGTGACCTCGCGTGACCTCCCTGTACCACAATCCCTGCTTGCTGTGTCCCCATATGACCCCTATGCCTCCAAAGTGCTCCTCATGGACCGCGCCATGACCTGCCAGAGCCTGAAGACCTGATCTCTGTGCCCTCATATGACCCCCACTTCCTCCAAATTGCTCCTTATTGACCTCTGCATGACCCGATACAACCAGTAGCCCTCCTCTCTGTGACCTTGGGTGACCTTTCTGCCCCCTAATTGATCCTCATTGACCTCACATGACCCCCTACAGCCTGAAGAATTGATCTCTGTGACCTCATGTGACCCCAACTGCCTCCAACTGGATACTCAGTGACCTCACATGACCCCGCCATACCACAATCCCTCCTCTCTGTGACCTTATGTGACCCCCCCCATCTCCAAAGTGATCATCATTGACCTCACATGACCCCCCCCCCACAGCCTAAGGAATTGAGCTCTGTGATCTAGTATGACCCCACTGCCTCCAAATTGATATTCAGTGACCTCCGGAACCATGTGCCCTGCTGTCTGTGTCCCCGTACGACCCCCACTTCCTCCAAGTTGATCCTCAGTCTCCTCGTCATGACCTGATACAGCCTGAATAACTGATTTCTGTGACCTTGTATGATTCCCCACTGCCTCCAAATTGCTCCTTATTGACCACTGCATGACCCCATACAACCAGTAGTCCTCCTTTCTGTGACCTCGGGTGACCCGTCTGCCCCCCCCCCCAATTGATCCTCATTGACCTCACATGTCCCCCAACAGCCTGAAGAATTGATCTCTGTGACCTTATGTGACCCGCCCCCATCTCCAAAGTGATCAGTATTTACATCACATGAACCCCCCCCCCCCCCTACAGCCTGAAGAATTGATCTCTGTGACCTCACGTGACCCCCAACTGCCTCCAACTGGATACTCAGTGACCTCACATGACCCCGCCATACCACAATCCCTCCTCTCTGTGACCTTATGTGACCCCCCCCCCCCCAATCTCCAAAGTGATCATCATTGACCTCACATGACCCCCCCCCCCCCCACAGCCTAAAGAATTGATCTCTGTGACCCCCAACTGGATACTCAGTGACCTCACATGACCCCGCCATACCACAATCCCTCCTCTCTGTGACCTTATGTGACCCCCCACATCTCCAAAGTGATCATCATTGACCTCACATGACCCCCCCCCCAACAGCCTAAAGAATTGATCTCTGTGACCTTATGTGACCCCCCAACTGCCTCCAACTGGATACTCAGTGACCTCACATGACCCCGCCATACCACAATCCCTCCTCTCTGTGACCTTATGTGACCCCCCCATCTCCAAAGTGATCATCATTGACCTCACATGACCCCCCCACAGCCTAAAGAATTGAGCTCTGTGACCTAGTATGACCCCACTGCCTCCAAGTTGATCCTCAGTCTCCTCGTCATGACCTGATACAGCCTGAATAACTGATTTCTGTGACCTTGTATGATTCCCCACTGCCTCCAAATTGCTCCTTATTGACCACTGCATGACCCCATACAACCAGTAGTCCTCCTTTCTGTGACCTCTGGGTGATCTCCAAAGTGATCATCATTGACCTCCCCCCCCCCCCATTGAGCCTCATTGACCTCACATGTCCCCCAACAGCCTGAAGAATTGATCTCTGTGACCTTCTGTGATGTGACCCCCCCATCTCCAAAGTGATCAGCATTGGCATCACATGAACCCCCCCCCCCACAGCCTAAAGAATTGAGCTCTGTGACCTAGTATGACCCCACTGCCTCCAAATTGATATTGAGTGACCTTATGTGACCTCCAGAACCATGTGCCCTGCTGTCTGTGTCCCTGTACGCCCCCCACATCCTCCTAGTTGAGCCTCAGTCTCCGCGTCATGACCCCCAACAGCCAGAAGACTTGATCTCTGTGACCTCACTGCCTCCAAATTGGTACTCATGACTGCTGCATAACCCCATACAACCAGTAGCCCTCCTCTATGTGACCTCCCAGAATGATGCCCCCTGCTGTGTCCCACCCACTGCCTCCAAAGTGAGCCTCATTGACTTCGTCATGACCCACCACAGTCTGAAGACTTGATCGCTGTGACCTCGTATGACCCCCACTGCCTCCAAATTGCTCCTTTTTGACCCCTGCATGACCTGCCTTACCACCAACAGCCCTTGGCTCTGTGACCTTGTGTGATCCCTCTGCCTTCAAATTTATCCTCTTTGAGCTCTGCATGACTGTCCCCAGCTAGTCCTGCTATCTGTGATACCGTGTGACTTCACTGCAGGTACATTTATCCTCTGCCTAAGCCACAACTACCCCATCCGTGTTCACTGCGCTCTCTGCTTCCAAACTGATTTTTATTGATCTCTGATTGACCCCCCCCCATGAGCCGTGTGACCCCCCACTGCCTTTACATTTATTCTCATTGCTCTCTGTGACCCCCCACTACCTCCAGCATTCACATCCTGACCCTGTCTGACTCCAACTAGATGCTGTTTGACCCCCCCCCTGCATGACCCCCCTTCCTCCATCCTTGCTGTGACCCAGTATGAGCGCAGTGTCTCCCAATTTATCCTCGACCTCCCCATTACCCTCACTACCTGTAGCGTCTCTGTGTCCCCCTCCATGACCCTGCTGCCTTGATACGTGCCCTCATTTACCCCTTCCTAACAGTGATTGCATCCAAATTCATCGTGATCATCCTCTGCGTCAGCCCTCAACCTCCAGCCTTGCTCTCCAAATGTGACCTCATTGACTGGTGTGTGACCCTCACAGTCTCCGAATGTCCCCTGCATGATACAACTAACTCCAGACTCACCCGCACTGACTCGTCTATGGCCCCCATTGCCTCCAGATTCATCTGCCCTTACTCCTACATAACTGCATTGCTCCAGACCGGCCCTCGTTACCCATGCGTCCTCACCAAAAACAGGGGAGTGAGGCAACCCAATGATTAGTGCCTGCTGCAGCTTCTGAGCAGGCACATTTGATTTCCTTTGTGCAGGCTTTGTAAAGGACTTGATCTTTTGCCTGACTGTCATAGCCGGGGGGGGGAGGGGCAAAAAAGGAGGCAGGACACAGGGAGACCTGTAAGCCCTTGTAGCAGTGACTGAAGAACGCTGGCATCACTCGCACTACTTTTTGCATGAGAAGCAATGGCTCTATCATTTGGGCTCATACTCCTGACCAGAGACTGTCCCGCCTACTCTACCCTTCCCCCCATGCCATGCCATAGACCACACAGTTCCCTGGTCAGCCTGTTGCTCCTTTCCCAAACGTCCATGGGTGGCATGCTTCCTGGGGGCTGCTTGGAACGTGGTGCTAATAATGCCAGCATTGTGGGTTTGATCCCTGAGGGTGATCACCTGGTGACTACAGGCCTTGGGAGGGTGGCTTTTGCTCTTTTGCCCGACAGCTACAGGGAGTAGGGGCAAAAAGCAGGGAAGGCTGTGCACTGGTCCCCTTGCAGGGACTGGGGGAAAGTCCTTGCCCCACTATCTGGACAGCACAGGCATCAATCCATCTATTTCTCACCTGTAAAGCACTTGTACTTCACTGCATGAGCTAATTCCTGCCCCCCCTGCTCCTCCTTGAGTGCTCTGTGCCAGGATGATAGAGAGAGTGCTCTGGGGTCTTGAGCAAAGCAGAACAGAGGAACCAGAAAGGGCTGGCTGCCCCCATTGCAACAGAGCAGGCTGGAGACTGCCTTGAGCTTGCTGCCACTCACACATAAAGCAAGTGCTCAACCACCAGAGATAATTCCCCAGGGTCTCAGACAGAGTCCACTGTCGCATGACAGAAAAGGGCCAGAGCCGAGCAGCTTTCAACCCCACCATGGCTCGCTTCTTGGGAGGCTAAGTGGGGAAAAGGGTCACTGGAGATGCTCAGCCCCCTGGCTGGAGAGCAAAGGGCCTGCCCCCCACCCTGACAACCTGTCTTGGCTCAGAGGGCTGGACTAGATGACCTACGGAGGTCCCTTCCAACCCTCCATTTCTATGACTATGGCTTTATAAACATGCATTGCTGAAATATGGTGGGATCACACTGATCAATGGATCTCATCAGACCTGGGTATAATCTATACAGGAAGGACAGATTAGGTCACAGAGGTTGGGGGGCAGGGAGGAGGTTACACCTGAAACCAGAGACTAGATGTAGAACTCCATATTCTGAGAGAGAACAGTAGCATTATGTCAACCGGCAAGACGATGTGGCGCTGCTGAGCAGATTGTCAGCCTACAGTCGGGTCAGTACACCTTGACAGAAGCAAGCTGTCAGTAAATCCTCTCAGTAAATCCTGTCTACTTTTCTAGATCAGGGGTTGTCAGTGGGCTGATAAGATGAGGGGAGAGCAGACAGCAGCCCACTGATCAATATGCTTATGTGAGAATTTATCTTATTGTGGTAATTAATATTCATGCCCTTGCCACCTGTTAAGGAGGGGAAAAGATTGAATTAACTTTACTTTTGATCCTGATACATTTACACAAAGTTTGCAGGCGAGATCACTAGAGGATAGGCAAAGCAAAAAGCGATTAGAAAACTAGTTTCATACATTTAATGAAATGTTACATTAACAGAAGGTCAACACAGGTTTAATGGGAAACCCATGCTAACAAAGGCATTGCTCTCTTCACCTGATAAAGGTGTAATCTGAGAAGACATTTGTTTCAGTGGAAGTCTCTGAGTATCTCACTCCAGTTATGTGCTATCGCTTGCAGCGTGGTTGGTGCTTCCTCTTGACCAAATTGTGGATTCCAGAAAGTGGTAGAGGAGCCTTGATTAAAAAGCAGCTAGAAGGTGGCAAACAATGGAGCTGAGGAGCATACCGGGGCAGTTCCACGAGAGCTATTGTAATTACTTGATGGAGTGGTTAATTTAGTTTAATTCTGAATAACTTGGAAGAGGACCCATCTCCAGGATAAGTGCCTTCCTACAGGCTCTGCACTCTTTCATACACCTCGAAGCTATGGATGGATGTTTGAATTCTTATCCCAAAACAAAAACAATTCCTAAATCTATTCAGCTTTTTTCCAAGTTTAGACAGGCCCAATTTACACATCTCTAACAGCAAAGATTGTAAAACCAACATGCTAATAAACATCTTGACTAATGGGAAGGAGTCCGTCAGGTGTTTCGGGCGGGAGAAGAAGCCCTGTGCTGCTCACACCCCATGTCTCATCATTCAGGAGCTTCAAACAACAGGATGCTTCAAATACTGAAACAGAAAATGGAAGAATTAACATGTTTGCCAAACAATGCTCCACGCACATCAAAATACACTTCGTACACCTAAATAATGCCCTGTATGTCAAGAGAGAACAATCGTCCGTACGCTGACATTGGAGATCTAGTACAACAAGCCCATTCTCCTTCTTCATTTATTTTCAAAATTCCATTCTGTTGGCTATGCAACACATGAACTGACTGCAGAGACAGAGAAGTAACCCTTTTCCAGACAATAAGGATCATTCCTCCTAAAACCTCATGTGTTACTGTATTGCCAAATTTTCAGATTTAAGTATCTAAAGTTAGGCTCCAAGTAAGTTGCCTGACTTTCAGAGTTTCCAAGCACTCAGAATTCTTACAGTGACAGGCCACTGTCTTTCTATTTCCACCTTTTATATGACAGACAGACCTGAGTCATGCGGTTCAGATCTTGATCTCAGGTTTTTTCAAGTTTCAGGAGTGACTGGATTCAGGATTCTTGTTTAAAATCCTTATACAGATAGACACAAGCTTCAGATACAAACTTTCCTTCCCTTTTGAATCCATCTCTTATCACAAAAACTGGTCAAGAAATGGCAGAATCTCTCTCTGGAAATTCATACATCAGACTGAATCAAGAAATGATCATTTAGACGAATAAATAAAATATCTCACCTTTTCCCTACCCACAGCAGTGCAAATCCTTCATTGATTAATGTATTACCTATTGCATAGAGATCTTCGTGGTTTACCAGGCCTCCAGAACACAGTAGCAGACATTTCCATCAGGAGCATGAGTCAGAGCTCAACAACCTCGTTTTTCACAACATCTGCAAAGTTTGGGGCAGCCCCATAGCAGATTTCTTTGCAATCCTGGATAGTACAAAATGGTAAATCTTCTGCTTCTTGCGGGACTTAACCACAGCTCCTTAGGGGATGCCCTTCTAGTCTCCTGGCCCCACACCCTCCTCTCTGCCTTCCCTCCAATTCCATTAATTCTCAAGACTCTGATCAAATTACAACAAGAGAAGGTGCGGGGCATCCTGAGAGTATCTCCTTGGATCAGACAGGTGTGGTATTAGGAGCTACTTCACCTCTCTGTGGAGATCTGGAGACTCCCCCTCCTATCAGATCTCCAGACACAGAATTCAGATTCATGAACCCCCCTGATTCCCATCCCTGAACCTCAAGGCCTGGCTCCTCCCGACTTTATAGTTGGACTGCTTCATAGATGTCCAGTCTTCACTTCTCAATAGTAGGAAGCCCTCCACACCTAAAACTTACCTGCAGAAGTAGATGCACTTTCTTTTCTTGTGTTCACATCACTCTATAGCCACTCCGGAAGCTTCTCGCTTTAGAATCCTCTATTACCTGCTGGAATTCAAAACAAGTGGATTATCGATGAGTTCAGTCAAAGTACACCTAGCAGTTATTCTGGTCTTTCATTTGCCTATTGAGGGACTTTCAGTTTTTACCCACTCCACCATGCACAGATTACTTAAGGGTTTATCTAATTTGTTCCCTCATCTCCTCTCATCTCCATGGAGACTGTGGCAGGGTCTGCTTGCCCTGCACTGGTTCACCAAGGGTTAACTCTACTTTGTGGGCTGAGGCAGCCAGGCCCCCTCAACTCTACTGGGCATGCTCCAGCTGGAGACCAGTTATAAGAGGGAGTGACACAGCTCACCTGGGCTGACTGCTGAAGGGGGAGAAAGCAGGTTGTCTGCTCCAGCCACCAAACCTCCAGGCTGTGGAAGCCCCAAGACCCTGGTGGACCTCAGGACCATGTGGGATGCTTGGGACTGGATGGACCCAGTGGGAGTCACCCCATCTGAGGGAGCCCAGAACCCTGAGGATGTATGGGTGGCCATTGAGAAGACAAGTTAGGAAGTAGCCCAGGATCTGCTTCCTCAACAACCATCTCCACATTGAGTTGCTACTTGGGAGTCTCCTACAGTGGAGAGCCCATAGGTAGGGCCCTAAAAAATTCATTGCTGTGAAATCTGGCTATTGGAGAGGAGGGGTGGAGCGGGGTGGGGCAGGGCTGGGGGTGCTTTGGCTGAAGGCTTCTGTGTGTATTGGGCTCTATCTGCTAGTCTCAGCAAGACTGGGGAGGGATAAGGTGGGACTTCCTCTTCCCCTGCATAGGCTGGTCCCAGGGCTGGGTCAGACCCACCTCCAGGAACCTCCCCTAGCTGCAGAAAGCTCTGCAGCTGCTGGCTGGGAACCCAGCTCTGAAGGCTGCACCACCTCCAGCAGTAGCAGCGCAGAAGTAAGGGTGGCAATACCATGCCTTGCCACTTTTACTTCTGCAATGCTGCTTTCAGAGCTGGGTGACCAGCCAGCAGCCACTGCTCCTCTGGCTGCCCAGCTCTGAAGGCAGCACTTCTGTGCTGCTGCTAATTGAAGGAAGTTTGGCAATACTGTGACACCTCTACAACAACCTTGTGACCCCTGCCCATGCCCCACTTCTGGGTCAGGATCCCCCCTTATAATACTGTGAAATTTCAGATGTAAATATCTGTGAAATTGACTATTTTAAAAAATCTATGACTGTGAAATTGATCAAAATGGACCATGAATTTGGTAGGGCCCTACCCATAGGGATGTATACTTGATGAAGGAAAGATTACTTATCTTTCAATAATTTGAGTTCCTTGAGATGTTTTGTCCCTAGGGGTGCTCCACCTCCTGCTCTCCTTCCCCTCGGCTGTGGAGTCTGAGGCTCTGTAGTGGGGAAGTAACTGGAGTGATGGTGGGTCCACTCCTCCCTCTGTGCCCTCACTTTACGGCACGAGGCTGCATGGTGCACAGATGCAGACCTGAAGATACTGCTAATTCAAATCTCTGAGGGTGTGCGGGCAGGTGCAGATCATACGTTGGTGCACCCATAGGGACAAAATATCCTGAGTAACTCAAGTTACTGAAAGGTAAGTAACCTCTCCTTAGGCACCTTACTTAGTAACCTTTTTCCAAGTACTTGAGCACCCAGCAGCTCCCATTGACTTCAATGGGATTATTTGTGGAGTCAGGGTATCACCGATTGGTCCTAACCTAGCTACTCTATGTGCATAGTCTCCCTTTTTAGGAAACTTCACTATTATGGAACGTTTACAACCAGTTTTCATTGGCGCTCTAAATGGAAGCTATTTCAGAACTTTCCTACCTTCTTTATACATCTAGCTGTATTTTAAAGCAGACAGCTGCCCTGCTATCATTCCACTTGGGCTATGAAACATGTGTGCTAGTACGAACACCTCCTTCAGGATCACAAATTGCCTTTGATGGCCCCCATATTTCTTTCTTCATGTATGGCCCTGAAAAACATAATCCTTGGCCTGCTCTAAGATAGTAAGTAGAACATAAAAAAGCCTCCCTTCCTTCTCCTTCCACTTCTGCTCTTTGAAGAAGGTGCTTGCTCTACAAGGTGACTCTAGACTTGGTCCAAAGTCCACTGAAGTTAATGGGAGGCATTCCATTGACTCCAATGAATTTTAAATCAGGCCTTACCGTCCATTCCTCTCAAAGACTGATCTCTTTGAACACAAGATAAGGTGGCAGAAGAGTTCTATCTTCAAAGGTGGAAAGGAGGTGTGTGAATTTTATTACTACCTACTTTTTTAGTGAGGAGCAAGGGAAAGGAAGTTTCTTGCAAATGAAATTATATCGGCTTGAAACAAGAATTCCTGATCCCTAGTCCAAAGCCTGTCTCATTCTTTCACTGTCTTCATCCAGCTAGTATAAAGCAGACCAGACACTTAGCCAAAATTTTGCTGTTTATTGGTCCATCTTGTTATGCTATATCTGGGGACTAGGACACTTTTGTGTTTGGAATTAGGCTACCTATCTCTGGTTGATTGTCTTAGGCTCTTTACTGATCTTATTTCTACCCTACATCTTTTGGGTTTATGCATGATTTAAAAGAAAAACTTGGTATGAGTCAGCTCTCTTGTTCAAGTTGACTAGTGTTGATAGTCTCCTTTCTAACACAGTGTATGTGGTTTTGTGGGATAGTTCCTCAGTTGGCATAAACTGTAACATTGGAGCTATGACTATTTATATCCGCTGAGTCTCTGCCCCTAGAAATTCATCAGATACACATAGTTAGGGTGTAAGGCAAGGGGATATAAGAGAGGGAAAACAGCAAGTTACCCCCCCCCCCTTCAGTATTGGTTCTCTTATAAAAAGTGGATGTGAAAAATTTTTTAATTTCATGACCAATACTTAAGCAACTGAGTGATCACCCCCTAGGACTCCCTGATCTTGGCAGCATTACAAGGATCATGTTTTCACACAAACTGTTCTTAAGCAGTTTTTCCCAAATGTATTAGTCACCAGCATCATGTTCTTCTCCATTGGGCCTGCTTCCACTTTTGGAAAAGTCCTAGATCCTTTTATCTGGATGCAATTAATTGAGTTCTATAGTAACTGAGCAGGGTTCTATAGAAACTAGTCTATTAACCTAGAAGTCTGAATTTTCAAAAGTGACTAGTGAGACATTGAGGGAACTGAATTTCACACAATAAATTGTCTGCTTATTCTGTCCCCTTTCTTCTCTCGAGCTGTTTTGTTTTGTTTTTTGTAGTAGGATATAGACACTCACCTTTTTACCTAGTGGTCAAAGAATGAAAAACAAAAACACAACTATGAAAGTGCTCCCTTTAAATAGACTAACAACACAGAGCAAGTTGTTGAGGTCCTCGCTCAGGCCATGGGAAAGCAGAACAGGTGGAGTAGGAAATATAGATTCCCATTGACGTCAATTGGCTTTGGATCAGGCCCTTACTGAGCAGTGTCAAACTTTGTAGCTGAATTGTCAGCTATAGGAGTCACAAGGGAACTGTATAGAGAGATGGGGAAATAAAATCAGGGACACACATGGACTTTCTCTATGATAGAGCCTTCTGTGTCACTGTAACCCAACTATCTGTTAGTGAGGGGTGGGGGGACGGAGGGCCAGATCTTCAGCTGGAGTAAACTGGTTTAGCTTCATTGACTTAATTGGAGCTATGCTGAGTTATGCCAAGGGAGGATCAGGCCCAGACTTAGTATAGAAAGGAGGTGAACCCCAGTGAAGAGACCGAAGTGGACATAATATGTTTGGAGTTCCTGAAGAAGGGGGCAGTCCTGCAATCTTTATTAATGTGAATAATCCTGACATTCCAGAGGATAAGGCAAAAAGGATTTGGTCCAAAGCACGATTGCATTTCCTTAGCTACAGTGGGATCTAATTAATTATTTTTTAACAGGATCTGAACTGTTTGTTTGCAGGAATACGTGCACAGTCATTTATGGCAGCATATTGAAGAGAAGTGAGACTAGGCACAGCCACCAACTGTTTACCAGGGTCTGCAATAAAGAGAAACTAACATCCCCATCCCTCTAGTTCAGACAAAGAGCACTGCATAAGAGATATAGGAATGACTTACTAACTAGAGCAGTAATGAGCAGTGAACTGCAGACCGAGAACTGAGCCATGCAGCTTCCAGAGAGGAGGGATTATTTCTCTCTAGATTGATTTGGTTCTGATTGTTCAATTATTCATATTATAGCATAAATGCTTCCACTGCTTACTCCGGAGGAATCATGTGCCCTGATCAATTTTAATAGGATATCCTCTTGCTCCTCTCAAGCAAACATTTATCCTGATATAATGCATTAGAAAAATCTGAATTTCACACAGGTTTGTTTGTTTGCTTTTTTCCCTTTGCCAACAAAAGAATTGTCAAAAGTGATGTTTATAATAATTTAATGGATTACTTGCTTATTAGATATTAATCATTCTGCTGTGGCGGAGGTCCATGCTGGTGCTCCTCTACTAGAACAGTGATTCTGATCTCAATTAGATTATGTCTCTCTCCTTTACCTCCCCATAAATCATTCCAGCAAACTGAAATTAACAGCTACTGGAGCGCATTAATAATCTGCCTCACACATTGGAAAATGCATTAGCCGGAACCCTCCCATCGCTCTGACTGTTAAGCACATCATTTTGTTTATGAAATATAAACATTTCATGGAAGAGCTCTCACACATTTCTCCGGGCCTTATGACAGCTAAAATGATTGCCCACAATTGCCAGTCAGTCAAGCGCCCAAATAAAGTTTGTTTAAAGCCATGGGTCTGTGACTGCCCCATTTTCTCAGGCATTTAAAAACCAACACTTAAAATAAAACACTTTTATGCCCAGGGTCCATGGAAAAGAAAAGGAATATCTATTAGAGCTGTGTAGAGGGCAGAAGTTCCAGTTCCTGAAGGATTTTGGAATTTAGCTTTGATCCCAACAGAAACAAAATTTTGAAATTCTTCCTGAAGGAAAATCCCTATTTTTTTTTTCCATTTTGGGTTGAGCTGATTGAAATGGTTTGTTTTGGTAAAATAACATTAAGGATCAATTTTTTTTGTATAAAGAATCAGACCAAAAAGTGATTTCAAAATGAAAAATCCAAATGTTTTGTTCCAAAAATGTCAATGATATGTTTTGTCATTGTTGGAACTCCCTCCCCCCCAGTTTTCTTCTGAAATGACGCTGTGGTAAAGCTGACTGGATTTCATGCAGCATTTTGATTTGACAAAACCAGCGGTTCTAGAACAATTTTGATTGGGGGCGGGCACTGAAAGCCATTGAACTAAACTGTAAACCTTGCATAGGATGGAAATCACTTCACGCCAGGGGGTGCAGGAGCAGCCTTACTTCCAGCATCTGGACAATACTGCGTATTCTGATGGAACAGGGGTCCATGGATGCTTCTCCCAGCAGTCCTGCTAGGTAGAGCTAGCGTATTCATTGGTGTGTTTTTAGATTGTGTATTAGCCAGGAGTTTGAGATTTTATATCCCCTGTAGCTAGAATTAAAACAACGCTCAGAACTCGCATGAGGCACAGAGTGTCACCTTAGCAGCTCTGTAATCTGCTGTCAGTGCTCTGTCTTCCTTGGTCTCCTTCTTGAGACGACGTCTCCAAATGTGCTGTATTCGTCAGTAAACTTGAACCCTAATTCTGCAAAGGGAGCCATCCACGTGAGTGGAACCTCACGCCCTGTATGGCGTTTAATTGATTTTAATGGGAATCTGCATGGGATCAAGGGTCCAACAGTACAGAGCCCTTTGCAGAATCAGTTTGCCAGGTTGTAAACCGCTTGGCACCAGGGCAGTATATTTACTCGCCATGTAAAGTTCCCTGCACACCTGTGGTATTATAGACAAATATGAAATAAGTGTTTTTGTATTGTATTATCTTTTAGGTCCTCAGCTACAGATTTTTAAAGGCATTTAAGTGGTGGTGTGCTCAGCATCAACACCTAGCTGATTTAGGAGCCTAAATGTCATTTTCACAAGTGATTTAGGAGCCTAAATCCCCTCCTTGTTAATGGGACTTAGGCTTCTAAGTGCCTAAAGATAGGAGCTTTTATAAAGAGAAGACAAAACACCAACCAAATCTGTGACTGTAGCAGGGGCCCCCTCCCCAGGATGCTCCCTGGCATCCCAATGCCACACTGACCTTGCATCTCTGCCTCATTTTCCCTGAGTGAGGGTTTTAAGGCCAACAAGGCTTGTCTATTGAACAGCATTCCTTCAGAGGTCTGGTTCCTTCAACCCCAAAGGCAGGACGTTACACAAATAGGCCTTTCCCTTAGCTTCTCCAGCACATACCAGGCAATCTTCCACACCATCCTCAGCGGCGGTCCTTACAGGCTTTTTTCAGGTGGGAGTTTCCCATGGCTTTGCTCTGTGGAGCTGGGACTGTGGTTCAGGCCAGCTGCGGGGCTTTAGCCAGCTTCTCCTCCAGCTAGGCCTTGTTACCAATCAGTCTTTCTGCCCTCAGGCTGGGAGGGCTAGTGAGCAGACCTCGCCTCACTGCTTTCGTCCCCCTGATAATTCAGGGTACTGCAGGAACCTTCTTAGTGCAGGGAGTATCTACAGGTATCTGCTTTGCTATGGAGGAGGAGAAAGCAGCAGCTTTTATGCCGGCCCTGGCTCCCAGCTCGTTCCTTATGGACTGGGTGAGGAGCGTCTGCTCCACCCTCTCCACAAGGCTCTAGGTCCCAGACCCTTAAAGATACACTAACAGGCTTCAGAGAGGATCTGTAACTGTTGATGGGGGGGCATGTTACCACCCTATATGTTGTCTCTGGCCCCTTTCCCTCTCCCCCTGTGCCTCCCTCCCTTGCTCCAGGCCAGCACCCCATTGCTCCCATTCCCTCAACTCCTTTCCTGCTTACTACTTCCCATCACCTCCCTGCTGCAGGTGTGGCACGGGCCGGAGTGAGCTCCAGACACCTACTGCAGAGTAGTGGTAGCTGGCTGCAGGTGAGGAAGGGACTGGACTCAGCGGGCTTCCCCCCATGCCCCCTCTGGCAGGGCTGTGTTGCCGTCTCTTCCCTGCTCCAGGTGGGGTTCAGTGGGAGTGCTGGGTGCTGATGCATTTCCCAGGCATGTTCTCCCTCAGCCGTGCTCAGCCCAACTCCCACTCTGGCAGAAATCTGGGGGTGGGGGATGCCCCTCCCATGCGTCGCCTCTGACAGGATTCATTTTAACTGCTGGTTCTTCCCTGGTCCTTTTTCCTCTCTGCCCCTGTCTTCTCAGGCCTTGTGGGAAAGACCACCCCAAACTCTTAATGACCACATCACATGACAGAGAGGACTAACCAGCAGGCAAGTACTGGCCGTAAGGGGCAGACTGCTGTGTCAGAGAGGCTGGGGGGTGGGATGGGGATACTCGTACCAGCCAAACTAGCAATTAAATATACAACATGCAACTTGGCAAACAAATGTTACTAAAATAAGCGTAATCTACCCATTCCCTGGATTTGGTGAGTTTCAGACAGTAATGGTAACACTGCATACCTGGGTTTTTGCATTTATCTGTCCTAACTTTTTTAAAGGAGAAAAAGAAATTCTGTGCTTGGCCTAGGCAAGAAATGATGCTTCCATCTCATTAGATGAATGGGGTGCCAGGGAATAGTCACAACTGAGGTGATGAGAGTGGGGGAAGGGGTGAGTTCACGTCTTCGCTGCTATTTCAAGGCTAGGTTAAAGGGTGGCAGAACATCTGACAAGGCAACAGATGAGGCTAGCAGAAACAAATAAGGGCATCCTGGGATTTTCTAGGGAGCCATATAGGAGTTGGCCATCTAGACCCAGATCCTCAGAGGTAGTTAGGCACCTAACTCCCACTGATTTCAATGGCCTTTGAGTATTGAGAGTTAGGCACCTCCCTCCTTTAGACGCCTCTGAAAATCTCAGCCAGAAACATGATTCCTAATGGTGTCTTTAGGAGGATTGTCCCCTCTGTGTTTGAAAGAGTACTTGCGGGGTTGGGGTGTAGGCACTGCTTAGGGCCCTGATTCAGCACGTGCCTAACATGAAGTTATAACTTCAGTGAGACTGCTCACATTCTTAAAGTTAGGTGCATGATCATTTGCTTGGTCTAATCAAGGCTCACGTGACTAAAGTTACTCAGGTGCTTACACATTGGCAAATCAGGGGCTTTGCATCATCCTTGGGGCAGGCACCATGTCGTTATTACTTGCCTGTACTGTGTCATGAACATCACTTGCATTATATAAATAATGAATATCATTTGTTTAAATGCAGGAACGAGCCCATTTAAGATTTAGCTGTGTTTGAGTTATTATTCTCAAAATGCATTCCCAGCATATAGAGTAGCTTCTCAAAGGGGCTGTTCTGCCATGGAATATTATTCAACTTTTTATCAATAAATGTGATTGCTTTTTACTCTTTTTTTAAGAAAAAAAAAATTATTGCTGCTCCTTGTGGAGTTAGTAATTAATTGCCTAATTATTTAGTTAAGTGTCACTAGTAAAAGAAAAACATTACTGGAGTTTTATTGGGAAATTCTAATTTGAACTACGGGTGAAATTCTGGGAAAGAGCACACATGCTGTATATCTATCGTACTGAAATATTAAATTCTACTAAAGAAGACTCTGATTTCGGTAAATGGAACTTGTTTCTGTGTAAGTAATGGTGTCTGTGTAATCATACTGCACAGGCATAGCAACTCCCATTGTCCAAGTATAGACCTCCAGTGCTGCCAGGGTGTGGGCCATGACACTATAGCACTCCATCCATTTATGCCCCATTTGAGGCAGTAATACAACTTGCAGCATTGGCAGCCTTATCTTATCTATGTTGGGAGAAAGGGTGTCCCTACCTCCCTTTACACTAGTGCACTGGATTGGGCATCATTTGGCACCAAGTTAGTTCTGTCTATGAATCTGTTATATTGCTCATATATAGCCGCAGTAGAACCCATGGTTCTAAGGGCATTATTTTAACTGTATATTGTTCTACATATGTTTGGATTAATCAAACATAGACTTTGCTCTGTGAATTACTATTGGCCTGTTGTGTTCAAGTGAAAACGTTGGCTGTTTTATCAATATAAACAAGTGTACATAGGTTTTTGAAATGTAGTCTTTGATATCTTGCAATCTGTGCAGACAAAGACAATGATATTTATTTGTATTGAATATTTGGACCTGATTCTCCTCTCACTTAGGGCTGGATCCAAACCCCCTAGAATCAATGGAAGAAGATTCAAAGACTTCAGCATGTGTCACAACAGTGTAGCTCTATTAACCTGAGTGGAATTACTCCTGATACTCACTAGTGTGATTGAGGAGAAGAATCAGGCCAATTGACTTGTACTAAATTTAGAGGCAATCCCGCCTTGTCATGATGGTTTGTCAGATTGTATGAAAAGAACTTTACTGTAGGACCCTCTAAACTTGACTTTTAAAAAACTTTCTAAAGCATACTATTTGGTTTGCTGAGCTTAATCTTATTGAGGACCCAGAAGGTGGAACTATGCAGAGCATGAACCAGATTCTCAGTTGGTGTAATTTGATGTAGCCCAGTTGACTATAACGGAACTATGACAGTTGGCACCAGCTGAAAATCTAACCCTGATTAAGGGTCCAGTCCTGCTGCCACTGAGGTCAGTGGGGAGTGTTGCCATTTCAGTGGGAGCAGGACCTTAGGTAAATAAACAGGACTACACATCATTGCCACAAAGATGAAAACTGAAGAAACTATTAATGCCTACTTCCAGTGCATCCCTTCTCTCTTTAAACAAGGCAATAAATCTTTGATAGCCATATGAACAGGCGGGGGGCGGGAGGGGGAAGTACTACCTAAGACTTGTCAAATCCAATGATGGAGAACCATGTCTGGGAAGAAAAGGGGTTGTTGGAAGAAAGGCAGTAGCAGGTTCCCCCCTTCTACAGTACCAGAAACCATGTTATCACTGTCATTTAGCACACCATAAACAGCATGCTTGTTCCCCTTGTAAGTGCAGATTACTGTCAAGTGACTTCTTAGGGAATTAGGAATGGGCCCATGGGACATTAATGCCATAGTGCTTGCTTGCTTAAATTTCAGTCTCCCTGCAGTACATCTTTTATGAATGTTTTTCATGAGCTACTTGCAGTTAATTTCTGTGCCATCAGTGAAAAAAGCAGGCTTGTGAGAAGTAATGGTGTCTGTAACCCTCCTCTTTCCTCCTCCCCGCAAGCTCCTGGGGGAGCCTGTTGGCTCAAGGCCAAACATTACAGGTATGATCTACAGTATTGCTTAAAATTGGCTTTTCATTTATTGCCGTGTGGACAGCAAACTTCAGTTTTCCTGTTACCAAAATTGTTTTGGCGGCATGAGAATTAATAGTGGGTGACAGGCAGCTGGTGGAATTTTCTCACCACAGTCTGGGAAGGGCAAGAGAAAGTAAAGGGGGCTGAATTGTAATTGCTGTTGGAGTCATAACAGAGTGTTTGCAGCCCTTCTGGCATGTAGGTCTTTGAATGTTCTGCTTGCCTGAATTTTCATGTGTGCTGTTAACCTTAACTCCAAATATCCTGATTTTCAAACGTTTTAGTAAGTAATAGATGTCTATTGGTGGCTTTTGGGGCAGACTCAACCCTGCTGCTGCTGGGAGATGTGGATAGTCCCACCCTGGACCCTTGAGAGTCTGGGTATTGGAAGTGAGATTCATTTCCAGGAGACAGCAGGTGATGTTTCCATTGCTGCCTTCCCTTAGGCTTCCTGCCCTGGCAGGGCAGTTTTATGTTCCACCCAGGAGACTGTAGAGTGAGCAGACTTGGTGCAATACCCTGTAACTTTAACCACATGCCCTCCCACAGCAGTGCCCATTTTCTTGCATTGGGCTTTCTTCTGAATGGGCATTCTGCTGGGTCCATGCTAGCAGATGCTGGTTTCCCCCCTGGGGTGAATCTGTGCTTAGCCCTAAAACTTTTAAAAGAAACAACTCCCACTTGAAATTCTGTGGAAGGTCAAAGGCCAAGCCTGATGGGAACTACAAGCTGTTTATTGTCCAGAATCCCTGTATGCTGAGGAGGGCTGCTGGCAGAAGTTCACTGTTTGCATGATTTCAGTTGGAATCCCATGCTGCATGTAGCGTAACATAGATAGATGTGAAACATACCTACATTTCACACCATCACCTAATCCAGTGACACACAATCTCTTTCCACAGCATCCTACATCGTCTAAATTAGAGAAAACTACAGCCACGGAGGGGCACTGGCTGCTCTCCTCCAGTGCCCAGTGCCACATACTCCTCCACAAATCACACGCATATTTTATCGAGTGACTGGCCATTGATTAGCATTTATTTTTCCTCTTCTGGAGGAAGCTTTTGAGAAATGTCTTACAATTTATTATGCTTATCAATGCTTTTCACTCACTTCATAGAAAAAAAGTATGAGGAACATATTTCATGATGAAGTGGGTTTCTAGTTAACAGGACAAAATGAAAGCAAAGTCATAGATCAGTGTAATATGTCAAGAGAGAAAGGTTCAATTTATTGTAAATAATATCCTAGTTCTAAAAGAATAGAACAATGGAAACTGAGGCCTTGATTCAGGGAGTATCCCTAATCAGGAAAGACTAAACCACGCTTAACTAAATTGGAGTCTGGCTTATTGAGGAAAAAAGAATTGCAAAGGATCTTTTACTCTTATAATATTTTGCTGCTGCAATAATCACATTAACCAATATTATAGTCACAGATACCTTTTGACATTATTAGCAATGTAAAATAATCTTGGAAATATCAGGAACAAAGTGACTTAGAATTGTCAAACTGTGAGTCACAATTGTCACAACAAGTATTTTATTTGATGCTCGAATTGAGCAGATAATGGGAGACAGGATCTAATGCTGGTATATGGAAAAGTTGTGGGGATGAAAACTCAGCATCCAGCTTGATTGTTTGCTGGTTTGACCCTGAGAGACTGAGAGGAACTTTGACTTCTAAAGTGAGCAAACATTGGGGTCACAAAAGAACAGTCATGTCTTTTTTTTTTTTGGTTTTTTGTTTTTTTTTAAATACAAGGTAAGGTTTTTTCCCACAGGAAAAACTGTCTGGAAGTTCCAAGCTTTATCAGCACACACTACTGTTTTTTTGTCAACCTGTGTATTTATCAGGGAAAATACAGACCAGTTTGTTTCTTCATGAAATAGCCTTTCTAACTAAACTCTCACCCCCTCTTCGTCCTGATTTAGCTGTTGGCTCTCACGGCTGGATTTGGATTCCCTTACTTATGCTGAACATCAGCTTTCTCCACCAGCAGATGCTTTGAATTTCACCGGGGCTGCTTGTGGAATCAGGTATTTCACAGTAAGAGCAGGGATAAGTACCTGGCATTGAGTTAATACAAGCCTTAAAATTTGTTTATTTCCTATTTCTTTTTAGGGTGACTTAGGATTCCACAAATGAGCAGAAGTGGTCCTGATTTTTCCCCTTTCACCAGTTTTATCTCAGTTAAACCCATTGACACCAGAGGCATTACTCCTGATTTACAATGGTGTTGGTCAGGCAGAATAAGGGCCAGGGCGTATGCAATTAGAAGGATGCTGGTATAACGTGTACTGCAAGATTTTCAGAAGTGACCAAGTGCCTCAATTTGAGTCTCATTAAATTGACCTGAGTTTCAGGGGTGGATAGTCAGCACGCTCTGAAAAAGCAGGCCCCTTTAAATAGCTCAGGTGGGATACCAGAAGTTATATGAAAATCTTGGCATGCATCTTTATCCTTATGCATAGAGAATCCTATCTACATATTTGTACACCTAGAGCAATTTGAGTAAAAATGGAAGTGGACACACAAGCATCTTATAAGGTCTGTCTTTTTTTTTTATAGAGAGCCCATGTAACCAGTGAACTTTAACTTAAGTTTCAGTGGCTCCCCTGTGAGTTCAGAGATGCTGATGGAGAGCCTCAAGCATATGCAATCAGCCTTTTTTTCCCATCTGAGGCAAACAGTAACTTGTCCTTCATTGTTTTTGACTAACTGGGTGCACACTTTGAATTTGTCACTTTGAGGTTGGCAATTCAATACAGAAGCTCAGATGCAGTGGAAGCAAATGGAGCCTATTACAGCGGCGTCTTCACGTGCCCAATGCTCTGCTTACCTTTGACAGAACCGTTGTTTAAAAAAATGGAATGCACTGACTTTCGCTCCTCTTTACAATGGCACAAGGCAATGGGACCAATTCCAGGAGGTGCTGAGCATTTCTGGTGACTGTGTGGGCTTCCACTGAAATCAGTAGGAGACCAGGCCACTCAGCACGATTGGGTTCAATATGGATTGACAAATAAAATGACAGTAAAATCTTATTTATATTGTATCTTCCATCACAAAGGATACAAAAATACTTTGCAAACTGCATCTAGCCGAAGGGCTTCATCCACCACATACATAAATGAAGCTACATCTGGTCTAGGACTCTGTAGCTGTTTGCCGGCAAACAGCAACACTATCCAGTGGTCTAGAGCAGGAAATAAAGAAGACTGAGTGAGGAAACAATTCTTTTAGCTTTATGTTCTGCCCAAGCCCCCATACAATGTCATGTTGATGTTGCTGAAATTCAGCTATCCCCAACCAAGTTGTAGGTGGCTTTCACTTGAGGAGCACTAGAAACTGTACAGAATCATTTCCGGACGGTCTTTGCAGTTGTCCTCCATAGCCACATCTTCAGCTGGTATGAAATGTCACCGTTCCTTTGATTTCAACGGAGTGATGCCAATTTATACAGGCTCAGGATCTGGTCTCCATCTTTCTACTCTATTGGATATATCCAGCCACAGAATTTGCCAGCTACAGCCATTCATTGCAATGGCCTCCATGGCTTGACTACTGTGGCGCTAAATGGGAGAAGAAGGCAGCATCACTGCTCCTCCGCCCTCCCCCCAGCCCTCGGACACCAGGATCTGTAAGAGTTTTGTATTACCAAGGAACACGGCCTAGTGTCTTAATTCAAGGACACTTAAGAGTTGGGGCCCACCTTCACAGTACGTGCAAGGAGCAAACAGCCTCATGGTAATCAATGTAACAAATGTCAGGGTATATTTGGGGATACCTTCAGTACCTGTAACATAGCGCCAGTCTCAGATGCAGAACCACAGCCACACTCTTTGGGTGGGATGCTCTCTGGGGGACAGTTTTTGCCTGGCCCATACGTGGCTGCAAAACTGGGCTGTGCCACTTGCATAAGTACAAGGCAAAATTTCAGTCCCGCTCCCTGTGCTGCCACCCTACTCCCCATGGAGCATACAGTACCTCCCAGGGCATGGGGAGGTGTGAAGAAGAAGTGGGGCCATGGCTCTACCCTGAATAATCCACAGAGTGGGATGAATACAGAGGGAGGGAAGGAAGCTAAATCTCATGAGTGTAGAAATGGGGCATTTCAGTACTCCATTGGGGGCCTTGTGTTTCTGCAATCCCCCTTTACTCTTGCTCTGCTTCATAGGCATGATCTAACCTTTGGTGGTCTGATAGCTGCTCTCTTATTCCTCGGGGAGGGGATTATATTTTTACTCCATGAGGACCAACTGCACAGTCCATTGTGTGAGGAGGGGGCACTGAAATGTTTTGATATTGTGAAATTCTGATTCCAATCCACCCAGCCATGTGCACTTATATGAGGGATTGCCAGAGCAGCTCTCCCTAATGATAGGGATCTGGGAGTACAAGACTGAAGTTGGGATCAACTTATCTCGCATAGAGCTATGGAGGTGCCCCTGGAGCAGTCTGGGTTATTCCCATCATTTTCTAAAATAATATCTCAACGTATTGATATTGCTAGAGATAGCAAGTCTGATATTAGATATTGGATGGACAGGGATAACCCCTCTTTTAACCTAGTTTTGCAATTAAATAATTAAACAGCTAAATTGGTAGAGAAGCCACATGTCCAGCAAACTCCAATTAATTTATTGCCTAATAGACATTTCTATCCAAATTAAATAATGGAGGGAAAGAACTGTTTGTTCTTTCAGAGACTGTGTGTGTGTACACATGCACATATGTGCCTGTGTGTGCAGCGATGTTTTCTGTGTTAGCCCAACTACATTTATTTTAGCTCTTATAAATAAAATCATGAGCAGAATAACTCTCTGTACAAGTATTTACAGAATAACTTTAAATTGTTGATGCCTACAGGCTAACAACTGAATGCTAAAGTTTATGATGTATAACGTCTTCAGCTACCATGGCCCCAATTTGGACAAACCTGCCATTAACACCAGTGTGGCAGTTATTTTACTGGGGGTGACAGATTGTGAGGTAGGGAGAGTAATTCAGACTATTACCCAGGTGAAGGCATGAAAGCTCAGTGATATATGAAGACCACTTAAATTCATTGTATCTTGTACATCACATCTTTGATAGATTATAGCTGTGGCATTAAAATGGAAATGGTTTCTCTGAGGCCTGACAGGGGCAGGGGTGACCTCTGACCTCCCTCTGAGGAATGTGACTGACCGAATTATCAGTTAAGAGAAAAATCTATGGGGAATAGACTCTCAGTGATGGAGAATCCACCATGCATATATTTTTTTAAAACTTTTGGTTTGATTGAAAGCTGCAATACTCAGACCTTCCCCCCCCATTCCCCCCGCCCCAACCTTCCTCCTCCCTTCTCCCATGCTACAGCCAATCCTACACTTCTTTGCTCTGATTTCATACTAGCAGGGCCCCCAATATTGATTGAAAAATTGTTATTAGAGATAGTAGGCCCTCCTGCATGCTGCCTACTGATTTAATTTGGAAAACATTTAATTTTATGAAGCGGTAAATGATAGTGGCATGCTCTCTCCTGTTAGGGAGCAGCTGGCTCTTTAGCTGTTCGCCATCACTAGTCCCAGGTGTCCTCTTTGCAATCATGTGTTCCCTTCCCCTTTGCTTAACAAGTTATTTCAATTTCTAAACGAATGCTGAACAAGAGAAAGACAACATGCAAATTGAGAGCCAAGCCGCCATTCACACATGAAAAAGTTCCCCTGGAATTCCCTCAACTCTGCCTGTCCCTCCCTCCCTCCTCTCCGCGTCTGTCATGAAAAAAAAAACAGTCCTTGTTCTCATCAGATTGTTTTTACCAATGACCTGACACCACCATCTATAATTAATTACATCATTTACATTAGACTATTGACTAAACAAACACATAAATCATAGGCTGAGTCAATAGATGCAGACATATTTAATCATGTTCTAAATAATGATTACTGCTCCCATAATGCAATAATTATTTTCAGCAGCTGACTTGAATTAATCTTCTGTCAAAGTGCCATCTGAAAAAAAGGAAGTAGACCAAGACACAGATGAAGAAGGTGGCATTGGTGATGGAGAAGCCATTGAATTTCCCTCTCCTTCTTTCCATCTTCCTCTCATTCCTTCTAGGGCCTGATCCTCTAGGATGCTGAGCATCTCCCAAGAGGTGCTCATGCCCTCAGCTTCTGTTGACTTCAGTAGGAATGGTGGAGGCTGAGGACCTTTCAGGAAGTGCTAAGCATCTTATAGGCTCGGCTCTTTGTTTCTTTCGATTTCCCCATGTCTCTTCCATTCTTTCTTCCTCTTTTGCTCCACCTCTTATTTTTCTGTCCCTCCTCATCTCTTAAGGCCTGATCCAAAGCTCATTGAAGTCAATGACAAGACTCTTATGAACTTTAAAGGCTTCCTTCCATCCACCTTTGGAATGCATAAAGTGTTTGAATACAACTGCCATACAGCCCCTTTGATGCACACTCAGCTTGATTTGCAGAGGTGCTCAGCACCTCTGAAAAGTAGGCTGCAAATAACTACACAAAGCTCTAAAAAGAGCGCTTCCGGTAGAGGCTAATGCAATTAGCATGAACTTAACTCTCATTTTCTTAAAAGCATTTCACAAAAGGCCTCTCATTAATTTGCCCAGACACATCTGGTCTATACTGCCACACATTCTCCTGGCACATTCTAATAATGGCATCTGTGCAAGAGACCAAATGTGAAGTGGTGCTAAACTTCTCCCATTGATTGCAGCTGTGGCCCAATCCCAGGCAATGGGATTTTTGTCATTGACTTGAACGTAAGTAGGATGGAGCCTCAGATGCCCAGCACCTCTCAGGACTTGGCTCCAAATATTTAGCTGATAGCGGTATGATAATTGAAGTATAGTATTATACCATGGAAGAGGTAGAAAGCCTAATTATAGGTGCTGCTGCTACCTCCCCCTAGGGTAGACCTTAAAAGGACAGTTTTTGAAACTAGAAGCTAAATATTTCCCATACAGGCTAAGCAGTGACAGGAGATGAAGCCTCTGCTTTGGGTCTGGAAATCCCATGAGAGGGACCAGGCTAAGAACCTGCCATGATTATAATCCCATCTCGGAAAGTCATGACTGGCTGGACTATAGCTATATGAAAGAAAAAAAAATAGAGTTGGCACTAGACAGGAATCTTCTGAGGTTTTTTGAGAGATCTTTAAAACCTTTCCCCCGCCCCCCACCACAACCCCTGTGGCTTCACTCAGCACCACACTGGGGATGTAACAGGCTTTCAGTTATCCAGATGTTTTCACAAATTGGGATTGCATTGCAACACACTCTGTGATCAATCACTACAATTAATATCAATTATGTTGTTATATATGATTATAACTCCTATTTTTGTAACCTGGCATGGACAATTGTTGATGAGTTTTGAAGGGATATAAACCTCCATGCCTCAGGGCATAAGCCAACCACTAATTGAGGGGATTGGGAAGGAACTTTCCCTGAAGACAGGTTAACACATAACTGCCTATTTCAGAGTTTCTTGTATCTTCCTCAGAAGTAGCTAATACTGAGGCCTGGTCTACACTTACCTTAAAATTTGGTGGCAGTCAATGGGAGTTACGCAAGCTATGCAGAGTAGCTTGCGTAACTCCTGTCGACTTCTTAACTTCTGTTGTGCGCAGCATCTTCACTGCGCAGCATCACTTGAGGGGGTGGTTTTAACAAGTTGAGTTCTGGATTGATCTGATGGTGGCAAATTTGCCACCGTCAGTGAAGACATACCCTAAGAAGTGTCAGAGACAGGATATTGGACTAGATGGACTGCTGGTCTGATCCGGTATGGCAATTCCTATGTTACTGAGGCTGAAGTCACAGCAAAAGTATGTCTGAAATGTTTTAAGTTATGGAACTGTCTAGGAAATCAGAGCCTGCCATGAAAACCTCTACCTTACCAACACATGGAACAGGACATAGATGATTTCCAGTCCTCTCCCTGCCCAATATGACTTTTGTGAGCTAGTGAATAAATCTTAAATTATTTGATACCAATCTGATTATAGACACTTTTACCGATTTATTCGGATACATTATAAGCATTTCAGACACATTTATGTAACATACATGTAAAAAAAGCATGGATGGGTTTCACAAACCAAGCTTGGAGTACGTGACTTGGTATTGACAGTATTTCATAACATACCACTTTTGAAAGCTTTTATAAAAGGGGAGAATTGGGCAGTCTAATCTGAAATATTTATGAGAGGGAATGGAAAAAAAAAGCCATCAGTGTCAATGTTATAGTTTGGTTAATATTGTATGATGAGTGTGTTATAAATATAAATAAGTATAAATAATAGGAAATATAAATAATTATTAATATAAATATAAATAACAAAATATACACTTTAGGATGAGATGGAATAGAATCAAGACAGAAATCTATTACAAAGTGATTTTTTTTTTGCCCAGTTTTTTTGAAACATATACTCAGATCCAACATGTAGGATAGTTATTCTCTTCTCTTGAAATGTGGACAAGAAAAAAAAATTAAATTCAGATTAAAAGTATTTTTTTTTAAGCTGCATGTGTTATCATCAAGAATAAAAATTCCTGATCTTTCAGATGGTACAAGCCTTTAATGACCAACAGGTACAAAGGGAATGAATTAAACTGCAACCAGAAGCTGTGATGCTACCAATGTGATTTTCCTCACTAGAACTATATAGAAGGCATCCAACTATAAGTCATCAATGACTGGGGTTTTATGAGAGCAGTCTTCAGACTGGTGGGTTTTTTTGTTTTGTTTTTTTGATGATTAAAGAGTGTTTATTGGCTTTACAGGGAAAATATATATATATTAGAGAGAGTAACGGAGCAGATCTCCTGTACAGGAAAGGAACACACAGAATGAAAAAGGATGATCCTGTGGCAAAGGTTCTGGACAGGACTGGGACTCAGGATATCTGGACTCAGTTCCTGGCTCTGGCACAGACTTCCTATGTGACCTTGGGCAAGTCATTTAAACTGTGTGTGTCTTAAGTTCTCCCTCTGTAAAATGGGAATGATAATCACTCCTTTCTCCCTCTATTTGTCTGCCTTTTCTGTGTTAGAGTGTAAGCTCTGTGGAGGAGGGATTGTCTGTGTATGTGCAGAGCCTAGCACAGTGGGGCCAGAGCTTGGTTGGGGTTTTTAGGTGATACTGGGGTAATGATAAGACAAAGAAAAGAAAAAAAAATCAGCTTTGTGTCTGCAGTCTTCTAACATCCTGACTAGACTCCCAAAGTGCTGTTACCTTCCCAGAATGCACTGGAGTCAGTGTAAACCTGGGGTGGAGTGTCTTGGGGCAGTCTCTTCTTAGGTAGCTGCCATGTCTTTGTCAGGAATCTGGAAAGTATATTGCCAGGACATTAGTGGAAGTAAGTCCATAACAAGTTGTCAAGCTTGTAAGATTGATGCAGGTGACCATATCAATGAATTCACATTTGGCCCATTTGACTTCTGGTTAAAACAATGAAGTTCTGGCCCTTTGAATTTATCTTATCTAAGTAACCTTGCATGTTATCCCCACATGCCAAACTCTAATGACATCATTAAGTCTGGGCCTTTCAACCCACATATTATCTTTTTTCAAACCTCTGCTTCTCCCCCCCAACCCAAACACACTTGTTAACAGTGGATTCGTATTAAAAGAGGGGCAGCACTACAGATGCAGACTTTCTCAGAGCGGAGCCTTGTCTATCTGTAGTAGCTGCTTGAAACCTATTAATCAGAGCTATGATTTTACTTCCTGCTCAAGAGTTTGCCTTCGTCAGGAGAGAGTTCTACTACAGTGTCTCAGTCCTGCCTTTCTAGCCCACTTTCCCATACTTCTGTGCTAATACACGTTATATCTGTCACAGGGGTTAGTCATGTTGCTTAATGCACTACTGGAAGGTGCTCAGATACTGCAGTGATGAGCACAGTATGAACACCAGAATAGAATAGAGACTCCAGAGAGCAGGTACAGGGTTGATCTTGACTAGCTGCATCGAAGTTCAATACTACCTGTGTTGTTTCCATTGAGAGCTATCTCAATGTAAAAACACATTCTTTTTTTGCAAAGACGATGTAGCTTAAGGCAAGAGAGACAGAGAGGAAAGCAGCAAAATGGGTAAGACTTTTTTTTCCAGAGTAGCCATGGTAAATAATGTTTGTTAAGGAAAATGAGGGAAACGCATATACCTGCTTTCAAAAGGGGGGGAAAAATCCAAACGTTTATGCTTGTTTAATTGTTCATTGTGCTAATTTGTTTAGTTTTTGTTTTCCTTATCCAGTTACAATCACTGGGCCAGATTTTCCATTGATCTGCACCTTGTTGAGTCATTTACACTAGAGCTGGTTGAAAAATCCTAAAGCAGTTTTGGAAAATTCAAAATTTCAAGCTCATTTTCATTTTTAAGTATCCAAACTTGAACCGCTTCATTTTTTCCAATTTTTCATGTTTTAAAAAAATGTATCAATTTTATTGAGAATGTTATTGAAATGATTGTCCACGACTTGTTTTGAAAACGTTTGATTATTTTGATGTTTTCAGTAGAAAAAACTAACAAACATATTTGTTCAAAGGAGCAACTTTTTGCTGAAAAATAATTTTTTGACCATGTTGACAATTGTTGCAATGCCATGTTCAAACACCACCTTTTCTGTCAAAAAAAAAAAAAACCAAAAAAAAAAAAAAAACCCCAAAAAACTTTTTGCTGGAAAAATTTCACTCTTATTTGCACTAGTGCAAAGGGCTGTGAATAATACCATTCTGATCTGAGCCCTTTGCATACCTGTAAAAGATTGACTATCCAAAATTCAATGTGACAGAGAATCCAATAGAGTGTAGTTAATTAAAAAATCCTGGGTGTCTTACTTGGATCTGAAACAGTTTGAGTTTCAAAAGCCACCTCAGTTGAGCTTTTCATGTTGAAAAACAAAAGCAGTGCTGTTTCAAAGCTCAGTGTTGGGAATAGGATTTGGATAAATGTTCTTGCTTTGGCATATCTCAAATTAATCCAAGGGTTAGATCCTCAGCTGATGTAAATTGTCATGGCTCCAAAAGATACGGTCTGAAGCTCTGCCCCTGACCATTAATAAAGAAATAAAATTCACTGATTACAGATGGAGGTAAGCAGCCAAGTAACAGGATTATTAATAAACTTTTGTTAAGTTTGTCATTTTAAGTTAGATTTAAAAGCAACTTTAAATGATGTATTAGGAACACAGTTAACAGCAATGTGAGCTGGTCTTTGGCTTGATTAGATTTCACTCCCTTTGCTTTGATGAAGCGATGACTTATTAACATTCTAAAATGAGAGGGCGATGTAAATGTAAGTGGATTTTAATACAATCACTTTTGAGGAAATATCAAACTTCATTGGGTACTTTTCTCTGCCCTGCAGAGTTCAGGATAGAACTGTGCCAGATTAATGAGCAAGGGACAGAGGGAATTTGGGAGTTAAGGAAAAAGATAGTGAACTAAATTCTCCTCTCTGTAACACCCATATAAATCCAGAGTCATACCCCTGAAGTCAGTGAGGTTACTCTGGATTCACTTTGATGTAAAAGAGTGGAATTTGGCTCAAGGATATTTCTAATGGGATAGGCTCACATCCTCAGCTGGTGTAAATTGGTGCTAATGGGTTTACACCAGCTGAGGAGCTGAGCTTTCATGTTTATTCTTTGTTGTCCAGCCAATAATATTAGGGATATCCAAACGGTTTTTCTCTCTCTGTATAGCTTGGGGGGAAAGAGGGCCCCTGAAAATGATCAGCCAGAATCAGGGAAGTTTGCACTCTTGAACAAAAAACTCAAGCAGGCAAAGCAGATCTGCTTAAATTAAATGAAATATTAACATCCTTGGCTTTTATGTTGCGCCATGCATGTAATATGTGTGGTGTTAATGAACCACAATTTATTTACACCTCAAACAAAGAGGATCCTCACTGCCCTAAAGTAGTTAAATTGCCCTCTTCCTGGTGAAATTTATTGCCATTTAAACATGCCAAAAGGCCATTCTGCCGGTCATTACAATAATCTATCATTTCTGCAGCTAGTAGTATCCTGTTCTGTGGTCAAATTCAATCTGAGAAGGGTCAACAGAATTTTTCCACCAAATGCTTCCCTCTTGACTGTCATCAATTTACTTTTGTCAACAAAAAGGGCATTACTGCCGAATGAAATAGAAGATCCCCTTAAGACCTCTGGCAAACAGTGTGAGCTTCTCTGACATACAGCATCTCTTCTGCTTTCAGAGGGGTGGGGGTATGTGTGTGTGTGAGAGAGATGCAGTGTGCATGCTTTGGACACATGCATTGTACTGAACACATAAGCAGAAATCTACGATGTGCCAGCCTCCTTATACCCCAGCAGATCACAGCCACATGTAATTGTAACTAACATTATTAATAACACAAAGCTCTCATCTATCAGCAAAATCATACTTCTTTGTAGGATATATTTTTCTTTATAGATTTGATTGCTTCCTGCCTTAGTTAGTGATTTCAGCTTTTCCCCACCCCCATTCTCCTGCCTTTAATGTATTTGATCATATTGGTACTACTAGATTGCATTATGTCATGTCTTGTTCATTCAGTAATGATACAATTCCAGACAGAGCCATACGTAGCAAGATGATAGATTTTCTAAGCCTCCAGAGCTATCAGGTAGTGTCTAAAGGTGCACTCCACTACTCAATGATAGTTTTGCTAGCCTTTACGTCAGAGTCATTGCCATTTCAGCTAGATGTGAAGGAAGCAATAAGGCAGAGAGGGTTATCCACCTGTATCTTGAACTTGGCTCAGAAACAATTAAACAATGGTGACGGACATACTTAAGGGTTAAAAGTACCCTGTTTACCAGAACAAATCTAGTTTTGACATGCGTTATTGGTTTAAAATATTTGATGTCTCTGCCATATCATCTCCATTGAAATTTACTTCGTTGCAAGGGCTGGGTGGTCCTAGCGTAAGTTGAAACCACAGCTAGAATTTGGCTAGATATTTAAAAATTCTACAGATAGTATAGTGTTTCATGGAAGATACAAACACACACACACACTCCCAAATGTGTAAGTGAAAGGGTGTCCAGAATCAAAACTACCACCTGTTTGAAGGGAATAATAACTATTTATTATTGTAGATTATTAATGATTGATATGACTAGGAATCTGTGTGATGCTGGCAGACCAGGTGCCAGCTCCTGCTACGGCTCCTAGGTCTCACTGAACAATGCCTAGTTGGAAACCAGTCTGGCTGCTCGGGTCTTAGCATTGTTAAAATAGATAGGAGTTATAAGACTATTTAGACTTTATGAAAAGTTTGTGAGTTGCTGCATACATTAATCTCACTTATAATATCTGTACCCCATGTTATAAGATAGTATTAAGTGTTTGCTTGCTATGAAACTGGAAACCGCCACCATCAGGCGAGAAGAATTACTAACTGTGAAATATTGGTTTACCACAAGAGGGGGTCATTTCCTGCCCAACAAGAGAAGGCCTATTGGCATTGGATAAGCCATTGTGGAACGTCAGTGGACAAAAACTTTGAGTACTCCTCCTCACCCATGAGGAGGAGATGTGCACAGAGCCCATCAGCTTGTGCTCTGGGGAAAAGGAAGAAAAATTCCTGCGAAGAAGAAATTGTTATTCCTATGCTGCTTAGACTTCAAGGAGAGGGCAAGACTTCTAAGCATAAGCCAGGGATTCCCAGCTGTCTAGGTTGGGTTAGCTCTAAAGGACATATAGCGCTTGCATATTACAGCAGCTTCTGTTGCTTTAGAAACCTAAGACTAACTCATTTATGTATGTAGATTTACCTGCTTTAACCTTGTAAATAACTCATTTCTTTTCCTTAGTTAATAAATCTATAGTTAGTCTATTATAGGATTGGCTATAGGTGTTGTCTTTGGTTTGAGATCTGAGATACAGCTGACCTGGAGTAAACTGGTTCTTTGGGACTGGGATTAACCTGAATATCATAGTGCTTTTTGGTGTAAGGGATCATTTATCACACGGGCAGACTTGTCTGGGTGCCCCATTGTGCTAGGCATTGTGGAAACATGCAATAAAAGATGGTCCCTGCCCTGAAGAACTTAGTCTATATAAAGAGAATAGCATATCATGAAGGAAATGGAAGGCAGAGAAGACCAGCATAGTAACAATGGGAACAGGAAGTTATGTAGACTTTGCTACATGTAATTTTGAGGTTTCAGGTTTTTTTAAATGTAGTTGAATCATTAACAGGCATCCTGCATAGCCCTTATCAGCAGGCAGTTTATCAAAGGCATGATAGTGGAGGTGAGCCTTGAGTAGGAAGGCAGGGTAATGGCTTTGTGAACTGGTTTGGGGAGGGCATACCATGCATAACTGATGGCCTTAGAAAAAGGGCTGATGGCATTTATGGGAACTGTGGGCAAGTGAGGTGCAGTGTTGCTAGAGCTGGGGGAAAGGTGAGTGAGCTATCAGTGTGGATAAACAGGGAGGTGCAAAGCTGTGAAGGTAAGGAACATTTAAAGCATCTGCCCCTCCCATCAGCTTTTGGCAATGCTGTTATGAAAACACACCTTTCAAATGTTTGTGCTCTAGTGCCACACAATGTAACACCAAATTATCATTTTATTTTCATGGTATTCTCCAGTTGTGTGCTGTTTATCCACAGGTGAAGCATGGGTATTGTCAGCTTCCTCACACTGCCTCACTGTTCCCACAACTCTCTTCTGAAGAGATGACCTGCAGGGTACTTGAAGAGATCAGTCTCCCTGCCTCTCCTGTCTTTGCCATCTCTCCTGAGATTGTCAATGAGAATTCCTGAGTGTGTCAGCTGTGATGCATGCACCTCTCCAACAGGAGCAGGAGTGAGACTACCACTTCATTCAATGTAGGTCACCAAACAGCCATGTAATGGTAATTAGAGAGGTAAGGTGGGTGAGGTAATATCTTTTATTGCACCAACAACTGTTGGTGCAAGAGACAAACTTTCAATCTATACCGGTCTACTTCAGGTGTGGAAAATGTCCTCAGAATGTCACAGCTAAATACAAGGTGGAACAGATTGTTTAGCATAGGTAGTGTGTAATGGTAACAACTCACTGAATTGAGCTGGATTCAAACTCCAATCTAGAACCAGAGAATTCTACACCTCTTTACATGTCAGACCAGGCAGAAACTACACCCACAGCTACTGCAGTACCGAACGTAGCTGCTCATTTGCATAGCAATGCCTCTTGCAGAGAGAACATGACAAGTGCGCTCTGATATTTGCTTTCGTTTCCCATTCATTTTGCAAGTAATTGAAGGAGATGGATTTTAACCTAGGAAGCCCTAAATTATTTAGGATCTCAACTTCTCTGAGCTCACCTCGTCCACTCATAGACTATAAGATCACAAGGGACCATTATGATCATTCAATCTGACCTCTTGCACAACACCGGCTCCAGAACTTCACCCACCCACTCCTGTAATAGACTCCTAAACTAAGATTGAGTTAGTGAAGTCCTCAAATAATGATTTAAAGACTTCAAGGTACAGAGAATCCACCAGCAAGTGACCTGTGCCCCATGTTGCCAAGGAAGGCGAAAAACCCCCAGGCCCTCTACCAATCTACCCTGGGGGAAAATTCCCTCCCAATCCCAAATATGGTAATCAGTTAAACCCTGATTATGTGGACAAGACTTACCAGCCAGACACCCAGAAATAATTCCCTGTAGTAACTCAGAACCCATCCTATCACAGGCCATTGGGCATATTTACCACTAGTAGTCAAAGATCAGATAATTGTCAAATTAGGCTGTCCCATCATACCATCCTCTCCATAAACTTATCAAGCTCAGGCTTGAAGCCAGCTAGATTTCTTGCGCCCCCCCCCGCGCCTCTTGGAAGGCTCTTCTTGGAAGGCTGTTCCAGAACTTCACTCCTCTGATGGTTAGAAACCTTCATCTAATTTCAAGTCTAAAGTTTATATCCATTTGTTTTTGTGTCCACATTGGTGCTGAACTTAAATAATTCCTTTCCCTCCCTGGTATTTATTCCTCTGATTTGTAAAGAGCAATCATATGTCCCCTCAGCCTTCTTTCGGTTAGGCTAAACAAGCCAAGCTCTTTGAGTCTCCTTTCATAAGGCAGGTTTTCCACTCCTTGGATCATCTTAGTAGCACTTCTCTGCACCTGTTCCAGTTTGAATTAATCTTTCTTAACCATGGGAGACCAGAACTGCACACAATATTCCAAATGAGGTCTGACCAACACCTTGTATAATGGGACTAACATCTCCCTACCTCTAGTGGAAATACCTCATCTGATGCATCCTAAGACTGCATTAATTTTTTTCATGGCCACATCACATTGGTGGCTCATAGTCATCCTGTGATCAACCAATATGCCCAGGTCCTTCTTTTCCGACTGACGCCTCCCCAACTTATAACAAAAATTCTTGTTATTAGTCCCTAAGTGCATGACCTTGCACTTTCCACTATTAAATTTCATCCTATTTCTATTACTCCAGCTTACAAGGCCATCCAGATCTTGTTGTATGATATCTCAGTCTTTCTCTGTATTGGCAATACCTCCCAACTTTGTGTCATCCACAAACTTTATTAGCACACTCCCACTTTTTGTGCCAAGGTCAGTAATAAAAAGGTTAAATAAGATCGGTCCCAAGACTGATCCCTGAGGAACTCCCCTAGTAACCTCCCTCCAACCTGACAGTTCACCTTTCAGTATGACCGGTTGTAAAGGGGAGACTACAACGGGTCATATTGAAAGGTGAAATGTCAGGCTGGAGGGAGGTTACTAGTGGAGTTCCTCAGATACCACCCCAGTAGAATGCCAGACAGTTAACCCCTGGCTTAATTAGGATAGGCACTTTTAGAGAAGGGTCTTCATCTCTGGAAATGACTTGCCCCTTAGGCCACTCAAACCTTAATTTGCTGATCTTCATTGCCTATTTGTTTTTCTTCCTTTGCAGGCTTTTTCTGAGAAAGAGGGTTGAGTGGAGTGGTGTTAGTATATAGGAGAGTCTCAGTTTGGATGATTTGGGGAGAATTTCCCATTTTGGCCATTGGTTCCAGTTGGTATGCCTTATTATTTTAAATTTTGTATATGAACCCAGAGCACCCGCCAGGCACATTCCTAATGAATTGAAATAAAATAAATATCCACTCCTTGGAGCCATCCTTTCTCCCAAGGACTCACCTTTTAACTATAGAGCAAAGGCAAAAAAGACCCTCCTAGCAACATGCACTCACCAGCCTCCTGAAGTACTGTTTCAATGTTCTCCAACTGCTAATAATTTATTCTGATGAAATGAAAGCTGCTGAGGTGCAACAGGGAGGTTTTAAAACTTAATGAACGTAAAATATATGTCATGGCTGAAATAGATCTGAGATTTCACGAAGTGGCTTCAGAGTCTTCCGTGTTCCCTCTTCTAATATTTTTAATCACTAGAAATGCCCATATAATTTGTGCTACACTGGAGAAAAGATGAAAGTCAATCCCCTGTTTAAATAGGAGACAGGTGAGGAGAACGGCAAGCCTGTGCTTAGCCCTATTTACTCGTCTTTCACGTTAAGGGCAAAATTATGAGTTGTAGTGCAAAGGTGTAAGGGGCTGTAAAATGCTCATATGTTCCTTTTCGTGTCCTGTCTGCATCACTAGTCTGGGCACAGAGGAAAGAACATTCTTCATGAGCTGCCCTCCCCCTCACCCATCCCCATGTAGGTGGGCAGGGAGTGGGCCAAGAGGGCTATGAGCCCAGCCTGGCTCCCCTTCCCCAACTCAATGGCCAATGCAGACAACAAGGAGGAGGAAATAATCTGCTCCTGATATAGGCCAACAGCAGATTATTGTCCCCTGGAGCAACTGAGGAAACCAGGACAGCAGCTGTGATGCCCTTTACTCAGGACTCCAGGTACAGTCGCAATCTAGCCCTACATAAACAAATCTTCTTCGGAATAAGTATTTGTAACACTGTCACACTGATTAAAAACCTGCACCCCCTCATCCTGGACCACATTATGATGTACCCTTGCTCAGGTACGGGAGGGAGGCAAGAAGAAGGATCCAGCTTGCGCTTCAGATCTTAGATTGAGATGGTAGGACTGATGGTTATTAAAAAAACAAAACAAAAAACAACTTGTCTGCAAATTTGATCTAGATCAGAGAAATAGGGAGCCCCATAATGATATTTTTAGAAAGTCCCTTTACAGAGGAGGACGACACTTTAAATTGAGCATAATTTCAAATTCTCTTTCAGACTAGATTGGTGTCATGTTGCAGCTTTTTCTTTTCTTGTTAGGCCTTGGTAATGATGGGACTCCAGCTTGCTAATGCCCACTTTATTGTATGAACGCTGTACTCTACAACGCTATTTTAAGTGTTCTTTGCTTAGATTGGCTAACTGTTCATTCCTGTTCTCCTGCAACAACTGCCTCAGCACTCTCCTTTCCTCATTTCCACTTAGTCCTGAGAACATTGCTAGGTTAGTTCTCTGCCAAGCTAGTTTATATCATATCTATGGGACTGAGTGTTTGAAGGTGGAATTAAAGTTAAAGCAGGAAATTCAAAAATCAATGAATGTTGAATGTGAGCTTTAAGAATTACCTCTCCATCAGAAAAGCGGACTCCTTTATATGCTTGTCTTTACCTTCAAACAGGAGAAGGTGTTAGATGACTTTGACGAAGGACATTTGTGAAGTGACAAACTTAAAACAGCAGCACATTTATACAAGAAAGTCATTGACTTTGCCACTCATTTTTTCAGTACTTCTCTTTGCCATTGTTCAAGGTGTTTTGCTTGAATAAGAGTTCTGTTCCTTATACAAACCAGGGTTTGTTTTTGCTTCTTAAATCTACAGTGAGATCATAGCCATGTGTTTGTGACATCAGTCTTTAACCATAGAAATGAATGGATCTTAGAACTTGGTATTGCAACTGACTCCACAGGATCAGGGTAGTAGAGAAAAATGGTCTAGGAGGGAGAAGAAACTATGATACAAACACAAATCTATGATAACTGGCAACAAAGTAAAAGCAAACCATACAACCCCTATGAGAGATGAAGGTCTGATCCAAAGCCCATTAAAGTGGAAAAAATCCCACTGATTTCAATGGGTTCTGGATCCTGCCTTGAATGGATTTAAACATGCTGTATTTGACCATTTTCCCTAGGAGGATCATGTCATCCCTTCTTTCAAATTGACCTAGATTAAGGAGGTGGGCAGCACAAACCGCCTCTGGCATCTGACTCCTTTATTTGTTGTTGTAGGACAGTTTTTAAACTGGGACAGTTGTTCTGACAGAGTGGATGGACCTTTAATTTCTCATGGATTGAAAAAGGAACAGCAAATAGAAGGAAAGGGGACACAGACTCGGTCACAGACCCAGTACCCATCCTGTCAGTTTTAACTCAGAGGAAACTGCCTGCTGATAAGGTAGCCATTAAAGATGGACTATAACTGGTTGTTTATCATGGTAAAAAATGGGAAAAATCATGGCTTTGTCACAGCAAAAAACAAACAAACAAACAAACAAAAAAACCCCACAAAAACCAACCAAAAAAACAAAAACAAAGAAGCCATAATTCTGGTTTTTAACCAAAATTAAAAATTATGGCACATGACTTTGTATTTAATATCAAGTTCTGGGTCATGGAAAATTAGAAGAAAAGTAAGCAAATCTACTTTATTTTACAATAAAAATATTTTCAAAGCATTTAACAATATTTAATAGTTTAAAACCATTTAAACAACCTGCTACCATCCCCTGGTCATATAGAGAACTAAATCTTAGAATATTCATGGAGCTGTGGGAGTGACAAAAAACATGATGTTTAGGTCTTTTCATAAAAAGGTATGTTTTTTGTCATTGAAGCCACGGCTGTGACAAACAGACTGCCTCAGTCAGCACAAAACACCTCCTGTCATGAAAGCATGAATGAGTTTTGCCTTTCAATGGAAGGCCCTGGGATGACATCTTCTAGGTGTCTAGAGTTATTGCCTGTGGTATGTTCAGTAACAAACCCTCACAAATCAAGCCTCACTTTTCAGGTTTCCTAATAATTCACATTGCCGTGACAGTTCTCCTAAAAAGGCTGTGCAGTGCATTAAAGTGGAGGAGCTGTCGTTAGGAAGCATTTGGCATGAAAACATAGCTGATGCTAATAGTAATACATGATATTTTTTATTGGTTATGTGGATACATGGCAGTTATGATTTACAACCACATTGTCTGATGATGTTATCCCTAGCAGATCTCATGAGAAAACCAGGAATAGACAAGATCAGTACTTGGATGACAGGCCTCTGACAATCTCCAGCTACTGTTTTTCCACTGCTGAGCTAATTACTGTGAAGTTGCACAACGGGGTGTGAGGGGACACTGGGCTGCAGAAGGTGTTATATTGAAGTTAAGTTATTAAACCAAGGTTCTGATGCCTTTGGGTCATTAAAAAGATCCCCATTGTACTTTTAACAAGAGGAGGGTTAGCCTGAGTGATCTTGGCCAAATTCTACCTACTCTGATGCATCCATATTCCCTTGCAGTCCATTGGATTAAAATTTTTAGTTAATTTTGTACAGAGTATTGTGCAAATGTAAATATTGTCTCAGTGCAAAGTATTAATTATGACCTGATTAAGTGGATATGACATTCTTTTACTGCCTCTCTACTGCTGCACATGCCATGTTGTGGTACACTGTTAAACAGTCGCTGCATTTCATTCCACCTGTGACAGATCCTTCAAGCTCTTCTCTACTTTCAACACAAACACCGGTAAATTTCATTGCAACTGCTTTCAGAGACCTACATAAACAGTACACTTAGGATTGTTCCATTTCAAGGTGGGATTTTTGCCTCATAGGGTAATGAAAGGTGGCTGACATTGCTAATGGACTATATATGGAGAAGATAGGTTGTAGTCTTATGACCACAGGGTAAATTTGGAATGGAGAAGGTTTGAGTCCCTGTCTGTATTTGGAGGATCAGAAGAAAGCTGTTTGTCTCTTACCCAAAATTGATGGGTGAATTGAAAGATGGGATGTAGGTCATATGTGGTGGGCAGGTGGTGATTTGGAAGGATTGTAGAAACACATATGATTCAAGGTAGAAAGCTGTAAGAGACTATTAATTTCTATACTTTTAAATGCTTAGGTTTTTAAACATGTAATTTATGTTTAATGTTATTTTGCAACTTCAAATGAAAATTAATTTTCTTTTGGCTGTTGGTGGCAGGATTCTTGAGTGAATGGTCCAACCCAATATGGCAATTTCTACAGTCCTAGCTTCATGAAAAACACAACCTAACTGAGCTGATGCTGGCTGGCTCTGGAGAAGCCAAGAGAAACAAAACTATGGTCACTGACCATAATAAATTGTTAATCTGAATATATTTAATTTTTAAAAAGCAATGACATGTTTCAAATATTTTAATATTAAGTTTGGCCTTAAAATGACTTTCACATACTGAGCATGATTTCATTCTGATTTATGATGTGTGAATCCCAGGATCCCTTGGGCTGCTGTTTTCTTCATAGATTTGCTGAGATCCTTTGCCTCATTATCCCCAAACTCCTCCTTTCTTCCCTTCTTGCTTCTTCTTGTCTCTAGATTTTATAAGGTGGTTGGTGGCTGTTATTATTCATTCTACTTCCTCAGTCTAGGAATTCCTGGGATCCTGCATTCTATTCCACCAGCCATGAGGTGTTGCATGATCCTCTTTAAGGTAGATTGTAATTGCTGATTTATGGTAATGCCTGTGTGTTGCACAGGGAATGCAGTCATGTGATTGCTCAGCTGCTGCCCCATCTCCCCTGTTGACCACTGCAATCTACTGTCCCTATCTGTCTGTACACAGATCTTAAATACATAAATAAGTACCTCACAATGGAGTGATGCCAGAGATGCTGAGTTTATGAGGTCAACGCACAGCCCATTGACAGAACTTGATGGAAAATACCAGCCCTTAAGCTAATGAAAATAATGAGCAAGCTGAAGAAGTGAAAACTGAAGATGTGTTTCAGGTTAAATGCAACATTTTTTAACAGAGGGCTCTGAAAAGTGAGTTTTTAAGGTAATGTTGGACCAGTTCTTTAAGAAAACAATCTTGAAAGTGTTTATTTTACAACTCTGAGATCTTCTAAGGGAATGTGAACAGTAAAGCTCTGAAACAGAACAGTGGTGAATGGAGTTGATTCTTTGCAGGCAGGATGGCTTCCAAGAATGGCCCCACCTGACTAAAAATCTAAACCTACAAACTGGCCCTGTTCACACTCCAATTTTTTGGGGGGGTGGGGGAGGTGTTCGTGGCAAAGTTGCTGTTTGGAGTTGCATGGTGCTGCTGTTATTTTTCCTTTCACCATTACCAGATTATATTGAAGGTTAAAGGAATTTATTTCAGACTGAGATATTTAGATGAAGTTACATTTCCCTCCCCACCCCCCCCCCCCCATTGACTGGATTTCTTGCTGAGCAGCTCTGAGATACAAGGAAATAGAAGTCCATTATGCTTTTGTTGTCCATTAAATACACAGGAGTACTCTTTGTTTGTCTACATGCTTCCCAGAGCTTGATTACCTATTAGAGAAATCAGTACAGATCATGCTAGCGCATTGTAGAAGTGTTAAATTAGATTGTAAAAGACAGAGACCTTACCTTGTATATTCATCTTTGCCGGATTCTGTACAATTTTATATTTATGATGAACCATCAGTGAACTGAGCTAGTCTGTAACTTTACATCTGTCCCAAATAAGAGGCAGTGCGTTGCTGGGCTGCCCTAGGAGCAGACCAGACAACAAACTAGTCACAGCTCCTTCCCTGCTCCCCTCTTGCTCTGTGGAAGGAGTAAATTACTTCACCCCTTTCCGTAGAGCAGTTTGCACCCCACTGTGTGCCTGATCCGTCATTCTGGATGGCAAGTGGAGGCGGGAGCCAGTGCTCCTCTCACTCCCTACCCCTCCCTGCCCACTGGCTAGCAAGAGGAAACAGTGGTCAAGCTGCCCTTCCTCTCTTCCCTGTGGCTATAGTCACCATCTGAGCAGGATCAAGCAAGAGAGTAAGGGACGCTTTATTCCTTCTTACTCTTCTGTCCTGCCAAGTAACTGCTATAACAATTTAGCTCCCCTATAGAATACAAAATCCCTGCCCCAGGGAGTTTACAGTCTAATAATACATAGTGCAAAACATGGCATGTTTGGCATGTGCAGAGAAACATTGCTCCAGCAATAGCTGCTCTGTTCTGTTACTCTGACAATATTGCATAAAACTCAGGGCTTGTTTTCACTTACAGAGCTACAGAGGCACAGCCGCGTTGCTGTAGTGCCTCAGTGTAGACACTACCTGTGCTGACAGGAGGGATTCTCCCATCCACAAATATAATCCACCTCCCTGAGGGCAGTAGCTAGGTTGATGGAAGAATTCTTCTGTCAATTTAGCGCTGTCGCCAGGGGGATTTAGGTCGGCTTAACAACACCACTCAGGGATGTGGATTTTTCACTCTGCTGACTGATGTAGTTAAACCGACCTAGTTTTCTAGTGTAGACCAGGCCTTAATCCCATGCCATATCTTTATAGGCCCCTACCATTTTATCATCTCACCAACAATGATTAGGTTTAGGGAAGGTCTATACTTAAAACACTGCATCAGTGCTGCACTGCTGCTGTGATGCTTATGTGAAGATATTCCTATGCCAACGGGAGAGTTTCTCCTGTCTTCCTAGTTAATCCACCTCCATGAGAGGTGGTAGCTATATCAACAGGAGACTCTCGATATAACTACCTCATTCAGGGGTGTTGATTTGCTTGATTATTGTTTATTTTGGCCGGGAGGCCAAAAAATTTTGCATCCGGCTGTGATTTGACAACATTAATATGTTATCAAAAACACTTAACAGGAGCACCATGGGAAGGATGTTGTCTTGCTCCCAAGAGAACACCTCAAGAATACCCAAGACAAGATTAAGACTAGGCTGAGCCTCATAAAACGGCTGGCTGGAACATCCTGGGGTTCTGGTCCCAGGACACTGCGCACAGCGGCATCAGCTCTAGTCTACTCTGCAGCAGAATGCTGTGCACCAGTATGGGCCCAGAGCTCTCACACTAAGCACCTGGATCCACCACTAAACAGGGCAATGTGAATAATCTCAGGAACATTAATGTCAACTCCAACAGACTGACTCCCTGTTCTGTTCCAGATTTAACCTCCAAAAATACAGAGGGACTCCCAAATCTCCAATTTTGTCTCCATCATAAACCAAAACACCAGAATGCCCCTGCACGATGACCTGAATAATCCTCCTAGAACAAGATTAAAATCTAGGAACCACCTTTGGACTCACAGCGGTACTTTGATGGATTTCAATGGTGATAATCCATGGCGTGCAACCTGGGATATCTCATCAGTCCCAAATAAGCACCTTATTACTGACCCTACTGAAGAACTGCCAGGCTTTGATCTGCGATGGAAAGAACAGTGTATGCTTACCCACATAAGAACATCACATGGACGATATGCCCAGAAATTCTTCCAATGGAAAATGAGAAGCAGCCCCGACTGGGATTGTGGACCAGTGCCTCAAACCAGAGAACACATATACTCCTCCTGCCCTAAGCATTTAAGGTTAGCTTCACTGACATTCACTGACTCACCCCTGATGCAAGGAACTGGATTTCAAACATGGACATTGACCTATAAACTGATCGTTGCAAATCAAACCAATGCCATACGAAGAAGAAGAAGACGACTCAGATGTTTGAAAAATTCACACCCCTGAGTGATTGTCGTTATATGATATAGGTCTGTAGTGTAGACCTGGCCTTAGATTTTAGTTTAGATTTGGAGAAATAATTACAGCTGGTCAGAAAATGTTCCCCTCCCATCCTGGCCCTGTGGAAAATTTCAACTTTGCATTGAAAAAAAGTTTTGGTTTTCTGCCAAAAAGTGTTTGGTTTTTCAATGAACACTCAACAGTATTCCATGGAAAGCAAACACTTTTAATGAAAACATTTCATTTAGATGAAAACCCAAGTTTTCCATGAAAAAAATAGGGTTGGTGGAAATTTTTCTCTACTAGCCATAGAATAATGTTACCAAAGGGCATTAGATGAGGGTGAAATGTGAGAGAACATTCCCCAAACATTCTCATTGGAAGTCCTGAGCCATTTTATCATTCTCTCTTACAAATACAACTGGTAGGTGCTGGAAAATATGAAGAGAGAAATGGTACTAATGAGAGTTTTGTTTTGGATTTTAGTGTGGCCATGATTTCATCCAAAGCAGAGCTCTTTGTATTGACAAATTTAGGACCAATATCTACTTTCAATCACATCCAGGAAACCTTAAAGAAGTCAGTATTTGGCCCTTAGTCTTCTTTAGAGCTTGGCAAATTAATAATATATTTGTTGTTCATAATTATTCTTGAATTTCTTGGGTGAAATTTACTTATACTTACCTTATTTTGAGGGCTAAAGTGATGAATAGGCCTAGTTCTGGCCCTTGGTAAATTTCACCTTTTCTGAGTTGAGGACTGAAAAATACCATAATGAAACAGTTGATGCACAGTTTACACTGCAAGTTCTGTAACATCTGCAGCTTATGTAGCTGTAACTAATTTAATTGTAACTTACATAGCAAACTTAACTAACCATCCCAGTGTGAATTTTGAATTTTCTATCCAGTTGAGAGATGCGACATTTGTGCTGTTTGGATTAGTCAACAGAAATCAGTCAATCAGGAAATACTTTAGAAATAATACCACATATTTCATGTAACTAATCCACACCACATGAATTGTGAACATCATAATCAGGTATATACTTGCTTCTGAGAAATATTTGAGCTAAAATACACTTATTAGTATTTATCCTGGTAAAGCTCGTGTGGCTTAATTCAGCTTGACAATGTTTATTATGTTTGGTAAATAACTTCTGATCAACCATGTCTGGTTACCTTACTACCTATAACTGTATCCATTTTTCATGAAAGCTTTTCTCTTTTAACTAATTGTTGCAGTTTGTACCTTTCAGAATCAATGCTGAAAAATAGAGTACTGTAGATACGACAATTAGTTTGCAGTCATTGTCATGTTGACCTGTCCTTGTATGAAGATTACAAAGAAGCTGTATAGCTTCCTATCCAGACATTGCAAAACCAGACAGATAGATTTGGCATTTAAATACCAGGGTATGTATAGAAAACAACGAGTGAAAATTCTGTTTGTTTGTTCATTCAATTTTACATATTTTTTAAACCAGAAGACTATAATGGGCCAAACTAAAGTGGGAGGTTTGATTTTGTTAGATACAATTGCTACAAGTGGTACTTGTAGTTACATCTGATAGTGCCATTTCAAAGATTTGAACTAGTTGCTCTTGAATGCAAGGAGTGTTTAAGGAAGGATTTAGTGCACATTTATAATTTCATTATGTTCTAACAATGTCATCCACTCAGTATTCCATTGGGTTTCAGAGATCTGCTGAAAGTGGAGGGTTTAAAAAAAAGGATGTAGTCAGCATATTATCTCATTAGTCATATGGCTTTTGGATGAATTTCACTTGAAACAAAAGAGGTGGGAGATGAAATACAAAGAAAGTGGATTATGTACAGTGTGTACACATACATACACATTCTCTCTCTGAACAGTCTTTGTGATCTTTAAGAGATGGCCATAAAAAAACACCACCACCACTTAGGTTGCTAGTAAATGACATCCAATAAGCAGCAGTGGTCTCAGTATTTTACTGTGTAGATCAGGCTGTGCTTTCTGAGCAAAGCAGCATGCTGCCCTCAACAGAAAACCCTGTTTATCACTTTGAAGTTGCAATAAAAATAACAAATGTCCAGAGTAAACCTAATTCACTGTGCTACTTAGTATTTGAAATACATAAATATGTCAAGCAAAAGACCTCTAATAGACCCTTTTATCCTGGTAATAGTGTACATATAATTTTCCTCTCATTAGTACAAAAACTATCTAGGGAACTATCGGCCCATCCTTCATCCATTTAATCTGCATTAGTTTACTTTTACCTTGTGTTTAATCTGCTTTCCCTCAAGGTATTTTGAATAAATCAATAGGAATACATGATTGTTTAATGATTTTTAGAAGAGCTCCCTTCGACCACAGCTGCATGATTTAGAATGACTAATTCCACTTTTTACAATTGATCCGGCCTTGTGTGGACCATCCATTCCTGCCATGCTGGGTAAAGCGAAACCAGAGCAAGCTGCTTAATAATCAGTGAGATCTTAAAAGGTCCAATTCAAGCAGCCAATTAGCATATTCTTAGGCATCATATTTTCTTACCCTCATAAAGTGTCATCTTTCCACTCAGGCACTGTGCAATCATAAATTATTATTCACATTCTGGGAGAGAATGGGGTGAGGGGGAGGATTATGTCAAGGCACAAAGTGGGTCTCTTTCCCCATATTCTCCTCTAATTCTTGGTGTCTGTCTTGGAATCTGAATATCTAATCATGTGCCTCGAACTCGCTGACAACTTTGATGGAGTGATAGAAGTAGAGAGGTGACAAACTATTCAAAAGAAATGTAGCTGATTCTTGATAGCAGGCTGCAGCTCCCTATCCCAGTGGCTTGCCCAGTACATCACATTACCTTGGAGATTTACTGGAATTTTGGGGCTGACTGAGATTCCTGCTTTCTAAGCTTACAAAAGTTCCATGGAATAATATGGATATTCTGGATGGGGCAGTAAGTAGAGGCTTGGTCTTAGATATGCTAACAGCACCTTCCACTGCCCATGTGAGTAACAAAGCTAGCTGTGCCTTTCAGAAGAATGCCAAGACTTTTAGGGAGAGAGACACTGAGGGCCAGATTCTGGCCTCATTACTTTCTTTTGAAACAAAGGATGCAACTGAGAGCCCATTCGGTTAACATGACTGCGGGGAAAACCTTTCCGTTTTAATGTACTTAGTTACTTCCCCCACCCCCACCTTCCTTCTTTTAACATCAAAATGACTAGAGAGGAAGTTGTGCAAACAACAACATAGCTAGGCCAATGAGAATTGTTATGAGGTACTCCATACAATGCTGATGGAAGTGGTGTGAAAACCTAGACAGAGAGTATTATGCTGGTGTGGAGAGGTCATATATAGTGCTGCAAATGCATTCTACCCCAGTTCACCATCTTTACCATGGAGGTGGCATGGTCTAGTGTATGACACTGCCCTGACAATCAAGAGACTTTGGTTCTATTCCTGGTTCTGCCATTGACCTGCTGTGTGATGTTGGGCATATCACTTCACCTCTGTTTTCCCTCCCTCTATTGGTCTCTCATTTCTAATTAAATTGGCTCTTCCTATGTGTTTGTACAGCACCTAGCACAACAGGCCCCAATCTTTGTTGCAGCCTGTCGATGCTCTTGTAATACAAATAAACAGGTATAGTATAACTTTGTTATACTGTCCACACAGAAGTGATAAATCTGGTATTGGAGTCCCATTCCAATGCCTGATGTACTAGGCCACACTGCCTCACCAGTGGATATTCATAGACCCAGCATGTCTTTGCATTAACCCCAATATTGGCAAACATCCTTGGTTTGGCTATTTTCTACTAGAATCCATAGTCAGAGTCCTGACACACCTTGAAACCCGGTGGCCAGATGCAGCCTTCATTTCACTGGAGATTAGCATGAATTCTCCTGGTCTGCATCCATGCTCACAGCAGCCAGCTGTCTAGTCCGAGATGATTATGGCCCTCACTGAGGAAGCGGCCTGGCTTACACTTGTGCACATCAGTGGAAGCAGGGCTCTGCTTGGCTCCTTCTGCTAGAGCTCACGCCACTAGCAAAAGTGTCAGTTCTCACAATGGTCCACATGTGAATCACTGCAGCTCACAGCATGGGATAGGGCAGGGAACAAAAACAATGCATGGCTGCAGCATTGACAGAACAATGTCTCTTGATGGGCAGGGGCCAAGGCCTGCTGAAGTCAATGGGAGTCTTTCCATTGACTTCAGTGAGTTTTGGAATGGGCTTTATATAAATAATGAACAATATTTGTAAGACTAAATTAAGCTAATTTCAATTTAACTAAACAGGAGGCTATAAGAATACTTTGGCAAATATACCGTCATCATATCAAGCCCTCGGAGCTGATACTGCTTCAGTACTAAAAAAAATATTGGCAGTTAGCTCCAATCAATTTGAAAGATTCTTTGATCAGAATGCTGACAATGACGGAGACAGGCTATGTAAAGCTCTTTATGAAAATGCCAAGCGACATAAGACATCACATCTTACAGTGAGTAACCTATTGCTTCCAGGCTTGTGGCTTGCCTGCAATCTAACACAGCCATCCAGGAAAACTAACCGCTGAGAATGAGACTGACATTGTATTTTGCTTGCCTTATTTTAGTGCATTAAAAATGAGCTATATTTTTGTATTACTCATTTAATCCATTTGTAAGGCTTCTGTTGTTAAACCTTTATGAGGAGGCATCATGGCCTAGTGAAGAGGACTCTAGTGCTCAGGAATGCAGGATGATCTAGTGGTTAGCACACAGGGCTGGAAATCAGGTGACCTGGCCTATATTCTGCCAGGAGTTCACTGTATGAGCTCAGACCAGTTGCTAAGAGGCAGATTTTAAAAGATATTTAGATGCCTAAAGATGCAGATTGATGCCTACCTAGTCCACTTTTCAAAAGTGCCTAGGCACCTAACCCCCATTGATTGCTGACTCTCTCACAAGCTCTATGCTATTTCAATACATTTGCATGGGCAGTATGTCATCCCCTTGTGCATGCCTGCAACAGATATTTCAGCTCCCTGCTCATAAGCTTCACCTCCCATGGCTCAGAGGATCAATGAATTCTGTGAAGGTGTGCGGAGCCCAGGGAACGTCTATTAGCTATCACCCCAGTGGTGATAGAAACCAGACGGTTCTAATGTTCTTCTGACTCATCATAAAACAAGCAAGCATTCAGTGTGAAAAACTCTCATTCGGCTGTTGAAGACCAGCCAGCTCCAACAGCCCAATAGATTCTCTGCCTCTAGAACATTCTGGATTTCCTAATGCTTTCACTGTGGGGAAATTCAGTGTAGTTGGAGAGAATATTACTTAAGCTGTGTGTGTAATCCTTTTCTAAGACCGCTATGAACTGGACATGGATGCAAACATTCTACCATTTCTACCAAAGAAACAGTTGAAATTAGTATGCAGTAAGAAGTGATCTCTTAATACTGTGCAGCCTCAGTGTTGGTGCCTGACACAGACAATGCTTACCGAGCCAATGAAAAACAAAACAAAACTCAGAAGTGGTTTGACATAAAATCTTTTCCCCTCCAAGTTCTCTACTTAAAAGTTAGAACCCATGCTAGAAATGCAATAAAAAAAACCATACCAAGTTCTTCCACTTGACAAAGACTGGTTGGGTCATACTACAGTGTACTAGTCCCCCTGCCCCCAATATCCAGGATGTTCTATTTGCAAATTTATAATTTGGACAACTCCCTACTCAGGTGGACACAGGGCTTAGTTTAATGGTGAACATCCATCTCTGTCATGATTTTGTAGGGAGTGATTCTTGAACCGCTGGGGTTCAGAATACTGTTACAGTATCTAAAGAGCTCAAGCAAAATTGTTCTAGGTGCTATTTGCACACAAAGGAGGAGAAAGATGGTAGAAAAGACAGATCATCCTCTCCATTTTATATGTGGAGAAGTGAGGCACAAAGTGATTTGCTCAACATCACACAGAAAATGTGGTAGAGCCAGGAATTGAATCCCGATATTTTAAACTCCCAGATATGTATTAAAGCCCATATTTTTAGTTCCTACATTCAGGGAGAAAGTAGATCCAGGGATTTATTTTTATTCTTAGTGGTGTGAAGTAATAAGACTACTTCTTATACATATTTTGTTTACGGACAAATTTTTCTTTTGGCTGTCTCAGAAACTTACATCAACCTTCTTAAATAGACTTCCCCCTCCCCCACTTGTACATGAGTTAAAATATTTACATTTTCCTACTTGATCAAATCATAAGGTCTGTTTAAATCAATAGAGCTGAAGTGGCTAATCTGTTGCTTGAAGTCTAAGAAGGAATTCGTTTAAAGAATGGCATTGAATGCAATACTTGCAAGCCAAAATGTGAAGAATGGATTTCTGTTTCTTTCCCTAACTTCTTTTATCCTTTGCCTGTTCTCCAAGGACTTGCTGAATTTTCCCCAACCTCAATAGGTTAATATTGCGTCTGATATTTTTATTAAATTCCTTTTATTTTTAAAAAAATATAAACATCTTTCTCCTGTAATACACCCTTGTAATAGGATTCCAGCACAGGCAAGGTTTTTAGGCAGTTTGCTTGGCCAGAGAATCCTATAGTTTAAGACCCTTGAAACGATATTAAGTGAAGGTATCAGTTGCTAACAAGCATCTAAAAAGTTCATTTGGTTACCTTTGCTGTAAAATATATTGCCCAAAGTCTACACAGCAATGAAACAGCCACACAGCCCAATCCCCATGCGGCCGAGTTGGCTGGCATGGGCCAGCTTGGGTTTTTCTTTGTAGTGTAGACAGGGTATAACTCCCATTGAATGCTGAGCAGGTCTGAAAATCTGTCCTTTGAGGTCTGGGCCCAAACGCAATGGGCAAGTTTTGAAAAGTGCTCAGCGTTCAACAGGTCCCACTGAGCTCAGCAGGAGCTGTTGTATGCTGAGGTCTTTTGCAAATCTGGGCCCAAAAGTGAAAGATAACAGCTTAGCCTGTCAAGTTGACAGATATGCACATACCCAGGGTTAATATTCTAAAAGCCCATCAGAGCTCCACCTTGGTTCCTGATTTTAAGCTCTTGGACTGTTCACTTTTTCTTACCGTGTAAGCTCCTTGGGGCAGGGGTTGTGTCTTGCTGAGTGTGGGCTGTAGCTAGTCAATTATGGATGCTCTTAGAATACAAGTAAGCAATTAAGTGGAATGTTTCTCCATTCCTTCATTTGTGCTTGGATTGAAATGATTACCCTTTGATACAAGCCCCTTGTATTCCATCAAAGCTTCACAGAGTGAGTGAGTTGCCATTTCTCTGCCAATATACTGTCAGATTAACTGCTTTCATTTTTTAAGCCCTGAATGCTGCCATCTTAAATGCTCCAATATCCATCCCATAGCTCTTGAGCCTGTAAATGGATATGGCAGGAGGATCACAACATAGACATAAGTACACTTTGGCACAGGTAGCTAGCATTCGTGGAAGGTGAAAATTGTCTGCTCCCAGTTCCCAAACTGGAGAAATTCGATCTTAGCTAAAGTTCAAGAATTTGCAGAAAGAATGTCATTTCATTAAGGAAACCAATCTAATAAACCTGGGCCTACTGCAGAGCAACGCTAGTGCACTTTTGCTTGCTTGCCCTCTTTCTCTCTGGCATGGCATTCTGATGCCAGTAGAATTCTCCAACCTATTGGACCTAATCATCTCCAACAACAACCTGATCAGCATAGCTCTGTTGATTTTAATGGAGTTATACCACTTTACAACAGCTGGGAAGCTCATCCACCCTGTGGGTCTGATCTACCACCACTGAATTTAATGGGAGTCTTTCCACTGACTTCATTCGGGGCTAAGGCAAGGTCTACGTGAGACAGTTCCCTTTTGTCTCTATAATTGACAGTTACCTGCTCTTGTTGGGAAGATTAAGAGGGAAGTGGGACCGTTGCTAGCTACGCCTGTATATCTAGTAGCTTTCTCCAGTGTCTCCTCCCCGCCCCCTCCATCTAGGCCTGGTGCACATCACAAGACGCCTCTGATTGCAATATGCACTCTGGCATAGTTGTCTTTTCCGAGGTGATGGGCAGGATGTGCTTTAGCTTTTGATGCGCATTTTCAGGCTACCCAACCTTCCAATGTACACGGAGGTAATCAGAATGGTTATGCTTTACATAACACTGTTAAATAAGCAATTTCAGAATCAACATTCCTTCTCAAAGGTGGGTTGCCAAATCCTCTCTCTCGTCCCTCCCTTCTCCCTGCCCCCCATTATTCATGCTCATCATGGGGGTAACTGACCCCTGTGCAGAGGGATAGCTTAAGCCCTAGGAACCACTTAAGTCCCACTTATGCCCTTTTTGGAGACTGAAGTGGCTCCTAGGCCTTGTATTGGGCAGTTTCCATGGGGGTAAACAGAAGAAAAACAATCACTCCCCTAATTAAGAAAAAATGATATTATCCCCTTTAGTGGCCAATAAAAATAAGCCACATTCTGTTCTCAGGTACAGTAGAAAGGAGTAAATGTGGAATGACTCCATTGACTTTACGCTGATCCAACTAAAAGCAGAATCTGACCAGAACTACTTGGCCTAATTTAATTTTCCATGACACATTCCTGCTGGTTATGTAGTGTAATGAGGAAAGCAGGATGATACTTTGCACTGTACTCTAGAAAGATACATTTAGTGAGGCCAACATGTCTTTGACATGCAAACTAAAGTGCTGTACTCCTGGATACTGTCTTCCTGGTCTGAGAACCATTAATCCTATTAATTGCATATAAAAAGACTGGTAGCAATTCTACAAATGAGTAAACACAAAGATAAAAGTGTAATCGTACTAGCCCAGCAAATTGGATTCAGGTCCTCATTGAACAATCCTGTTTCATTTCAGCAATTTTATTATCACTGTTACTGAAACAAATCACTTTATTAACCAGAAGGGGCTTCTGTAAAAATTTCTTCTTGTGGGCAATATCATGAAGCTCTAACACACAACCAGCACTTACACTTGTCAGGGGATTTCTTTAGGCAATTCAGCTAATGGCTTGTGACAAGTAAGACTTGAAATGTTCAGTCAAGCCTTCCCTTTGGCTATGTAGATATATTTCCACAGTTCTTAAAAAACCCTTTTAGTGGAATGAATATTTTTGGCAGCAGTTTTGCTAAGAAACTGCAGAGGATAATATGGTCTGACATAGCAGTGGGTATGTGAGGGGGGTGTGGGGGGGGGGGGGGGGAGGCAGGGGAAGGTGGGAGGGACAGGATTTATGGTTTAAACTAGAAGTGAAGGTTGTACATCACAACTCATTGTGCAGTCATGCTGGATCAATTAATACCACTGCTATACCATGGTGAGGTTAGAAAAAAGAAACCATAGGGCCCACCTAGAGAGCTAGCTGCTCTGTATTCTCCATCTCTTGATGTTTTCAGATTAAGACTAGAGGTCTTTCTAGAAGATGCTTTAATCAAGCTAAGGTTCAGTACAGGGGTAACTGGGTGGAATGTAATGGCTTGTGTTTTCGTGGAGGATCGAATGGTCCCTTCTGACCTTTAGCACAGGAACCTATAATGAAAATAAGGAGCAGAGTCTTTATAGAAAAGCCAAGGATGAGAGAGCCATGGATAGATAACTATCTTTTACCCCTTCCCCCACTTCCCCCCAAAAACGTTTGGAATAGAGGAACTTTTCTACAGCAGGAAACAAAAATAGTTTCCTGGGGGTGAGGGGGAAGAGAAAAAAAAAATCACATCATATTCTCCCAGGGCAGAACGATTGTGGGGGAGCTGTTTGTTACAGTGTCAGCACTGCAATCATTATGCTATTTTCAGGTGGTCGTATCTTTGGTAAATCAAACAAAGGCACAGAACCTCACTGAGGTCTGTGTCCAGGCTTAATATTAAACTTCAGCTGCATTTGCTGTAGCCCTAGCATGACTCCACGACCTCTTGATGCCAACTGGCAGAGGGATGTATCAGGATTACAGGGATCCCCGTGGTCTGGTGTTTACATTCTAGCTCCCCAAAAAGTGCACGTAAGATTTCTACTGAAAGCCAGTGTCACACTGATCATCATCTTTGTATGTACAGATAACATGTAAGGAGATGTGTTGGAAATTATATTCTTAAAGCCTTATAGTTTAAGTAAGGTTGCCCACAGGTAACATACCTTAAGGCAGGATCCACAAGACAGGAGGTGGGAGTTGCTTATCTCCAATTGATCGTTGTTTGTGCATCTTCCAACAGAAATCTTATTTGCATACAGAGTCAAATGCTAATGACAAGATTGCAGAGAATGCAGGAGAAGAAATTAACGGAAGAGGTGAACAGCAGGGGCAGGGAAAGGACCCTGTTTACAGGTGAAGAACAAAGGACTGGTCTAATTTATCTAAGAATGCAGAGATGCTCTGGCATCCTTGACCTGGGGAGACAAGCTGCCAGTGGGCTTGGTCTCATGAAAGGGGAGACTCAGCCAGCCTGGCTGGAGAACGCTAGGAGAAGGACTTTAGGCAAGCAGTATTTTATTAGACAAGAGGGCCAGTTCTTGGTTATTATTAGGCTCTAGAATGTGTGTTATGGATTTTATATGTAACTCTTTGTTTCCATCAATCCTACTTGCTATCATTTGAAACCGTTTAACCAAAAGCAAACAGATTTATTTCTAGAGAAAGCGAGTGGAGGTGCTGTGTAAAACAGAGCTGGGTCCTGCAATGTAACTGGGAAGTTGGCATGCACTGTTCCTTTGGGAACAGAAGAGCTGGGAATTCTGAGAGTGCCCAGGGGCAGAGGGATACTCTGATAATGCAGGGGTTGGAGCATGCCTGTTACTAAACTGCATGAGGGACAGGAGCCTGCATAGGCTGAGAGGGGAGCACTTGTGCTGCCGGGAGTGTCGTGGAGCTGGTGTCTGGCAGGCACAGACAAGGTTTCCACTTGCTAAGAACGTATGGTAGCGAGGTGCCTCACAACACTGCATAGCCCCCAGGAGAGGCACATGAGGCTATAATGGAATTACGAACAGAAACGAATCTTAAATCTGGGAGGTGCTACCACATGCTTCTTGCAATGAAATGTTTGGCAAAAATTATTCAATGCTTCTAAAGCTCTTGTCAGACAAGTTAGGATGATATTAAGAAAGGCAGTTATAAATTAAAGGTGGTGAGGACACTTTTCTAACCTAAACCCCATTGGAGATAATTGCATGTGCTGCACTTAAATGCACTGGAAAGAACAAAACATTGCAGAAGTGCATGAATCATAAAATTTTATTTTGAGACAAATTCCTACAGTTTGAGCTAAACCAGAACAGAGTCTGGTCACATCTGGTGCTTGAGCCCATGCTGAACTTCAGAACACATGGTCCCAGTGTCTGCAGGACACATGTAAATTCCTAGCCAGTCACGCCCTGCCAAAGCATAGCTTCGTAATGCACTTTGAGATCTATGGATGCAAAATGCTATATAACTAGGTATATTAATTGTTATTCAAGGTTGGAACTTTAAAAGGAGTCTCTAGCAGTTAGACACCCAAATCATACGAAGTCACAAAGTCTCCTTGCTGTTTGACAATCCAGCTGAAGTGTTTGTCAGTTTTGAAATCCTCATGGTTAATTTTGGTTAACTCAAGAAGGGATTTTTGATTTCAAAAGGCTCCCTGAGCAGCTGCATAAAGGACAGCCATGACCTGGCCCTATGAGCATGCAAAATGAGTAGAGAGGAGAGTCAGAGACTGCAGTAAATGTAAATATGGTCTTACAGATAACAGAATGAAAACCTCTGTTAAGCAGCCTCTTCCGCATCATAGTTAACTAAGCAATATGCTACGTCTCCATGGCTGGAATGCAAGGCAGTGCAACTCTGTGCTATTTCAAATACTTCGGCTTTTTTGTTATGCTTCACTTCGAGTTTCTCCTTTTGTGTAGATCATGAAGTAAAGAGTTCAGGCCAGTTAATATAAAGCCCTACATTCTTATTCTCCACGTACGTAGCTGTTTTGACTAAGTAGCTGGGGATGCTAAGGACTCATTTGGAGTTCAGCCTGAAGATCCACATAAGGCTGCATTCTGGGCTGGCGTTTCCAATCCATTCTTAAATCATTTAATTCCAAAGGCAAACCTTCTTAAAGTCATCTCACCCACCCATCCCCCACCAAACACACCTATTCTTCAAAAAGGGAGGCCCGGATTGGGCTTGTTTACTTAGAGTGCAAACATATTCAAGCCAGTGATGTCAGATTAAAGGAAGAAAGGGGAAAGAAATCAAAGCCTCTAAACTGCACATAAAAGGCGATCGCTGGCAACCAATCTGTTCTACTTCCAAACTACTTGCACTTTATGAATAAAGGTCAATCTGGCATTGGCACCCAAATGTTAATGTTCTTATGAGGATTTAAGCTGATTTAACAGCTGAATAAGTGAGAGTGATCCACAGGGCCACACCTAATCATCCAGTCATAGAAGGGAGAATGTCAGTCCTGCAGAGCAGGCCATGGTAGGGTAGCAGGAGAGACAGTACAACAGCACATTATTTACGGCTTGTGTAAAGAACACTTGAGGATAAATAGCCCCCTTCCCCCTTTTATTTTTCCATCTGCTTTGCCTGCTGGTTGTTGTATATAACTTACAATCACTTATTTTGTTTCTTCTCTGTAGCACTGGTTTTCAGCAGTGACTGACTCAGAAGACAGCACATTCACATTCTTTTCCATTTCCAATTAGCTGGAAGCTATACATTTTTAGTTTTGGTTTTTTTTTTGTTTTTGTTAAAAGAGGCACATGATTTTTTTTTTTTTTTTTTTTTATCACTTCTCTCTCTGGGGATGACATGTTGCAACTGCCTTTGGGCAAACCTCCAGTCAACTCCATTGTTCAATAAAAGATGCAAACTAAATGGCGTGTACACACGTTAACTTTCCATGTTCAGTCACTTTTTTGACTCAGGGCTAGTCTACGCTTAAAACTTACCGCGGCAAATCTGTATTGGTTCACTCAGCTGTGCTGCGGTAAGAGTGGCTGTAAGAGCACTTGTGTAGCCGCATTATGTTGATGGGAGACGCTCTCCTGCTGACATAGTGCTGTCCACACAAGCACTTATGCCAGCAAAACCTATGTTGCTCAGAGGTGTGTTTTTTCACATCCCTAAGTGACAAAAGTTTTGCCAGCATAAGTGCTAGTGTAGACAAGGCCTCAGTGTAAATTTACAAGATCATGTCATTCCCACCTGTTCGGGTTTCCCCTAACTGCATTGAAAGTAACCACCCCTAAAAGCAACCAATGAATTCCTTCTTTTCTGACTTAGTAACCACAGAGATCTGACAACTCATTGCACATATGTTCTGATGACAACAACAGCCAGTGTGTCCCCAGGAAAAGGGTTGGAGTGATTCAGAATGCTAGCTGATTGTGCCAAACAGAAGCCTCATTGCGGACAAAGGACTGGAGCTTTAAAAAGAAAAAGGTAGTCAATAATTGAGAGATGTTTTCATAAAGTCAGAGAACAAGTGCACTGCAGAATTAATTCATGTCTGGCATTTACAAACAGTAACTTGATCTTTTAGCTGGTGCCCTTGCCAAGTCAAGCAGTTCGTAAAAATTAAATGTTTTAAAAAGTGAATTTAGTGCTAATGAAATTGAAAGACCAATAGCGCTAGCTAGAGCCAGGCTCTGTGCAGGCAGGCACTGTGCAAGTTCCCTTCATTCTGCTGACAATGCATCGCATTTTTGAGCTGCAGAAATACTACTGTTTTAGACCTGGGCCTTTCCTCACTAGGATTGCCAACTGGGAGGTGCTCTTTGGTGATGTGGTTAAATGTTTTCTAGGAAATAATGCATTAGGCTGGAGACCAAAGCTAAATCTGAACCTTAGTTAAAAGGCTAGTGAGTTAAATGACTGTATAAAGGGAGAACTAGTTGTCAGATGTGACAAGTTGGACACATGATTAGATCTCATTTTTTCTTTTTAAACTCTGTGTGTGTCTGTTTCAAGATACTTGACAATCAGCTTTCAATTAGTGCTTTGTCTCTTTCAGTGTTGCAGCTCTGCCATATTATCTTAAAAGAGATTGAAGTGAGCCCATTAGTAAACGTTTAGTGAATCTGTAAAAAGGAATATATATGGATTGGTAAGGCAAATCGTGAAGACTTTCATGAGGTTGAACGTGCATTGGAAGCCACAAGGGAGGTGGTAATATTTACCGTACTCTCTCAATGCTTCATCTTCCACCTCTCCTCTCATGAAAGATGCAGAAGTCTTCAGGTAAAACTAAAGGATTGTCAGCATCTAGCAAGTCAGATTTTTCAGTCAAGAATTACAGATCAGAAACCTGTCTCGTGACTAGAATTGGTCTTGCTTGCCAGCATCCCCATGAGCATGATTTCTTTTCTGTCAAGAGAGGCTTGGAGGATGGTGGGCAATACCTACTATTAGCCAAACTCCTGCTGAGAGCTAAATTCTGAAGGCTAGATCCTATTTACACCAGCCTACTGCAGCATATGCAAATGCTATTATTTCAAGGAGTTATGTGCCTCTGACGGGAGTATTAGGCTGTTGCTGTTTCCAGACCTAGAGCCTCCCGAGACGTAAAGTCTGTTAGATCCTGGGACGTTAGCTTTTCAAGAAAGCAGGTGGTAATATTTTTTCGCTGTTGGAAGAAGAATAGCAGTCAGAACTTATAAGTCCTTCTTTTAGCTCAAGCACTAACATGCTGTGCATCCTTGGAAAAGTCACTTTTTCCCTATGCCTCAGTTTACCAATCTGGAAAATAGCATCTACAGATATAAATACACTTACCTGACTAGCAGGGCTGTTGTGAAACTTAAGGCCAACTTATTTTCAGATGCTGTGCAGAGAGTTATGTAAAGCTATTGAATTTAAGCAAAATTAAAAATAGATTTTTAAAATCTAAACTTTAATAAAATATATTTTAAGTAAAATAAAAAATAAAAATTTTCTTTGACTTCAGTGGGCCTTGGAACAGGCTCATCATCGTGTCTAACGCTTGAAACGTTTGTGTTTCATTTCCTCATGCCTTGCAGTGAAAGGATCTTGGAAGAAACACCCTACATTAATGCTTCCCAAGCTATGGTCCAGGGAGCCCTTCCTGGTGGTCTGCAGAATAAATCATTCGGAGAACTGGGGGGCTTTGGCGTGCTTGGGAGGGGATGTAGGTCCATAAGCAGCTCTCCCTCTTACGGAAAGAATGCAACAGAGAAGAGAAGCACTGGAGAATTGCTGGTCCTACCTCCATTTTTCCCCCCCTTTTAAAGAATAGCAAACTCTTTAAAAATATCAGCATTTTTATTTTAAATCTTTAAGTTTTCAAAAAATACTTAAGACCCCCCACCCCTTGCCAACTTTAAGAAATGCAAATGTAGCCAATCCTATTTTATGTTAAAAAGTGAAAAACATTTCAATGTATTCTTGTCTTGTATGACTGGGTAAGAGCCTCTAAATCCCCACCATTTACCAAATTAAACTAATTGAAAGAGCTTCCAAAAGCCACATCTGTAGGCTGACGTTTGTCCCTGCCTTTCACTTTAGGCTCGGGGAAACTGTTCTCCATCCCATTGATCCCTGAATAGTCATGCCTGTCAGGAAGCCACATCAACCATTATCATTCTAATTTTACTGCCTTTCTTGGTCCCTAATCTAATTTGCAATGATGCTTAAGCATTTCGCAAGGCCATAGCACTTTCTTCAGAATTTCAACAAGAGCATTAAACCCCCAATTTACATTAATGAAGTGCACATTTAATTAGGGGAGAGGGTAAATGGAGGGCTCTTCAAGAGCAGTTTGCGTGATATGATAAGCACTTGAAAAACTAAGATGTACCTGATAAAAGACTCCATGCAGCCTTCGTGCCTGATTTTGTTTCTTTTCCTCGTTGTTCCTTCCCACCCCTCCTCCTCCCCCCAGCTAACTTTGCTTTCTGCCCCAAAGTCACTGAAATCAAATTAAAAAGGAGAAGGGGCTGTCAGCAATGGAGGGTAGTACAATGAAGCCCTGATATCAGCTGGGGCTCTATGGTAATATAAATAAAAATAAAATCATGCTGTTAAATATTTCCCACCACAGCTGCTGCGTAATTGCTGAAGGACAAAATCCTGCCTTCTGCAGCTCAGGTGCACAGGGGAGGGGAAAGGGGTAGGGACTTTCCTGGCTTCCATCAGAAGGAAGTTACAGTGCGTGCTTTCTTTCTAATACTTCAGAGAGAGCTAGGAGTATCAGTTCTCTTGTTGCTCAGCGTGCCACCACCAAGATGAGGCCTGGGCTGTTTGCACAGATTGTGAGATCGGGAGCACGTGCCAGCCAGAGGGATGTGCTCCTCCTGTAGGGTGAGGTTAGGTTTATGAGCTAGACCAGAGTCAAAGGGCCCATTGAACATCATGGCATGGAATGGGGGAATCATGGGTGCACAGACCGACTCAGGGCCAAATCCTCCGTGGGTGTAAGTCAGTGGTGATCCACTGACTTCAATGTGGCTGATTTACACCAGTGGAGAACCTGGCCCACACTGTCAGGATTTCTGTTGTGCTCACACGCTCATCTAGATATAATGGCATATTTTCACTCCCCTCACCCATGCACACAGGAGCACTCGCTGTGCCCCTGACTCTCACCTCACCTCCCCATTGCCACACAATCAACTCCCACAATCTTGGTGTGGTGAGTGGCGTGGCAGTGGAGAGACAATTATCCTTCCAGAGGATGGGAGAAGGGATCATGATTTTCCACCCGACTCTTCTACATGCAGTCCATTTTTTCAGTTGAGTATAACCGTCAGCTGTTGAAGGGGGACTCTGCTGCACTATTGAAGAGGAACACCTAGGGCTGATCTACACAGTGAGTTTTGTCAGGGCAACCTTGTCAATTTCATGGTCCTAACTCAATATATTAAAAGTAAGAGTGAAATAAAAAGCTAAATAAGCACAGTGTTGTAATAGAGGGTGAAAAGGGGATAAAAAAATAAACTGAAAACACAATTCTGCAGTTGTTATCCCAGCAAAAATTCCACTGAAGTCGGCGAATATTCTGACTAAGTGAAGACTGAGGAATGGGGAATCTACAGCGAAAGGAACAGCAAGGATGACACTTATGAAACATACAAGAAACATGCAAATCTATTGCAGGAGACATAATATGGAATAGCCCATAAAATAATCCCTGAGTGGAGACATTAAAATTATTAAAGCAGCTGCAGGGGAAAAAATTCTAATGAAGAAATAAAAGTGGAGGAAGCTGAGAAGTAAAATAAGAAGTGATTTAGAAATAAGTAAGTAGCTGACAGAGTAGCAAAGTGATTTCTAGCAGCAAAACAGGGGGAGACAAACCTTGAGAAGGCAAAGATGAGGGGAAGGGTGAAGAGGTTAAGCAACAGAGAATGCAGAGATGAGAGAAATGAGAGCAATGCATTATAGTTGTACAAAGACTACAATGTCAGCTGAGATACATCAGGGAATTAAATCCTAGCAGAAATAATGACGTTAATATACTAACAGCAGAGTCTACAAACTGAAGTCTCTCCCTCCAAATTGTATGTTCTTCCCCCAGCACTTTTCTTAACAAAGTAGACCCCTTTATGCATGTTATAGCCAGTCTCCTTGACCGAACAAAGCGGCACAGCCACCAGCCAGATATATGGCCCATGGGGTGCAAAAACCTAGTCCTTGTTCCCCTAGCAAGACAGCGAGGACAAAGCTGATCAGCTGCAGGCTTGTTTTCCTGGAGAACTCAAATAAATAATTTATTTTCATGTAGAACAAAGAGGTACAGCTAAGAGGGAACACTCTGGTGGTGTGCATTTATTTTTGTTTAAAAACACTGAATGCAGGTTCATATGCCACTACATTTAGCCTCCTACAGCTGAAAGTGCATGCAAGGCCTCCAATACTCTTCCACTCCCCCAGCCTCTTGGCTGCTGTAACAGTTTATCTCCCAGCTTCTAGGCTGCTGCTGACTCCTCCTGTAATAGTTTGCACTGCCACAAGGCTTGTCACAGATCCTAGTGAGTGTCCCTTCTTGGCCACTCACTAGGACCACTGTGAGAGCAATCCAAGCTTCCTCAGTCCAGGGGAGTTCTGACACACACCACTTTTTTGGCTGTGCCTCAGTTTCCCAATCCTTGTGGAGTTTTCAGTCATAGCACCGTTGGTGAGGGTGAGGGAGAACCCATACCCTCAGCTACTGAATCTGGCCATAGTAGGTTTGCACCAAAACGCTTAGAGTTGAACCCTGTTATATCATTGCAGAAACCAGCACATCAAGGTTCACAACTCTTTACAGTCCAAATCCCAGAACGACCTTTGTTAGGCTACCTAGGCTACCTAGGAGTTAGGCTACCAGCACCACATCATTTCTGTTTGCCTGCTATCCCTGATCAGGCACAGGGCGTGACTGGACTATCTCCCTCCCTTGAAGCAGTCTGCATTTGTCCTGCTCAGCAACCGTCTGGCACTTTAGCTCTATCTGCTCACTGTGGTGTCTGGCCTCCAGATCCTTCCAACTATTCCTCATGACCTGCTTCTTCCACACTAGCCTGCATTCTAGAGCTCTCACCCATGCCACTGAGTCATCTGTGGCTCAGTCTGCTGGGTCCCCTACATGCCCTGTAGGAGCAAAACATGCCCTGTCCTGCTACATGGCATACAAGGGCCCCGTGGCTACCCAACCCAATTTCTTCCGAGCATAGCTGACAGGCCTCATTGTGCCCACAGGCTCAGAAGCAGCTAGTTCAGGAGCCGTTTGTTAACGAACTTTTACCAAGACAAAACTAACATCTGCTCCCAGCTTTCTGTTGAAAGAGCAGAAGTGTAAATCCTTGCAAAAGTGTTTTCACAAGCGTCACACACTATCCCATGGATCCCATGACTGCCATCCTGGATTCTTCAAGCACCAGGCAGACCAAGAAAGAACTTTGGGATAAATAGTCCGACCTTAAACTGATTTGGGGCCTTCCTTTTGATTCCTGAGATAAAGATCAATATCAAGTTGTAGCCACAGGGAAAGCCCAGTTGCAGGGTTTAAAGGACTGACACTTAGAGCCTTATGTTGAGTTAGGGTTAGGTTAGGAGTTGAGTTAGGGTTAGGTAAGCTTTTTAGCATGCATGTAGGTGCTTTTGTTTTTATAGATTGTCACCTTACGAATACATGTGCTTGCTCAGAAGGAACTGTGTGTTAACTTGTAACTGTGGACAATACATAGTGGTCATAGCCCTCAGAGAGCAAAGTACAGACGCCATCCTTTTAGGCAGACTGGTTTGCTTGAGATATCACCATGTAGAACAGGGAGCTGTGCAGCCTCAAAGCCTCTGATCAGAAGAGAGTGAGATATGAATCTCCACCTGGGAGGTGATGGCTGGGAGCCAGAATCCTTTAAGTGGGTATCAAGTGGTCCTGCAGTGACTCAAGAGCATGAGTACCAACTTCAGGGCAGAGAGTTAAGAAACAGGGAGCAAACCCCAACTTGGTCATAAATGATATACTTAGATTTCACTATCCAGTTATCAAGTGTAATCTCTTCAGGCACTATAAACAGCGTCAACATGGAGTCAGACAGTCCCCTTGGGTATGCCAATCTTCCCTGTCACCCAGGTAAGCCTATTTTTGTGATGGATGGTCCCTCACACCAAGTATCACAGCAATATTCTGGTTAGTCCCAGTCCCAGAGGACCAGTCACTTACCCCTGGTCAATTGTACCTTAGATCTCACACCAAAGACAATGGTTGTAGCCAATCCTATAACTATATACAGATTAATTGGAAGAATAAATAACTCATTTCCAAAGTTAAAACAAGTAAACCCACCCACACACGAGTTATAATCTTAGGTCTCAAAAAGCACTAGAAGCTTCTATGATAAATAAACTCCGTATGCCCTTTAAGGCTAACTCAGGCTAGGCAGCTGGGGATCTTTTGTTTATGCCAAGTCATTCTTGCATCCCAGAGCCCAAGAAGCATAAAGAAACAGTTCTTCCTTTTTTGGTTTTTCCCATTCCCTTCCTCTCTTCTGCTTTGAGCTACAAACTCAGCTGATGGGAGGAATTCACTTGCAAGACTTATCTTCAAGGGGGATGGGGAAAACAAAGTCTTTTCTCCTCATTATGTTCCACTCTAGTCTGTCTGGTGTCTGTGGGTCTTCCTGATCGGGCTGGATGCGACACCTTCTGTTGGAGATCAGCATCTCACCCTGTGTCTATGGCCACACCTCCCTGACCATTCCCGATGTCGTCTGAGCTCAGAGGGTTGGGGCTGGTTAGTATTTGGATGGGAGACCTCCTAGGAATATTGCATGCTGTAGGTTTTTTTGCCTGCCCTTGCCATGCCCCCTGCCGCTGCTTGACCAAAGGTCTCCCTCTAGCACATGCTTTTACTCAGAACCCAATAGGAGCATCTCACACTAGTTAATGTCTCTCCGGTCTGGTGATTTACAGTTACTTAGGCTTACAACACAAATGGTCAAATGTTGCATTAATCTCACTTATAACATCTATATTGTGTATTATAATGTATGCAGCAACTTATAAGCATTACATAAAGTCTAAACACATTCTTAATTCTATGTTAGCTATTTTAGCAATACTAGCACACAGGTAAGCCAGACTGATTTCAGCTGTATGTGTCAGTATTCAATTGAGGGGTGGGGACCTTGGCCAGCACCTGGTCTGAAGATTTAGAAGCTTCATACTGGGTTTGTTAATTTGATTTTGGGAACTGTGAGAACCTTCTGCAAAATTTGGCCAAAGTTAGTCATATCTTGAAGTTGCAGAAATAGGAACATCAGACTCTCCATCTACAAGTTACAGGCATTCTAGGTGCTCTGTTCAACTCAGGATATCACCTGGAGTTCATAAAAGGGGAGTCAGACTCAGCCACTGTTGGATTTCAGAACTCCACAAGAGTTCCTAAGGTTTTAAAACAGTAATTTTAATCCATCTTTCCTTTATAGGCCCAGTTGTGATCACTCACATGCCCAGGCATCCCATCACTTTGCCAGAAGGAGACTAATCCCTCTGAAGTCTCTAATGTGTGGTCCTCAAGTGGGTGAATATGTTTTGGCCAAAAATAAGTTCAAACTGAAATAAATTGGACATGGTGTTTAAAGTATGGTGTTTAGAGACTTTTACATTTTTTGAAAAGTCTTCTGATGTCTTTTTGGAGAGGTATGTTGCATTTGCAGAAATGCCAAGTGTAGCTTATCCATCAGTCCTCTATAAAAATAGTGCCTTTGACCACTGGATGCTTGGAGTTATAGGTTAGAGCAATTGTGACCTCCGTGTGCACTGCTACGGATTTTCTAAGGATTACAGCACTCGTGCAGTTTATAAGCCCATCGAAGTATTCCTGCAGAGTTCCTAAGCAGAACCAGCACAGTTAAAGGACTCAGAAGAAAAGTTTATATTTTGGTGTAATTCCAGCAGGCCAGCAGACTAGCATATATTAGTTAACACAGCTATCATCTAAGACGTGAGCTAGTTTAGATATTTCTAGGAAAGCAAATTATTCATGTTTCATGTACCACTACTTTCCCTTCAAATTTGATCCAAAAGGCAGAGATTTTTTTTTAAATTAAATTACCTTAGAATTTCCTGGCTTTTCACTTTTGTTCAATATTTTAATGTTCTTTTAATATTTCTTACACTATTGCCACATATTAACAGCCTTAAATTCACCTTAATGACTTGTTTGTCTGGGTTACAACAGACCCCTGCAACTCCACTATTGAGAAACGGTATTCCTTACCACAGTAGGGTCCTTGCAGTGACCCTGGGCTCATGCCATGTATGTGCAATTTGCAAGTGGAGTTACAGTAATGCTTTTGATCCAGCATTTTATTTACATGGAAATTTGGCCAGAGTCCTCTGGTGTATAATTTTCCTAAATCAATGCCCTTTGAAAAAGTATCAGGAAAAGCAATACATGTGCTATAGAAGGGAAGTGAAAGTCACACAAACATCTTTGCTGTCCAGCACCACATTGCATGCACAGATAGATGACACTGTGGCCCAATAGCACGGTCCATCGTCAAGCAAAAAAATAAAAATAAAAAAAAACCAGCTAGTTCCCAGCTCAAAAAATCCCACAGAGTACCCAGTGTGGCAAATGTCCAATGGCAAGCCTGAAGAATGCAGGCAGCAAGGACATTGGCAGAGCAGAGACGTAGCCACTCAATGGCTCATCCTCCATTCCACAGCATCCCTCTAGTGTGCAAGTAGAAATAAAGGCAATTAATGATACACAGACATTCTTGTGAATGTTGACAGAGTCCAAGTACCTACCCTCCATGCAGCTAGAAGACGAGTGTCTCAGGCTGAGAACACGAATATTTAACGGTCTATTTTCAACAGCTAATATAATGAGAACCTCTGCCATCATCTGCAATTGCAGTACATCTATTTATTCCAGAAATCAAACATGTGCATGGTTAGGAGGTTTGTGAGTAACAATGGGGGGGAGGAGTAGGAAGTGGGAAAGACGACAAAAATCCAGCTGAGCAGCTCTGCTTTATCCCATTATCTAAGGTGAGTGCACACCTGTGTACGGGAGAAGCCGACAAGGTCTTTGCCAGTTCTACTAGTAAAAGACAAGACCAGCGGTGGAACAGCAAGTGAAGCTATGGCAACATAACTTATGTTTATTGTGAACTCCTGGAAAGTTCAATGAGAATGGATTTCGTCATTTAATTATGAAACTCAGGACTGGAAGCAAATGAACCAAAGCCTGGCCTGAAGGGAAAGAATTTAAATGCAAAGCGTTGTCTAGACGGATAGGGCCTGAAAACTCTGGACCCAGTCCTCACTGAAGTCAATGGGAGTTTGATTTAACTTAAGTGGGAGCAGATGGGCCCCACGGCCGTGACTATCTAGCAAAAACAATTTTTTTTGCACTATAAAGTTTTGATTTCTTGCTCATGGTCTCTTTGGCAAACACAGAAGACCACTGCTGTGCTGTAAAACCACTTTCAAAATGATATCATAGCACGGTTTGTCCCTCCTTATTCTTCATTTAGAAGCCATCTTAGCACCCTTGTAGCCCACTTACCATAGAAAGATACTAACACTGCTTCCAGATGTGTAGACTGGGTCAAAGCGTTGACTTAGCACAGTTTGCTCCCCATCTATCATTCTGTCTCTGCTTGTAAGGTACAATTTCTCACCGGATCTGCTATATTACTCTCCACTCATTCTATGATTACAAGTGAGATCTGCACTGAAGGTGGGATGAGAGATCTACAGTATAGATCATCAATTTTTTTTGTAGTTTGTTTTCTCAGTGGTTTAAAGTTTGGGTTATATTACATTTCATTAGTTACTGGGTTTTTTTAGTATGAGCTCCTCATTTTCCCATGGCTATGGTGGAGAACAGGTCAGTAGGCTAAGTGATAGTGATGTGCAAAAACACTGGAAAGTTAAGAGTAAAGAACAGCCTTTGTTGAGGTACTTCCTGAAGTCAATAGGAGCCTTTGCATTGGTGTCAATGAGCTTTGGATCGGGTCCTTGGTGTACCCATAGTTCCATTATAAAATGTACAGGGCCTAGTGCCAATACAACTCCCCTATTGCAGAGAACCCAAAGTTACTTTGCATCAGAATGCAGGTCTTCATTATCTTTCCCAGTCTGTTTGCCCACTGCCTTGAAGGAGTCAATTGTAATGAGATTCTCTGTTAGATGCGCTTGCGCTCCCTTACCTAATGCCATGCCACTATTAACAAGTTCAGTATGATGCTGCCTGTCACTGGGATTGCTATGAAAGTGAGACCTGTATGCTCACTGGAAAGAGATTCTGAACATTCAGTCACAGTTAAGGCCAACCTGCCTTCTTTGGCCCACTGAAAGGAGAAATTGTCATTTAGTCCACAATGTTGGCGCTTTCATTTCCCTTCACTACAGTTTCAAAAAACCTTAGAAATATCTTGCCCGGAAAAAAACCACCTGAGAGGAGCTCTATCAAACGAACTGATTCATACACCCAAGTCTCCCAGGCAAGCACTAGTTAGGATCGCAATCTGTGTGACAAGAAATAACATAATAAAGAATTGTAGCTGTTCACTGGGAAGGATGGGGAACAGACAGCAAAAGAGAAAAGTGAATTCTACACCTTTAAATGTTCAGAGAGGACAGGGGAGGATCACAGGAGAAACACTAATACATTTGGAGTCAAATTTACAAAGTAGGGTGAAATGGGTTTGCCAGCAGAAATACACAGCCATTCAGCATGCTCCTAATAAAACCAAAGAAAACCCCAGGCATTCCCATGTACTGACTGGATTCTGGGGTGTGCGAAGGGCACTCACAAGTGCATTCTTCCAATTCACTAACACAATCTCCAATAGGCAAATGGCACCTTTTGAGGGGCCACGTGCATAAGTATTTCTGCATGAGCAGCTGCTGCATTCTCCTTTGAAAATCTGGTAGTTAGAGTGCTCCTGTAGTGGAAATGAAGGACTAGACAGGGATTGTTTTAAACTAGGACTGAGATGTGCATCAGACCAACACACCCATACACCTCCCAACCCACCAATGTACCACCCAGCTGGACAATTTCATCAGACTCCAGGTGACGGGCAGGGTGATGTGTTTGATGCACTGGACAAGGAAGGCGATTTTAGTGGCTCATTCTGTATGGACAATAAGGTGCTGGGGACTCCAGTGGAGATTACAGTAAAATGAAGGTGGAACATGAGGCAGGCATGGATGAGAAGCAGCATGAGCTGAGAGAGAATGGAATGAAAATGCAGCAAGACTGGGACACCACCTGGATGGGAGGGGTAGTGAACAGGAAGGAGTTGAAGGTGATCTTCTAAAACAGGGTGAACAGTGGCATGTGTTCAACAGTGAGAGAGGCTGAGAGAAGTGGAGAGAAGTGCATGCAGGGGGAGGAGGGATAACAGGGAGGCAGATGGTGGACAGAAAGTTCAGGGTTGGATTTCAGCTGCTTATCTAATAAAATGGTCTTGAAAAGTCTCAAGAGAGTCAGACGTTTAACTAGCTCAAGTGACTGAATAAAGGAACAGTTACCCTGTCCTCATAAGCTCAGGCTTTGTAGGGACAGGAGTTTAGCTAGACTGACCAAGCAAATGGAGCACTGGGCTGGGATTCTTGAGGCCTGGATATTATTCCTGGCTCTGCCACTGGCCTGCCGGGTGACCTTGGGTCAATCACGTCATTGCTCTGGGCCTCAGTTTCCCCATCTGTAAAATGGGGGTCATGGTATTGACTTCCTTTGCAAAGAGCTTTGAGATCTACTGATGAAAAGCATTTGTAATGTCGGGTACTCATCCCCCCGAGTACCCTTTTGGGTCAGGGTGCGACACTGCAGAGGGTCCTTATGTCCAGCACCTCTTACTGGCTCTCCTGTGGACTGACCCTCCAGCCAAGTTCAGTTGCCTTCTGTGGTTAAATTAGTGCCTCAACTCAAACAAACAAAAAAACTGCTTTCTACCTGGAGGCCTGGCTCTCCCCAAGCCACTGACACTCAGGGCTTCTTCTCTGGAGCCTCTCTTCTTCCAGGCCTGCTTTAAAAGTTTCCTCCTCCCTGGCTGCCCTCTCCCTTCAGAGACAGTCTCAGGGTACAAGCTCCTTCCCACAGGCCCCTCTGTTCCCTTTTACCCTTTAGGCTGGGACTTCTTCCATAGCCCAGCTTTCCTAGCCTGATCCTTCTTTCCAGGCTTAACTACTTTGTCAAAGACTTCACCCAGTCCTGCTGAACACAGGTGTTCTCTTCCCTCAGGGCCCAAGCATAATTTTTTCAGGCCCAGTACAAATTTGTAATATGGGCCTCCTCCCACACACACACCCATGGGGGTTGCAGCCTGGGTCAGGCCCCCCAGTTCCCAGTAAAGTGTGACCTTCCCTCCCCCCCATCTGGGGGACCTGTTTTCTCTTGCTGCCCAGCTTTTCCTCTCTGCCTTCTCCTAGTCTGGCTAGGATCTCAGTGCCTCCCCCTCACTACTGTGCTATGTCAAGACAGTGACTGCAGATGCTTTTCCTACATCATGATCATTTAAGCCTGGCTCCCCCTCCCGATGCAGCCTCATATGTTAATTGGCCTCTCAGGCACACATTAGCTCATTCAGGGCTGCTGTGGGGCACACACACCATCGCAGCACTATGCAAGAGCTAGGTATTATTACTATTATCTTGATATTAAGAGTTCAGTCCTGCTATTCAGTAGAGGAATCTGAAGGCATCACACTTTAACCAGAGCCAACCCTTCTTCCTGCATACTATTTACCACAATTATCACCTTTAACTCCAGACAAAAGGACAGAAAAAAGAAAAAGGAAACAGAGCTAGCAACGATCAGCTGAACTTCAGCTCTTGTTGTGAGCCAGGCCCTTCCCTCCCTCCCCTTGAGCATGCATCTAGGCAGCAGGCATCTTGCCAGTCCTGTCAGCTCCATTTAGCTCTGTAAGGCCCATTGAAGCCAATGGAAAAACTCCCAGTGACTTCAATGGGCTTTGAATCAGGTCCCAAGTTCACACTGACATGACATCTATCCTTTAGTCAGCACCAGTGCCAGGCAGTTGTGAATGGATGAAAAGTTCTTTAATTCAAAAGAGTACCAGGCGTATCATCTTCAATGCAGTTCTCAGCACACAGGTTATCAGGGACATCTGGTTGCAGTAAGTGTCAAAACCAAAAGGGACCTGTGAATGTTGCACAGTCCATAGGCTGCAAACCTAGTTTCTTGGCAAAAGGAAAGAAGGCAAGTTTTCCAAGATTCTAGAGAAGGGGGAATAATGCAGGAGGGAAAGCAAGAGAAGAAAACAATGAAAGCCAGGAAAAAACGTCTTGTGGTTCAGGCACAGGTCTGGAATGAAAGATCTGTTTTCAGTTCCCAACTTCCTTGGGCAAGTCAAGTGTTAATCTCTGTGCTCTGATCTCCATCTGTAAAATGAAGATAAAAATACTTTCCTACCTTGCAGGTGTATTGGGAGGTTACCAACATGAATGATTGAGATATTCAGATTTAGAATACTGGGGGGATCAGGGAGTTAAGTGTCCCATAAATAGATATGAAGTTCTGCATGAATGTGGGATAATATTTATGCTTCAGAAAGAACCAGTTGTCTAAGTAGTTTGAAGCACATCAGTTTTGTTTTCTATCTCAGGTACTTCTCACTGTAGCATCTGAGTGCCTCACAACCCATCATGGCCCAATGAGGTAGGGAACTTATTATCCTCATTTTATGGATGGGGAGTTGAGTACCAAGAGACTAAGGGCCAGATTTTTAAAGATATTTGAGTACTTAGTGGGATTTTCAAAACCATCTAGGTGTCTATCAATGGGTGTGAGATGCCTACGTGCTTCTGAAAATCCCACTAGATGCCTAAATACCTCTTTTTAAACAATGTGGCCCTAAATGCCCAAGGTCATACAGTTTGTGAAACAGTAGGGAATGGAACCCAAGCCAGCACACTAATTACTGGTTTTGTTACAGTGAGATTATAATAGCACCACAAAAACTGCTCTAGAACTTATCACTGGTTTGATCCAGCAAAGTGTTATGCCGACAGTCAAGCCAATGGTTTTGTGCCTAAATAAGACTTTGGAGCCTTATTTGTGTATTTATTATTGAAAATCTTGGCCCGAGGGCCAAGGAACAAAATAGATTAGAGGAGGAAATTCTGTGGCCTAGAAATAATTCCCTACCTAGAAATAAACGACTGTCACGTTTATACTGGAAAGACAAAGCGGGTGAAGTGGTGTCTTTTGTTGGACCAACCTCTGCTGGTGGGAGAGACAAGCTTTTGAGTTCTTCAGCTCTGCATAAGCTTGAGGGCTTGTCTCTCTCATCAGCAGACGTTGGTCCAATAGAAGAAATATCTACTCAATGTGCAGCAGTAGCCAAAAAAAGCTAACAATGTTAGGAATCATTAGAAAAGGAATAGATAAGACAGAAAATATTATATTGCCTCTTTATAAATCCTTGGTATACCCACATCTTGAATATTGCATGCAGATTTGGTTGCCCCATCTCAAAAAAAGATGTATCAGAATTGGAAAAGGTACAGAAAAGGGCAACAAAAATTAATAGGAGTATGGAACAGCTTCCATATGAGGAGAGATTAATAAAACTGGGACTTTTCAACTTGAAAAAGAGATGACTAAGGGGAGATATGATAGAGCTCTATAAAATCATGACTGGTGTGGAGAAAGTAAAAAAGGAAGTGTTATCTACTCCTTCTCATAACACAAAAACTAGAGGTCACCAAATGAAATTAATAGGCAGCAGGTTTAAAACAAACAAAAGGAGGTATTTCTTCACACAACACAGTCAACCTGTGGAACTCCTTGCCAGAAGATGTTGTGAAGGCCAAGACTAGAACAAGGTTCAAAAAAGAGCTAGATAAGTTCATGGAGGATAGGTCCATCAATAGCTATTAGTCAGATGGGTAGGGATAGTTGTTTGCCAGAAGCTGGGAATTGGTGACAGAGGATGGATCACCTGTTCTGTTCATTCCCTCTGAAGAACCTAGCACTGGACACTGCTGAAAGACAGGATACTGGCTAGATGGACCATTCGTCTGACCCAATATGGCCGTTCTTTGGTTCTTAAGACTAGCCTCACCCACCTTGTCTCTCTAATATCCTGGGACCAACACAGCTACAACAAGACTGCATGCATTTATATTAGTTGTTTAGTCACTCTTCAGTCTCTAAGAAGCCAATTTACCAACTTTTTGTGAGAGATAAATGTGTTTGATGGTAAGATAGATATTACCTAAACCTCTTTTGCAATAAATAAATTTTAAATCCCTTCTCAACTAAACAGACTTTTTTTAAAGTGTCTACATTCTCTAACTTCAACCATTATTTTCTTTTTACCTGAGCTTTCAACTGAGATTACAAACTTGGATTTTGATTCTTGGGTGCATCTGAGGAAGGAAAAAAGGAGAACACAGAGGAGCCTGGCAGTTTGGGTGGTATTTAAAAAAAAAAAAAAGTATTCAGGCAAAATGCAGTGAGAAGAGTGGTTTGAAAATACAGCCGTGAAGGAAGAGTCTCCAGAGAAACAATGGGAAAGGAATAAATAAAAAGAAAGTTATAAATTCATCTATTTGCTCTTCCCTGACCCTTGCTTTTACTCCTCTTCACAGCAACTACCCTGGGAAAGGCACAATGCTTTCCCCTGTCACAATATTGAGAAAAATTGAAATGGGGAAGAAAGACCACCAGATGCTTTATTGTCTTAGACGTTTCCACATAATTAGCTGGGAATAAAGGTCCTCTGCATGGTTTCATTGCATTGAATGAACTTGGATATTGCTACACAGTAGTGTGTTTTATGATTCATGCTCTGTTATCCAGTGGCTTTTTGAAAACTGCCAGCTACTTTATCACTGCTGGCCAAGCCTGGGCCCACAACTTAAAATGCAGCAATGCACAGTTAACTGTGCATGACAGATGTCCATGAAATTGTTTAACACACATGCACACCCATACAGAGAGAACACAAAGCTGTCTCTTACTGCCCTACTCCTTCTTAGGTCTCTTGCTGCAGGTTCAATGCTGTTATTAACTATAAATAAAACCTATAGCACAGAGATTAGAAATCCTGAGCATGTGGAGAAGATCAGACGTTTCTGTAGTAATTGTATTTTCTGCTAGTGAACTTTTAAAAGACATTAAGTTGCAAGAATCACGAAGCTAGATCATTTATCTGGCCTTTTTAAGAGATTGGTATTTGTTTGCCTTTTCTTTTCTTCCAAAACTGTAATTAAACAAGCGATGGACTCATGTCTTCTCAGCCAGTGGCCCTAGTCTGAAAGGAAACAGGTTTCAGTGAGGGATTTAAAGACTCTGGCTGATTTTCAAAAGCACGTAAGTCACTTAGGAGCACAAATTCCACTGGGAATCACTGGGTCTTGTTCTTCTAAGTCACTTAGGGGTTGATCCTGCTCCCATCATAGTCAATGGTAAAAGTCCCATTAACTTCTGTGGTGCACAATGAAGGTCTCTGATGTTTTTGGAAATTCCAGCCTGTGGCCCTGTTTCTCCTCCGACTTACAACTGTTAAACATTGGTACAACTCCAGTGGAGTTGCTTCTGATTTACATTTGTGCAAGAGAAAAGAAAAGAAAAAGGCCCTCCGGCTCTGAGGAGGTTTAAACTACAAGCACTAAGGAGGTGATGCTGTCCTGGGATGAGTTCATGTTAGTACCATCTGTGTCATTGTCTGGTACCTAGCACCTGCCCCTTGGGAAAGCATGGATTACCCGTGCTTCCCAACTCACTTTCAGTGGCAGGTGAACTGGCTCACATGAGGCAATTTAGCAAAGTGTCATTTCTGCCAACCTTACTCACAATGAGTAGCAGCACCTTATTCCACGAGTAGCTCTGCTGGTTTCAGTGGGGCTACTAGCAGGGTAAAGTGCTACAAAGTTTGAATAAGTGTGGCAGCTTCTGGCCCAGAGAGAGGAGATGTCTGGGGAGTAAAAAGGGAGGAAGCCAGAGAGTAAAAATCCTCTGACCCTGCTTAGATTAGTTTTATGTTCAGGAAAAAGGGAGGAGTCCTTATTCAAAGGTTTGGAGGCTGGTCTAGTAGGCAGGAGATAGAACGACTATCAGGAACCTTCAGGAAGCCCCCAAATGGAGAACAAGATAAAATTGAATAAATGTTAGCTCACTTCCTCACCTCCCCACCCCCAAATCCCAAACAACTCAATCACCCCCCTCCCCCCCCCAAAGAAAACCAAACAGTCCAGCATCCCCATTAATACATTTACACCAGCAGAGAAATTTGGCCATTTATTGACACAAAATGCAGCACGAAAGCTTGCTCTTCCTGAAGCCAGATCCAAGACCAAACTGCCCAGCATACCTGGGATTCTGCATAATGATTTGTCACACATCCCACTGAAACCCAAGTGTCGCTGCAGGAAGGATGTTGGTACACTGGACTCAGGGATGCAAAAGATTGGCGTCAATTTTTTCTTGGTTTGTTTTTAAACTGAGGTATTATTTTCTCCTTTACATCCAAAAGTAATTACTGTATCTGAAAATGGGCATTAACTGAACCAATCATGGGAATAATCACTGACTTCTCCATTTTAACTTTTTAAATTAAGGAGGAGGCTTCTCATTCCTTGTAATGAATTCCGTCTAGCGCTCAGTTTTAAGTATTGTAGAAATGACGGGCAAGAGCCAATAGAAGTAGCAGGAAAATGAGGTGCTCTTGATTTTTGTTTCCCCTTTGGTTCCTTGTAAGAGTTCACTCCTTCAGAGCGACATGAATAAGCTCAGTAGGCTGCCTGTTAAACCCAGCATGGCGTTTGTGTTTCTGCATGTCTGCATGCCTCTGTGTACGTATGTGTGTGTGTGTGTGCGGCCAGTGGGTGGCTTGCTCAACGTTTTGGTGGATGTTTCATTCCCACCCCTTTTACTACGACCCTGGTCAGGCCACTTTTATGCCAGTGACAGCTTCATGAAGCACAAAACACGGAGCAATACATGGCATGAAATTGGCAACAAAGCCGAGCAAAAGGAGGAACAATTCTCTGGCAGGATGTGATCACAACATGGCTGATTGGATCTGGAAACAGATGCCAGAAGCGGGTATTGTCCTAGTGTCTGAAAAGACATGACCTCCGAGGTACAGAAGACAACGAGGCCCTCCTTATGAACCAAAGGGGGAGGGGAGAAGAGGTGAAACCAATGAATAAATCAGACAGTGAAAAGAGGGGAGAAAAGAAAATGCTAAAGAGGACTTTTTATGGGGAATGGGGGCAGCTCAGTGTGCAATAGCTCTACCTCCTCAGCTAGCTGAACACTTTCTCAGACAATGGGTTTTTAACAGATGGGAGTCCTAGTGAAAGAGGCCAAGTTTTGTGCAGTTGAGAATCGCTGTTTGTTTAGTCTGCTGCTCAGGCAGGTGTCTACAGAAAGGCGATCAAGCAGGTTAAGTGTCTCAGTAGCAGTTTAATACAGGACAGCCAGTGCATCAACGATGACTGGTTTTATTGGCAGGGGACAGATCTTGGGAGAATTGTTTGCGAAACTGTGGGGAGGGAGAGACAGATCTCCTTTTTTAAATGTAGGGTTTTTCTGTGGTAGTAGGCCTTGATATTAACCAAGAGTAAGCAAACCCTTCCCTTTAAAGCTGCTTCATGTAGAGGACATGGCTAGGTCATGAAATATCACAGCTTTAAATCTTGTACTCAAATCTCCATATGGGCATCCCCCCTTATCCATGCATTTGTTTTACCAGACATCTTATGGATTTCTGAAAACCCTCATTTTGAAGAAGAGAGGGGTTGTTATGTAGGAACCTTACATGACTCATTGGCTTTTGAAACTGTCAGAGCTGAGAGATCCAAGGCACACAATCCCTGTACTTAGTCATCTTACAGTCTCTTCTGCAGTGACAGAGATGTTGCTGTTTTGGTCAACTATCAATGCCATCTCATGAAAAAAAAAATAGAGTGACTCATGGATTCCAGCTGATTAGCTATGATCTTTCCGCAATTAGAGGCTGTGAGGTGATAACCTGGCAAACACACTAGAATATGAAAGACCACCTGCAAAATCCTTGTATCCAAAGTAGAGGAAACAAAACAGAAGTTAAAGGGACAGAGGATTCACCTTAATGAAGTAGATATCCATTTCCTTAGCTCCAGCCTTTGTCTGGGTAATGTACACTGAAAGAACTGCTGTGAGGAAGCTTGTAGCAGAGTTGCAGCCTTAATTATACCAGCAAATGTCACTACAAAGAGCTCATGCGTAAAAGAGGGGGAGGGGGAAAATCTTTTCTTTTTAAGAGAAAGACCAATAGCAAAGTTCTGAACCAAGCATGATGCAGGCAGACATCATGAAAGCTTCTGCATGCTGTCCTGCCAACGCACCTTACACTCGATCTGCAACCTCTGCTAATTCTAATCCCAGTCTTTTTAGTGCCGAAACTGTGCCAGACCACGTAGTATTGTGATGTGGGCAAATAATCACAAAACCCTAAGTGGACCCCCTTTCACCTGTGTGACCTAAATCCATGCTGTCCACAAATTCTAAGAAGTGAAAGCCTAGTATAATAAAGCAACATGGAGTGAGTTAAACATTTATAAAGTGGATTGAGGCAGGGGGGAAGGTGAAGAAGAGAGACTGTAACCGTACTCGCTAAGCTTGAGGTACAGTCTGATCCAATGAACAGGGCACTATACTTAGAGACAGGAAAGCCGGATTCTGTTCCCAGTTCTGGCACTGACCGTCTATATGACCTTAGGCAAGACACTTCTCTGTGCCTGTTTCCTCCCTCCCAGCCCCCAACTCTCTTCTGTTTAGAGTGTAAGCTTTTCAGAGAAGGGTTGTTTCTCATTTTGCATATGCACACCACTTTGTACAATGAGGCCCTGATCTTGGTTGGGGCATCACTAGGTGCTGCTATAGCAGCAAGCAATAGTTATCAGCCAATGGCATGTGTAGGGCTCTTACACTTGATTTGTTGGTAAGCTTCAGTTTGAACACCCTGGACCATTGGGAAACAAAGCGGAGATTCTACAAGGAAACCAAAGTATTTTTGTTTTAGGCTGCATGTGCATGTGTTGGAGATTGAATCACTACCACACTTCCATCATGGGTATGTCTTTACCGTAAAGTTAACTCAGGCTCTTACTTGAGTATTTTCCCAACCCGGCTACCATCCACACCCCAAAATGTCTAACCCAAGTTTGGTAGGATGTACAGATTTGTTGGCCCAGCTGGAGACATAAGCTGTATCCTGGGTGCCACTGCCACTTGGGCTGATAACCCACCCAATTTGCCGTGTGGATGCAGGCTAACCAACGCTGGTGCTGATAGTCCTTCAATAGCTTCCCACAATTCCCCCGGGCCATATTCCCTGGCCATCTACTTACTCCATGCTTCTGTACCAAGCTCATAAAGCCTGCCACCCAAACCTATCTTCCAAATGGTGTGGGGAATGCCTACATATTACCTGGGCTGGATTGTGACCAGCATTGGCCCCACTTCCAAGAGACTTCTGGCAATATTAATACCCCCAAAATTAAGGGAATTTTCCCTTTCTTTCTTTTTTTTTAAAAAAATCAAGCTTTCTTTTGACTGCATTTTGTTTATACGATAAAAGATATATCATTTGGCACACAATTACATTTTTAACCATGTAAACAATAGCCATAGTATCAAGAAGGGAGTTGAACCAGCAGCCTAGAGGTGATGGTCAAGTCCCTTTCTAGGTCCATAAGCTATCTAGTCCTTCATTCAAATATATTAGGTACAAAGCCTACCATTTGTCCTTTAAAGCATCTAAAGAAAAGTGGTAATTCTCTCTACATTTTCCCCTCTCATTTAGTTATCTCTGAGTGCGTAGATTTTAGAAGCTTAAAGTGGAGTTGTTATGCAGCATTAGTCATCACATGCATGTGTTAATTTACTCTTGCATTCAGATATGCAGCTGGTTTTTTTCAGGTGAACCTTAAGGGATTAATAATTCAATACACTTTCTCTAAAGATACTTCTTAATATCCCTTCAACTTCATTTTCTTTACAACACAGAATCAATTTTTAAAGCTTTTTACTCCCCCCCCCCACTCATGAGCTGCAGTCTTGAAAAGAAAAAAAAAAATATCCTGGCACACTATAGTCAAATACTCCCCAACCTCTCCCCTTTGTTCCTTCCTCCTCCTCTCCCCAGCACTTCTCAGCTTTCATCATCACTGATCCCTAATAACATTCTCCTCTCTTTTGGCCTCTGTTCTAATACTGTTGATAATACAATGGCTGCCCTCTAACCCATTGATTTTGGACTGATGATGGGTATTTCGGGTTGCAAAGATTGCTGCTGCTGTTTGGGGTCAGCCAGCCAGCCTGAGATGCCCACAAGAAAGAATTTACTTTCTTTGTCAGACTGTAGCTTCTTCACTTAAAGTGTCAAAGTTATCTGGCCACACAATTGATCAAGTGGCAGGCCACACTGTTTAAAAAAAAAAAAAAAAATGAAAAGAGCAGCACATTGGCGCAGCGGGCAGCACTTTCGCCTTATGGCGTCTCGGAATCCAACCACGATCCCGGCTCTGTCTGGGGGCAGTTTTAGCCTCTCCACTGAAGCAGGCAGGGCTAGGGGACAGGAAACCACCCAAAAGGGGCGAACCGGCCAGCCTGGGGTGGGCCGGGCCAGCGGCGCTCTGGGGACTGGGAGTGGAGCACTTGGGCTGGCGGCTCTCTGGGAACTGGGGCGGGGTTGGGTGCACACTGGTTCTGGGGCAGGCTTGGCTGGCACCATGGCAGTGCGTGGGGGTGTTTGGCGCTGGGGCGCGGGATGCCGTTCTTGGACCAGGGTAGGTGGGGATGGGGCAGCGCTGGGGCGCAGGCTGCGGGGCACTGGGACCACCCAGCCAGCTTGGTTGGTACTCAGCCACCAGGGGCGGGGCTCTGACAGGAGAGGCGATGGAAGGGGCGGGGCTGGGTGCTACCTCCCCCAACCGGCAGCTCACAAGCTGCCTGTGGTGTACGTTATTTGTTAAAAAGACCATGTAGAGTGCGTGGGCCATGAAAATTAACCACGCGGGCCCTATGTTTGACACCCCTGACAGAGAGAACGCAGTGATTTAGAAGATTTGCCCCAATCAAAATGCATCTTCTTTGTAACCATTCAAAAGGATAAAACTCGGAGAGACAGAACATGCAGTGAGACTTGTGTGTTCAACTTCTAGCTAGGTAGCCAGAGAAATGCACTTAGACCCACACTTTTGATTGACTGAGAAACTACCACAATCCTTCTCTAAATATCTAACACCATAGGCAGAGGTTTGGATGGAAAAACACTGGATTTTGGATTTTATTCATTGCTTTCTAACTCAGATTTTAAAATGTTTTACTACTACTATTAAATATATTAAACATTTTGAAAGTTAATTTCAATTTTCACCACTTTATTCTGTATTTGGAAATGTAAGAAAACTAAGCCTCTGAAATCCATTTATGTTGTGAATTTGATTTAGAATGTGTAATCCCGTATGACAATAATAAAATTAGGTGGCATAGGAGCAATTCCTCTGTTTTTTCTTGTGCAATCTTTAAGAGAGTATAAGAAAAACTCACACCCAAACACTGAATACCATTCTTTAAGTAAACCTACGGATGGCTAGTAATTGCTCTCACTGTCACTTAATGTTGTGTTTATTTTTGATGCCCTCAAGTGGCCAAGGTAGTATTGTCACAGGGATTCAGCCAGTTTATATTTGCAAGTGGATAAGGAATGAAAAGACAGAACTAAGTAGGGGGACCAGATGTCCTGATTTTATAGGGACAGTCTCAATAATCAGGGCTTTGTCTTATATAGGCACCCATTAGCCCCTGCCCCCACCCTGATTTTTCACACTTGCTCTCTGGTCACCCTAGAACCAAGCAACCAGTCACTGATGACTTTGGCATATATATTAAATGGACAAGATGGGTGTTTAAATCCATATTTAGGCATCTAAATCAGCATTTTGATTTTTAAAACTCCTAAACACACAGACTCCAAGACAAACTTTTAAAAGCAAGCTACTGAGTGAGGTGCCTACACATGGAATTAGGAGCCTGATTTAGGGTTGCCACCCATCTGATTTTCACCCGCACAGTCTGGGTTTCAGTTTGTGTGTCCAGGTGCCATTTGACAAGCCCTGATGTCCGTTTTTTATGATCCTGGCAATCCTAAGTAGAAGGAAGGAGGTAGTGCAGCAACTGCAGCCACCGCTGCCACCTCCAGGGCCAGGTGGCTCATGCAGCTCATGGCAGTACGTGGCATGCAGGGTTAGGGAAAAGGTGGAGAAGGTGGAGGAGTATGATGGAAGAGGCAGAACAGGGGATGGTGTGTGTGGGGGGGTCCCATTACCAGCCATTAGAAAGAGGGCAACCCTAGCTATTAATATTTATATTTACATAGTATATATAATAAAATATAATTAATATATATTATATAATATAATATATTATATTATATATTACACAATTATAATTATTAATATGTTGTTTTAATACAGTATATTAATATTTTTGGAGAGGGGGAAGGCTGGGATCAAATTACCCTAAACTAATGAAGCAAAATTCTCTGCTGAATAATTTCATTAGATTCAGTGGAGTAATGAGCAGAGAATTTGACCCAGGATATGCAGATGTTTTTGGATGTTTTTCTAACAGAACTGCTCTGGGAATTTATGGGGAGGGGTTGGGAAGGGAGGAAGTTCTCTGGCCTGCATTATACAGGTCAGAGCAGATGATCACAATGCTCTTTTCTGACCTTGCAATCTATGAAAAGTAGATCAGAGGCCATTTTGGTGGCACGCGCTACCTGTGATCATTCTGGCCTAACATTATTTTTGGTAATTGCAGCTTCCTAGGAATATATTCTTCTCTTGATATTTATGCGCCTCTCCGCCCCCCACACACACAGAAGTTACATGAGCACATGGAAAGGACCACCATTAGTGGGAAAGCCCATCTTTTCAGGGTAATAGCTTTGTCCACAACTGAATCTGCCAAGAGATCAGCCGGTGGGAAAATGTAAGATCTCCATTTAAGATAAGGGATGGATGATTCCCCCTCCACATTAACATTTTGATGAGTTACAGCTCACGAGTAGGGTAAAAGCACATCACGGCCTCATAGATCCTATTGCATTGCTTGGCACCCAAAAATTAGATGTGCCTTGGCATCACACGCTAAGACCCTTGCACTGCCAGAATGTAAATACATTTATATACACCAACATTTATTGTACAACACAAAAAACCATGTTAAAAGAACATTAGGGTTACAATATCAAACACTCCAAAGTTGACTTAGCTGGCATCTCCAGTCTACACCACCTTAGTTCAACTGTCTTGTGCATGTGGGCAGTTTGATTCAGTCTTCACGCATTACTAGTGTCTGAGTGCTTCACACACAGAAGTGAAATTATTTTCACAACACTCCTGTGAGGTGAGGAGGTGGTATTATTCCATTTCATAGATGGGAGACATACTCAGGGTCTGTCTATACTGTGAAAAAATCTGAGAACCAAGTCTCAGAGCAACTCAGCTGACTTGGGCTCACAGAGCTAAAAAAAATAGCAGTGTTGACAAGTGGGCTGGAGCCCAGGCTGTGAGACCCTCCCCTCCTATCCATCTTTTATTGCAGTGTAGACATACCCACAGAGCGATTAAGGTCAAAAGCATTCACTAATTTTTGGTGATCCATTTGAGATGTGACCTTAATTCAGGCATTCCCTGACTTTAAGTGCTTGGTTTCTTCCACTTTGCTGTTCTTTTGCTGTCCCAGGTTTTTAAAAAGAGAAATCTGAAAAACCCCAAAATTTCATCATATGGAACCATATTTACACCCACATGGTTTATCAGCATGGTTTTTAAGTGTTCGATCCATTGCACAGACCTCTGTCACTTGAGCTAATGAAACAACTGATAGCAGTAGTAGGCTGGTTGTCATGAGGTTTTACTAATCACCACTGAGTTGCCTCCTTGTGGTTCATCTGGGCATTAGCTCTCAACCACTCTGATGCCCCCTCCTTCAGTTGGTCACCCTAAGGTGAGTCTCTATATGGACTCAGCATACTCCCTCTTCGTGACCCAGCCCTCCAGCCAGGTCACTATAATCCTCCTCTTCTGGGGTAACAAAATCCCACTAGACAAACAGTATACAGGCAGTCTTCTGTTCCACTGCCCAATCTGTTCCATGTTCCCAAGGGCCCATAGAGGAACCTGCCTACTCCCGCTCCCCCTCACACACTCCAGGTTCCAGCCCCAGGAACACATGCTCTGTAAATGCAGTCTGTTTAACTTCCAACTTTTTTGCAGCTCTCCTGGACTCTTTCCTACCTTTTTTCCTAGCTTCTAGTCCCACCCTGGATTACCAGTGGAGCACCCTCTGTTAGCTGTGGCTACTTCAATCCCTCTAATATTCTTGCCAGAGTCTGTAGGCCACAGCAGGATCCCACAGCTTACTTTCCCCTAGACTTTCTCCTTATCTCTTACAATGCCCAGCTCTTCTCTAAGGCATGGCTGTAGAGTTCCTCCATATAGCTCTATCCTGCCACCACAGTCCCAGCTTTATATAAGCTCAGTCTACCTCTGCCCAGGTGGGCTTTAACACCAATTAGGCTTCATCAGGCCCTGACTCTCAACTAGGTGCAGCCTATCAGGTTAATTGGCCTATTTTACCTCTTCAGGCCTTGTATGACTCATCACAGTAGTCATCCTCTACACTGACCAACTACTAAAAGGGGGCGAGACATTTTGTCAGTGGGTTTCAGATACATATGGAGGGTGACCGTATTTTTTGAAGGGAAAACGGGACACCACGTGGGGCTGGCCCAAGCCCGCCCTCCCTCCTGCATGGGGCTGGCCTGAGCTGCTTATGTGAGCTCTGCCCCCCTCACGAGGCTGGCGTTGCTGCTCGCCTGAGCCCTGCCTCTCCCCACTGCCCAGCACTTAGCTTGCTGAATTAGGTATTAATTGTATCTTATCTTTTTATTTTCTTTGTAACCAATTCTGACTTTTATGCCTCATTACTTGTCATCACTTTAAATCTCTCTCTCTCTCTAGTTAATACACTTGTTTTGTTGTTTTAGCTAAACCAGTGCGTCTGGATTGAAGTGTTTGGGAACCTCCACTTGAGATAACAGGGTCTGTGCATATAATTTTCCATTGATAAAATGATGGACTTCCTATGAGCTTGAACTGTCGGGGCGGGGGTGGTGGTGGAAGGAGAGTGCTAGGCAGTACAAAACACACATTTCTGGGGACAAGTCTGGGACTGGGAGGTTGCTGGTGTCACCCTGTGTGTAATTCATGAGTGACAGGCTACATGAGAGTATTCATGTAGTTCAGCTGGGAGTGATTTTGCATGCTGGAAGCTGTGAGAGAGCAGGACTAGGAGTGGTGGCTCTTACAACAAAGCACTGTAAAAGGCACTGCAGGCTGGAGATTTGAGGAGACACAGCTGTCCATCTGTCCAGATTGTACCCTGGGTAATGTCACACAGTCTCAGTCTTTTTCCCCAGCCAGTCCCAGTTTCTGCCCCACAGTCAGCTTCATTTTCCTCCAAACTCTGCCTGCTCACATCCCAGTCTCCCACCCACAGGCTACTTGTCTCAGTCTCCTACCTAGCCTCTATCTACAGACCTAGATCTTGCCCGCTGTGCACACGATTCAGGCTGAATCCTCCTCCATGGTGCAAGGGTACCAGAGGGGTACAGAGCACAGAAGAGACAGTCTCTGCTCTCAATGCCTGTCCTTGTGCCCAACCCCGGAGCAGGGGAAAGTCCTGCTCCATCCCTGCATCCCTGGGATGGACTATGCTCAGTACACATGGAAGCTTCAGAGAATTTAGCTGCAAACCTCTAACAAGTACCTACTGAGCATGTGCAAACTGAGATTTTGCAAAGGCTTATCACTTGGCCATATCTGATCAATTTTTCACAGAAAAAGGTACATCTCTAACACAAGGGTCACTCCCCTGCCAAATTTCAAGTCCCTGCTCTAATGCATGAGGGTGAGAAACTTCTCAATGAAATGCTTTTAAGAGCTTTTATTAATGTTAGCACAACATGTTCCCCCTCCCCCCCCGCGCCCCATCTCATTCTTGGAAACATTTTAACTGTTTTAGTTGAAACTTTCCAAAATATTCTAAACAAAGCAGATACCTGGCATTGAACATTTCAGCCCAAATGGTTAAAATTCAGCAAAGCTACTGAGAACAGGGTCTTATAATGAGACGTGTCAGGCAACCTGAACTAAATGCACCATGACTAGCTCCCACTTGCAATTCCAAACTATGAAACTTATTCTATTTTATACACAGAGAGATGGATAATGGAAATACTTGTTACAAGGTGATCTTGGAACATGTGTTTTATTTTATTCAACTTGAAAATGAGTGACTTTAGGATAAAGTGTTTATCCAAACACATGCTTCACCCACTATTTGAGGCCCTGCTCTTAGACTGAGTGCTCCTTGTCCAGAGCCAATGGAAGGTGGCTTTTAGCTATCTCTGTGCTTCCCTGATCTTGGGGGTCATTGTATACATGGCTGGTCCTTCAGTAATCTAATTTGCTCCAACTACATCAAGGGCCTTCATGGCAGCCAGGGATTGCAAAAGTGTAGGAAGTGAGTTGGTCCTAGAAGCCATTCTAACAGCTCTCCACCTCCCAAGGATCTCCCTAAAATGGTGCAATTTTCCTGTGACCAGCAAAGGCAGCTTTCCTGAAAAAAAAAAAAAAAAAGGCACAGGCCCCTGTTGGTGTAAAATAATGCTGCTATAGCTGCACTGCTGTCAATGCTCAAGATGTTTTTGTGAGTTTCATTATATTTGCTGTTTGTCTTAAAAGCCCAGCTCCTGGAGAGATGGGACTACATGAGAATCTGTTTTCATTCATTTAAAAAAAAAAAAAAAAAAAAAAAAAGTTTCCAGCAATTGCAGAGAAAAGCTGGAAATCATGACCAGACTGCACCCTAATGGTTCAGAATCTAGAAGGCCAACTAAAAAAGAACACCAAATATATTATTTTTGAAAAGCTCATGACTTTTGAGCCACTCATGATTGTTCGGTTCCCAACTCATTTTTTAATGCTTGGGATTGGTGATATTGCAGCAATCCTAACACATTCAGACTGGGCTCTCTCCCCATTTCACTTTAGATCTGAGTTACATTATATTGTGTCTCTGTCAAAATGATTCAGTGGGCGGGGGGCCAAATCTGCAAAGGGATTAGTGGAGACAGATCTCACACTCACATGGAGTCTCATTGATAAGGTTCCTATACTGCAGTTCCTGCTTTGGGATCAAACTATTAATCTCCCTTGATGTCCCAGGTCCAATCTACATGGGGCTGGAAACCACATTCACTGAATCAGTTTTGAAAATGTGTTTTCTAAGGGTGGATTGAATACAGCTTGGTCCCATGTGGAGTGGTTTAAATGTGCACAGGGATTGGGCCCTAGAACAACTTTGCTCCTTTAGTGAGGAATGTTCTCTTAATTTCTTATTGTTGTGCATGAGATTTAGTGCGTACCCTTGAATTTAAATGTCAGCATGTGAACAGGAATTTATTTCCATAAAATGAAAAGCAATAAAGTTAAATATATTAAGCTCTAGTTGTAATGACACAAGAGATAAGTTATTATCACTCACTTAAGCATTTGATTCAGAGCTGGTGAGACTAGTCAACAATTCTGCTTTAAAAAAATAAAAAGTCATAACATATGGGATACTGAAAAGGCCTCAGCATCATCAAAATACAGCCGGCTCACTGTATTATCGCCACACCTCTCCTCTCCATCTCCCTCCCTGGCCTTCTACCCAATCTCCTCTCAGGGGCCCTGATCCTTCAGATAGGGGTAACTATGATTTTGGTTCTATAGTGGTGTAAAGGGGCTTTTATGTAAATGAAAATCAGGCCCACGTGGAGTTTAATACATGTCTCAAACCCCTCAGTCCTGCCCAGGCAGAAGTCGGCAAACAGAGCTGTCCTAAACAAGAAGTGTGTGCTTACCTTAATTTGCATTTAAGCAGTAAACAGTCATCAAATAGGAAGGAAAAATAAAGGAAGCTCAAACAGGTGGAAAAAACCCAGCAGGGAACATCCTTCCAGATAGACTCTTTGTCTTCTGGTTCTCTGCTGGAAATGTTTTTCAAGAGGGCAACTAAAATTATAAAATTATTAAAAGGAGGGACAAACCCCGAAGACACCATCTGCTCTTTCCCACTGCCCATCGCATTCTCTGCACTTGAGAAGACAAAGGAAACAGCAGTTGGACTCAGTGGTGGTGGTTCTGACTTGAGGAGTTTGGTCAATAATGTTACTGGAAGCATGTGGCAAGAAACTTGGTTTGAATCTAATACTGTTTGTTAAGATAGGAACTAGAAAGTATATATATTTTTTCTTTTAACCATTTCTGACTTTTATGCCTCCTTACTTACACTCGTTTAAAATTTCTCTTTGTAGTTAACTTATTTTATTGTTTTATCTAATCCAGTGTGTTTAAATTGAAGTGTCTGGGTAACTCCATTTAAGCTAATAAACTGCTATATTATTCTCCTAAAGGAATAACAGACTTAATATATTTGGACTGTCCAGGAGAGGGCTGGGCAGCACAAAATGTACATTTCTGGGGGAAAGTCTAGGACTGGTAGTATATTGGGGTCACCCTGCAGTATAACCAAGGCTGGTGAGAGCCAGGCTGTAACTGACAGGTTGCAGTTACACAAACACGTCTGGCACATCAGTGACCTGCCTGCTAGGAGCTGGTTGTGAGAGTCCAGGCTGTAGGCTACAAACAGCAAAGCATTGCAAGGCACCCCAGGTTACAGGGCAGGGGTGACACAGCCCCCCATTGGTCTGGATTATATCCTGGTATGTCAAACTCCTACTGAAATTCAATAGTTACCTACATTCCATTTCCCTTAGACAAAATCCCAGCTATTGTTATTTACAAGCTACCATTCTCAGCACTATTCAATTACTTAATTTAAATGCTTTACTAATGTTTATGGAGGGCCTACTCTTGAACCCACTGTAGTCAATGACAAAGTGCCCATTGACTTCATTGCTGCAGGATCATACTGTACATCGCTATGGTGTAATTATATTGGAGGGAAGTATGTGAGGCCTGCCTGTGAATTTTTACAAACCACTGACTATATCTATTCTTCTTTCTCTCTTACGCCTTCTCTTCCCAGGAATGTTTTTTTGGTTTTAGCACATGTGCACATTTTTATTCTGGTATAAGAGTACCTTTTTCAGTTTACCTTAAACCTTTTCCCAAATGATATAACCTAAATATTAAAAAAGGCACTCATACTGGAATAAAATGTGTCCATACCAGTACTAGTATACTTATACTGGTTTCAATTCATATCTTAGCTTATCACAGTATAACATTTGGATGCAATCAAGGCCTTAGGGTGCTCCCACAGCATGAAAAAAGTGTATGCTTACCACGTGTGAGCTGATAAGTTGTAAAGTCGTAGTGAAGCAAGGCATCTTTAGAACATATGTTAAAACTACAGCTGCCTTGTCTTCACTAGGATTCTAACACGTGTTAGCTAACAAACACACCTTTTTTCCTAATGAAAGCTAGTCCTTGGTTAGCACCCACCAATGTAGTAATCTAAGCCCTTCCTTCATTCATTACAGTGGCAGAGCGAGGTCCACAGTGGATTTTATGGAGTCCAGCTCTTCACCTTTCTCTTGTTGTACGAAGCTTTGTTTCGGAGGAGGGGGGGCACTAGGGAATGAGGTATAGGGTATTATCAGTATCTTTCCAGCTATGGTGGGAGAACTTTGTTAAAAAGTGAACAATGGTATGTTGAAAAGGGGAATTTTATCTAGAGATAAGCACAAGAATTGTTGCAATATCAGAACAGACTAATATTCCATCTAGTCTGGTATCCTGGGAAGGTGGACAGCATTGATGCTTTGCAGAAAGGCATAAAAATCTCCCAAATGCACCTAAATGTCTAACAACATAACATGCAAAAAGACTAAATTAAAACTTCTCTGGAGTGTTCTGGTTTGCGTAACAACAGGATGTTTATTTCTCTGTTACCATAAACAAGGCAGATTTATGTTCTGATTGGCTGTTAATGGCCCTCAGTCGGCGAGAGCTCAGGGACTGCTCTATTTGTTTATTGATAGTGCCGCCTTCAGATCTACACATCCTAAACACCGAGAACAAACATGTCTGCCTGAACATCCCATCTTTTCCCCACACAGCCATTGTACCGAACACTAGATATTAAATACAATTTAATTAAAAGTGAATTACTTCTAGTTGGGTGATTGGCTGGGGGAGGGACGGGGGAAAGTTAGATGAGGGGACATGGTGTGGAGGCATCAAAAGACAAGGTGGCCATGTCTGTTAAGGGCTTATAGGCAGCAGCCAATCAGATCAGGTGGGTTTAACACAGTAATAGCTACGTCTTGAGATAAAAATTCCTTATTCAAATAGCCTTCCTAGTTATTAGCTCAAGCAGGGAGCACCATGTAATTATTTAAATATTGCTCTTGTACAAAGTAAATTTAAATCTATCTGTATATCCAACCTCAGTATATCAGCATTTCCCATTAATTTTTAAAATTAAACATTATGATTATTAAAGGTACTATTACTTATCGACTGCCACAGGTGCATATGATACTGGAAAAACACAAAGATAATTAATTTGTAAGATTCCAAACAACAAATCAAGGCCTAATTTTTTTTTTTTTTTTATTTTAAAGTGACAAGTGGTGATGGGTGCCTTGGTTTTTGGTTGCCCAATTTCAGAGACCTTAATGGGAACTAATTTTTCAGTGGGTGGTTGCTTAGCACTGCCTGAAAGTCAGGTTCCCATTAAAGTCTCTCAAATTGGGCACCTCAAAATGGAGGCATCAGAAAAAAAAAATCACTCATTTTTTGATAATGTAAGCCAAAATCTCCACCTTGGAAAGTTTAAAATTTAAATCAGACAAGTGCATGTCATGGGATGCTGGCTCAGAGGTATGGTCTGACTCTAAAAACATCGTCAGTGATCACACCGTTAGCCGAGTTGTAATCCACAGAAGCCGTAATATCCACAGAACTACAATATACAGCCCTATAAAACGGAAACATAGAATGGACTATTTAAGGTACCATTTTAAAGTGGCAGTTGTAATTATTAACTT